>NC_055991.1:6608610-6972534 GCF_018446385.1 Zingiber officinale
GTTTTACCTGGCCGAGCGCATATATGCATACGGGTATTCACTCGACCTTCACTCGACCGGTAATATACTAAAAACTATATATAAGGCTAAGTGCCTTTACGCTTGGTTAGGTTTTGCTCGACCGAGAGCACATACGCATACGTTCGCTCGACATTCACTCGACCGGTAATATACTAAAAACTATATATAAGGTTAAGTGTCTTTACGCTCGATCGGGTTATGCTCGGTCGAGCGCATATACGTACAATAGTACTCGCTCGGCCTTCACTTGGCCGGTAATATACTAAAAACTATATATAAGGCTAAGTGCCTTTATGCTCGGTCAGATTTTGCCCAGCCGAGCGTATATACGCTACGGTTGTATGCTTGGCTTTCACTTGGCCAGTAATATACTACAAGCTATATAAGGCTTAATGCCTTTACACTCGGTCAGACTTTGCTTGACTAAGCGCGTGTAAGTATATTAGTGCTCGCTCAGCCTTCACTTGATCGGTAATATACTGAAAACTTCTGCAAAGCTAAGTACCTTTACGCTCGGTCGGGCTTTGCCTGACGGAGCACGTGTAGGCACATTAATGCTTGCTCAGCTTTCACTCGGCTTATATAAGACTAAATTCTTTTACGCTCGGTCAGATTTTACCGTACATGTAAAAAACTTTTTATTTAATCGTTCATTATTCTATCCGTACATTCATCCAACTATATACCTCTCCTATCTTTTTTAATCATGACCCATACTTCATTTACCAGACTGCTTCACCATAACTCATATCAATCAGTTATAACATAACTTTTTTTATTGGTTACTTTCTAACATTACAATAGCCTCGACTATTAAACAAAACTAAAATATTCTTTCTATTCCAGTCATTCATTCTTTATTTGGATTTAATTAGTGTTATGAACTTCGATCCTGGCAAACAGCCATACGAGTACATACTCTACTAAAGTGTTTGTTATGCATGCTACAAGTGCTTTTTGCCATAGAAAAACAAAAGAAGAAGATTTCCTCTGCCTAATATGAGTAGTAGCATCAAAAGAAATTAAAATAAAAATACAATCTTCTCGACTTGTTTCTCATGAAAACTCACTGTATACTATACACTAGTAAAAAAGTACATGCAACTAACCTCAGGAGCCATCCAATATATACTGCCTTTGAATGAATTCAGCTGATTGGATTCGGACATCTGTTAATGTTCACAAAGCAATATTATGCATAAAAATAATGGCATTACCCAAATGGAACACTTAATGACAAAATAACGGGGGCATATTGCTATAGGAATTAGACGAACCTCTTTTGCCACTCCAAAATCAGCGAGTTTCACAGAGCCATTTGCGTCAACCAATATGTTCGCACATTTAATGTCCCTGAAAAAGAGTCAGTCTTAATATGACCTTTTACCAACCGATAAACATAATAACATTTGGAAGAAGTAAAGAAAATGTCACTAAATCATATTTGGACGATATTAACATTTACGTCAATACGTCATGATCCAAGTAATGGCACACTACTAAAATCTCTCTATCGCAGTATCTCAATTATATAGCCAACTCAAATAATTGTAACAAAGTCCGTGTTGGATAAAATAATTTGTTGTAAGAAATTTGAAGGACTTCGTTGAATTTAAAATTACATAGAATTTAAATTCAATTTATAATAAAGATAATCTGAACGGATAATCTCAGATTATCAGCGGGAGTTAGTTTCTGCCAAGTGATGCAGGGGCTGATTTCTGTCAAGTGATGAAGGCAGTCTGCACAGTGTTGACAGAACGGGCTGATCGGCCAAGCACAAGCGGGCGCAGCAGATCAAAAAGGCCGACCGGGCGATGTCGTGTCGGGCGGACAGACAGGCAGGTTGGGCGAAGCAGACCGGCCGAGCGAGAGGCAGACTGGGCGGACAAACAGGTTTGGTGAAAGGCGGACTGAGCGAGTAGACAGGTCTGGCGAACAGACTGATCGACCAGGTGGATGAAGAGATCAACCGAGAAAACTGACCGAGGCCTACGACTAACGCAATTTCCTTGAAATAGATTCGCCCCTCCAGCAGTGATTCGAGGTTTATTCGGGTCGTCTGTTTCCCAGGATACAACGGTTGACTGTGATTCCATCAAACACTAGTGGTCACGGCGAACTGAGAGGCACCTGAATGTTATCACGAGCACTTTGCCGAGCAGGAGTTGCACGACAAAGAATGAGGAAATGAAGGTGGAGAGAAGCTTGTATTGTTGTGTCTCTTGTCTGTGATCACAACCTCCTTATATAGGAGCTCAGATCAACGACAGCGTTAATGGTTGATTAAATGACCATTACTTTGTCAAACAGTGAAACACCCGTTTCACTCATTATCAAATTTTGCCTTGACCGATCCAACATTCGGCGCGCGCAGGTCGTGCCTGCACACGAGTCAATATGATTCAGTGTAATATGAACCCTAGATTTACAATCCCTGCGCATCCACGCGTGAGAGAGAGTCTCACCTCATGCATTTGTTCACATCCTCAATGCATGTGAATCAATATAAATCAACCATCATGTCATGAAACTCCTAATATGAGACTAAAGTCTCATTCACAATGGAACCTCTTTCCTCTTCCACCATTTCTCCATTCACTTTTATTCATCAGTCACAAACACAGTTTTATGCTGGTCCTTAATTTCACCCCATTTCTGGAGGATTGGCCCAAGGGCAGATAAGAAGTTCAAATCATGGGTGTGGAGCTGTGGCATTCCACCAAAAAGGGATTGGGGAAGGTAAGATTTCCATGGATATGCATACATCTAATATCAATTCTATACTGTATATGTTTTAACCTCATACATTATTCCAGAATATAACTTATTTATATCTAAATCATGGGACATTTCACCAGAAACACTGCCCAGGAATGGAGATTTCATAACTTCAGCAATAAATGTTAGGGGAACCAAAAGAAAACAAAAACAAGTTGCATCACCTGTGGACGACCTTCCGATCATGAAGATACTTTAAGCCATTTAGAATCTGTCTGGTGTATATTGAAACTTGGGAATCTTGCAGGGGATACTTTTG
Organism: Zingiber officinale; assembly: GCF_018446385.1. NCBI lineage: Eukaryota > Viridiplantae > Streptophyta > Magnoliopsida > Zingiberales > Zingiberaceae > Zingiber > Zingiber officinale. Next base: position 6,611,672 of record NC_055991.1, read on the forward strand.
ATATAAGGATGCAAGAGAGCCTTTTGTCATGAGTTCCAGGAAGATAAATAATTTTGCGTCATCCTATAAAAAAACACATATTAAATAATTATAAAATGTATTAAATAACAAAGAAACTTTTTTGTTGACGAATCTGTTCATTTGACTAGTCTATTAATGCAATGTATCAATCAGAAAAGAAAACCATGAGAATTCGAGAACAAGGATACCTTCGTTGTGCCATAATACCCAACTATATTTTCATGTTCCAACTGGCTCAAAAGTGCAATCTCCTGGAAGATAAATCAAAATGAAAACACAGAACAGAACTGTTAGCTAAACTTTCACTTACAATCAACACCGCTAAAAACAGATAAAAGTAGAAGAGAAAACAAAGCTCAATTCCAACTAACATCCACTCACCTGTTCAAGTTGAAGAATACTTTGCTCGGCATTGGTTCCTTGATCAAGCAAAGACACTTCTTTAACAGCAAAAAAAAAACCATCTCTGTATGTGGAAAAAGGAAAAAAAATGCAAGCCTTAGTTGAAGAAAAATAGAGTCAGTGATGCGCAACTATCAATTTTAGCAAAGGAAGGACAAAAAAGAAAAATTCTGTATGCAGCAAGATCCACCAAATAGCATCATTATGGCATTTACCAAAAATAGTAGCAAACTAACAATACCCACTAAAATAAACTTCATTTGGATTTCAAATACAAAATGAAATATCAAATTTATAAACATGGTACGAGATTTGGATGATTAAAAGCTAAATTGCAAGTCCGCAAAGAGACTAAGACGGATTAACCACACAGAATCCTTGATTTGGATGGAGAGAGGAGACCAAACCGATGAAAAACAAAATGATCTTCGGTGTTGAAAATAAGACCATCAAACTATAGTTGAAATGAAAATACTTTTCAGGTGCAAGTTGAGATAAAGGTTATGCCTACAACCTCCTCTTACTCATAAAAATTGGCATCTGAAAACAAAAATATTAGTAAGTCTCAGCTAATATTAGTATGTCTCAGCTACAGAAATTTCACAACCATTCCAAAAAGAAACAAAAATGGAAATTAACTAACAAGTATTTTTTTATCTAAGTAATAGTTCCCTAAAATTCTGCCCATGGTCGATTCCAAGCCCAAATAAAAGAGGAAGGTTACGTTAGGTTGTTAGTCAGCGTTAAACTAGGGCAAATGCTCAATGAATGAATTCATTAAACTATTGTGCTGATGCTAAGTTGCTCCTCGAAAGGAATGCGTTGCAAGGTTTACTGTAACGACTCAGCAAGGACCGTTACATCTTCAGAACTTAGGTGTAGTGCTAAATATGCAAGAGTTCGCGTTGTAAGGTCTGACTGTAATGTATCGACAAGGACTGTTACATCTCTATGAGAACTTAGATGTAGTGTTAAATAGGCAAGAGTTCTCACACCATAGGTGAGATAAGAACAAACATTATAGGAAGACTAATAGTCTAAGGCTTGAAATATAAAATATAGGAACCCTCACTGGCAAAACAACGGAGGTAGTAAATACAATGATTATGAGAAGAATTAGTATTTTGTATGTATAAGAAACTAAATGTGTCGGTGAGAAGGCAAAAATGATAAAGTACTCGGGCTTTAAATTATGGTATACAGGAAAGAGTAAAACAAGAAATGGAATGGGTATTTTTGTAGATAGTTCATTAAAAGATAAAGTTATTGGAGTAGTTAGAAAGGAATATAGAATTATAACTCTCAAATAGTAGTGACGAAAGAAGCTATGAACTTAATTAACATATATGCACCTTAAGTAGGATTAGATTAAGAAACTAAATCAAAATTTTGGGAGGACTTAGATGAGGTATTACAAAATATTTTGCCAAATGAAATGATTTTAATTGGAAACGATCTAAATGAACATGTCATAGTGAAAAATGAGGAATATGAGAGGGGTAATGGGGGTTATGGTTTTGGAATAAGAAATGAAGAAAGAAAAATTATATTGGATTTTGCGATAACATATGACCTTATACTAGCTAATACATTTTTTTGGGAATAATAAATGGAAAATTGACTTTATGATTAGGAAGATTGATAGAAATATTTGTAAAGATTGTAAGGTTATCCATGAAGAAAGCTTAATTACCCAAGTAGTGTTAGATATACGCCATAATCATAGTATCAATAGAAGGAAAATATACATGACTCCTAGAATTAAGTGGTGGAAGTTAAAGAATGGAAAACAAAACATATTTAAGGAGAAGGTAGGAGTACAAGTATTAGGTGAAATAGACGGTGACTCTAATATGACATGGGATAAGATGGTATCAAAGTTGAAAATAGTTACCAGGAGCAAAGAACAACGAACGACAAGAGCTCCCATCGATTGCTCTGTTGTGCTTTTGCGACGCTGCGAAGGCTCTCCGACAAGTGCTGTTTTTTTTCTTCCTTCTTATTGTCGGTATTATTTTCTTAAAAGTAATTGTACTTTCACTTGTAGTACTCCTTTTGAATTGCTAATAGATTGCCCAAAGAAAGCACTCAACGAGTGCGGGCCTTGGAGTAGGAGTCGCCGAAGGCTCCGAACCAAGTAAAAAATTACTTATGTTAGCATTGTCCTTTTCGTGTTTATTCTGCTGCGTACTTTCACTAAATTTTGTTAAGCATGTTTCGACCGAGAATATCTATGAGCTTTATAAGGTTGAGCGTCTTTACGCTCGATCAGGTTTTACCCGGCCGAGCGCCTATACACACACTGGTGCTCGCTCGGCCTTCATTCGACCGATGATATACTAAGTAATAGTTCCCTAAAACTCTGGCCATGACAACCAGTCATGATCGGTTCCAAGCCCGGATAAAGGAAGAGGGTTGTGTTAGGTTGTCAGCCAACGTTAAACTATGGCAAACGCTCAATGAATGGATTCATTAAACTATTGTACTAATGCTAGATTGTTCCTCGGAAGGAACGCGTTGTAGGGTCTACTGTAACGGCTCAGCAAAGACCATTACATCTCCAGAACTCGGGCGTAGTGCTAAATATGCAAGAGTTTGTGTTGTAAGTTCTGACTGTAACGTATCGGCAAAGACTGCTACATCTCTATGAGAACTTAGATGTAGTGTTAAATAGACAAGAATTCTCATACCATAGGTGGGATAAGAACAAACATTATAGGAAGACTAATAGTCTAAGGCTTGAAATATGAAATATAGGAACCTTCACTGGCAAAACAATGGAGGTAGTAAATACGATGATTAAGAGAAGAATTAATATTTTGCATGTACAAGAAACTAAATGTGTCTGCGAGAAGGCAAAAATGATAAAGAACTCGAGCTTTAAATTATGGTACACAAGAAAGAGTAAAATAAAAAATGGAGTGGGTATTTTTGTAGATAGTTCATTAAAAGATAAAGTTGTTGGTGTAGTTATAAAGGAATATAGAATTATAACTTTCAAAATAGTAGTGGCGAAAGAAGCTATGAACTTAATTAGCATATATGCACCTTAAGTAGGATTAGATGAAGAAACTAAATCAAAATTTTGGGACGACTTAGATGAGGTATTACAAAACATTTTGCCAAATGAAATAATTTTAATTGGAGACGATCTAAATGAATATGTCATAGTGAAAAATGAGGAATTTGAGAGGGGTAATGGGGGTTATGGTTTTGGAACAAGAAATGAAGAAAGAAAAACTATATTAGATTTTGCGATAGCATATGACCTTATACTAGCTAATACATTTTTTGTGGGAATAATGAATGGAAAATTGACTTTTTTATGGTTAAGAAGAATGATAGAAATATTTGTAAAGATTGTAAGGTTATCTATGAAGAAAGCTTAACTACCCAAGTAGTGTTGGATATACACCATAATCATAGTATCAATAGAAGGATAATATACATGACTCCTAGAATTAAGTGGTTAAAGTTAAAGGATGGAAAGCAAAACATATTTAAGGAGAAGGTAGGAGTATAAGTATTAGGTGAAATATACGGTAACTCTAATATGACATGAGATAAGATGGTATCAAAGTTGAAAATAGTTGCCAGGAGCAAAGAACAATGAACGACAAGATCTCCCATCGATTACTTTGCTGTGCTTTTGCGACGCTACGAAGGCTCTCCTACAAGTGCTATTTTTTTTCTTCCTTCTTATTGTCGGTATTATTTTCTTAAAAGCAATTGTACTTTCACTTGTAATACTTCTTTCGAATTGCTAGTGGATTGCCCAACGAAAACACTCAACGAGTGCGGCCCTTGGAGTAGGAGTCGCCGAAGGCTCCGAACCAAGTAAAAATTACTTGTGTTAACGTTGTCCTTTTCGTGTTTATTCCGCTGCGTACTCTCGCTAAATTTTTAATCACTATTCACCCCCCTCTAGCGAATTCTCGATCCAACACAAACCTCTCAGTGTGATCCTTGTGTGTGATCAAGAGATTGTTGCAAGGTTTCTCCACCGAGAAGGAGGATCAAGCTAGTCGAAGTTCCGGAGATTAATCCACCGACGGATTGAGGGATCATCCATCTTACAGATAACCGTGGAGTAAGAGCCCTAATCTCCGAGCCATGTAAATCAACATGTTAGAGGTTTGATTGTATTGTTTATAGCCTCTAGGTTTTAGTTTTCCTTTGTTTATTTTGGTATTCCACTGTGCTAACAAACGTAGGAAGTGAACGCCATGGGCGATTGACTATTCACCCCCTTTAGCTGGTCATCAAGGTCCTAACAACTATGATAAAATGCACATCAAACGAAAGAGAGAAAGGCCAAAAAAGACTTAGTTAGTAACAATAAAAGAAGATAAAATTTATTTAAATATCGATGATGATATAATAGGGGATAGAGCATGATACAGATATGGTTTAAGGGCAGAGAAGGAACAAGGAAGTGGAGGAGGGGCATTCTGGGCATTTCACTATTAGGGCATTAAGGGGAGGAGCAATGTACGAGGAAAAGAGGGGCTTTTCTTCGTGTTCGCGCTGTCGGCACCACGACCAAGGGATAGACGCTGCCATCCCTGTTCAACGCCACCTCGTCGGAGGCTCTCATCGTCACCTTGCCGGAAACCTCATACGCCACTCTCTCTCGCTTCTTCCTCTCTCTCGACTATGTTTTAGGCGTCGTCGGAACCCATCAGCCGACGCCAGCGACTGAAATCCCTTCTTCTCTTTGTGCCACTACCACCGCGCGGAATTGCGCAAGGACATCGTCGCCCCTTCCTCTTTCTTCTGCGACCAAGTCGCCGCTAACGAGTGCTTGTCGTCTCCCTTACTGCTCGCCGCACGTTGCGCCATCACTTCCTCGCTCGAGTATAGCCGCCTCAACTGCTGAGAAAGACAGACCTTCGGACACCGACGCCGGACGCTGACGTTGCCTCCCTCGTCCCTCGACGCACGTTGCTAATCCCTCACGCGAATACCGCCTCCTTTACTCTACCTCTAATTGGCTGACTGTACATCTTCCCTTCTCTTCTTTCTGGCATCCACAGCTGCCCGTCGGCGGCCTCCTCTCCGCTGTTCACGGCCGAATAATGACGCTGCCACCCCCTCTATGCGCTGACAGTCCACGCATCACCTCCCTTCTCTCGGCACACTGGCAGCCTGTGCATTGCTGCTGGCACCCACGCCATCAGATCCGACCACTCAACACTCACGTCTCTCGAACTTCTTAGTTGCAATTGCTATCCCCGACCTCTATGCCATTATTGTGTTTCGGCCTTCGCGCCGATCTCGTTTGTGCACTGTGTTCTAACCTACGTGCCGCTCTCGTCTGTGTGTCGTGTCTTGGCCCACATGCTACTATTATCTCTTAGCCTGCGTGCCGCTATTATCTCCCGGTTTGCGTGCCGCTATTATCTCCCGGCCTGCGTGCCGCTATTATCTCCCAATATACATGTCATCTTTCGGATCCAGGTCGCATTTGGCTTCGTGCCTCCGAACCTAGCTCCACATCCGACTCCCGTTCATCTACTCTTCCAAGTCATGACAACTCGAGCAGCGTCCCATCCGAGGGCTCCCCCCTGGGCCAGGGTATGTTCTTCGTACTCACTCCACATTCATTTTATTATTATTCATCTTAATTTGTTACTTATATATTAGTTGGATCTGCCTCGAGCATCGGGGTACTAGGAACCAGGGCGACCCGGTCGCTGGTTGTAGATAGGGTTGACCAGAGGACTTCTGACGACTTGGTCAACATAGAAGCCATCTCAGCATACCTCCCTCTGGGCCATCGCAATTTGTTCAACATTCCATCTACCTCACCCGACGGTCCGTCTGACTCAGATTCCGGACAAGATCAATTTGGCTCTGTCTGTGGGAATCTTCTCCACCTGTTCTGGAACGTGAAGATGGATGACGTATCACAGTCTCGGAGGATTTCTATGAACTTATTATCTTCTTTCCTCGCTCCACGGGTATTCGGAAGACGAGGGACTAAGTTGAAGCTTCAACTGGATGACAGGTTAGTTTTTTCATTATATTTTTCCCTAACTCCATTGGTATTCGGGAGTCAAGGGACCGAGACAAACCCTCAGTCGGTTGACACAGCTTCTCAATCAGGTACGTTACGAGCTCTGCTCCCTTTTTACAGTTATAGGATCTGCTATAGTTCCTTGATAAAAGAGTAATATCCTAGTTCCTTGATAAAAAACTAGGGCCCTATATCTTTGATCGGATACAAGGGGCACAACTCCCCGATCAAACACTAGGAACACAACCTCCCGATCAGTGACTCACAGTACAACTTCCCGATCAGGATCTAGGGATCTCGCTCTTTGATTACAGGCTAGGGCCTTACTCTCTGATTAGGGACTAGGGGCCCAGCTTCCCGATCAGGTGTGTTACAGGCTCTGCACCCTTTACCATGGGGCTCTGCATCCTTTTACTGCTACAGGCTCTGCACCCTTCACCATGGGGCTCTGCATCCTCTTACTGCTATAGGCGTTGCATTCTATTACTACTATATGCTCTGCAACCTACACCTGTTTTACATCCTCTTACGTCTACAGGCCTTGCTCCCTTTACCCACGGTGTTATGCTTCCTTCTACTGATACAGACTCTGGTCCTTTATATTGCCATAGGCTTCGCTCCCTTTGACAATCAGGGCTCAGATTATTATCTTCTCCCCTCGCTCCACGGGCATTCGGGAGTTGAGAGACCGAGACAGATCCTTGGACGGTCGACACCACTTTACGATTAGGTATGACAAAGGCTATGCTCCCTCATATTGCTAGAGGCTCCTCTTCTATGGACTTTAGGGTTTAATCTCTCCCGTTTGGGGTCGAGCGATCTTCACTGGTTTCAGACCAGCTTATCGGATCTCTTATTTCCTCCATTCAGGGTTGAGCTATCACCATCAATCTCGGACCGGAGTATCGCCACTGGTCTCGGACCAGAGTATCACCACCGGTCTCGGACCGGAGTATCGCCACCGGTCTCAGACCAGAATATCACCAACGACCTCCTGGTCAGCCTCCAGATTCTCGCCCCAACGCGAGTTATAAGTGAGCATGCTCTCACGCCTCCAGACTCTCGCCCCAGTGCGAGTTATAAGTGAGCATGCTCTCATGCCTCCAGACTCTCGCCCCAGCGCGAGTTATAAGTGAGCATACTCTCACGCCTCCAGACTCTCACCTCAACGCAAGTTATAAGTGAGCATGCTCTCACACTTCTAGACTTTCGCCTCAGTACGAGTTATAAGTGAGCATACTCTCACACCTCCAGACTCTCACCCCAGTGTGAGTTATAAGTGAGAATGTTTTCACGACCAACAGCCTCCCGGTCAGGCTCTCATGCTCAACTACTAGTCGGTCGGGTTACTCCTTAGTTAGGGGCTCGCCTCACTCGCCGCTTTGCCTGGCACTCATCCTGCTTGCTTCACTCGCCGCTCTGCCCCGCACTCATCACACTCACCTCACTTGCCGCTCTGCCCGGGACTCATCACGCTTGCTTCACTCACCACTCTGCCCGGAACTTATCACACTTGATTCACTCGCGGCTCTGCCCGACACTCATCACACTTGCTTCACTCGTCGCTCTGCCCAGCACTCATCACACTTGCCTCACTTGCTGCTTTGCCTGGAACTCGTCCCTCGCATCTCACTCATCGCTTTGCCCTACATTTGTTGCTCGGTCAATACCCACTTTCCTCTTTGCTTGGCATTCGCATAACCACCTGATTGTTCTGCTCTTCTTTGCACTCCATCCACAGGCTCTACTCGCGTTCATGCCTGATCCACAGGCTTTGCTCTTGGTTGCTTTCAGTCTCTCGGAATCTGCACCCGACTCGACTCATAGAGCCTTTGCTCCCATTTACGCTCGATCCACGGGCTCTGCTCCCATTCTCATTTAGTCTCAGGTTCCATGTCTATCTAGCGCACAGGCTTCGCGCCCACTTGGTATTCTTTCGATCACCCGGTTGGTCTTCTCTTAATCGGCCGATCAGTATTGCTTGGCTATCTGCTCGGTTGTTCGCTTTGTACCGGTCAGCAATTTTCTTGGTCGTGGTTACAACTCTGCTGGTCCATTATTCTCTCGATTACCTGGTCGCGATTTACTATCACTCAGTCAGCATTTTTCTCGGTCACACTCACAACTCCGCATGACCATCATTCTCTTGATTACCTGGTCGAGATTTTTAGATTGTCAGGTTGGCATTGTTCGATTGCCCGATCGCGATTTACTATCACTCGGTCAGCATTTTCTCGATCATGCGCTCGACATTGCTTGCTCGTCGTCTTTCCACCACATCAACATTCTCCCTATTGCCCGGTCGGCATTTTTTCGGTCACCCGATTGTGGTTTATTGTCACTCGGTAGCATGCTCGATATTGCTTGTCCAGCATCTCTCTACCCGATCGACGTTCTCCCTATTGCTCGGTTGGCATTGTTCAGTCGCCTGGTCACAATTTACTGTCGCTCGATTGACATCCGCTCGGTTACTCACTCGTATCGCTCAGCCACCTGCTCAACATTCTCACAATCACCTAGTCTGCATTTGCTTAGCACCTGCTCAGTCCCATCCGACCTTCTTCTTGGTATCACTCGGTCTTCTTCGTCATTCGATCGATCGCCTGCTGGGTGGGCGCTTGGTACTATTTCTTACATCGCTCAGCTCGACATTCCTTATGTTGCTCAGCTTGGAACGCCTTTATCCAATCGATCACCCCTAAAGCATTCGCTCAATCCGTTGCTCGGTTTTCCATTCCCAGCACAGCTCGGCATCTCGCTTGCCACTCGGTCGACAATCGTTTGACTTATCGCTCGCCTGGTATTTTCTTTTATCGCTCGGTTGGCCCTGGTTTTTCTTGTTGCTCTGCCAGGCGCTTACCGTCATGGTACGACAAGCCCAGCGATATGATTCTGCAGTCAGTAGCGATTCCGCTTTATGTGAGACTTAGTCTAGTCAGTCGGACTTGTGCCTCCTTCGACTAGACTTGATAGGGAGGCTTGTGATATGAGTATGGTTTAAGGGCAGAGAAGGAATAAGGAAGTAGAGGAGGGGCATTCTGGGCATTTCACTATTAGGGCATTAAGGGGAGGAGCAATGCACGAGTAAAAAGGGGGGGCTTTTCTTTGTGTTCGCGCTACCGCCACCACAGCCAAGGGACAGATGCCGCCATCCCCGTTCAACACCACCTCGTCGGAGGCTCTCACCGCCGCCTTGCCGAAAACCTCATACGTCGCTCTCTCTCGCTTCTTCCTCTCTCTCGCTTCTGGGGGAGATTCCATCCAGCTTTTGCTCCACCATTCATGGAGGTTCAATGCCACTTGATCAATTAATGTATAAGCTTCTTCTATGCTCTTGTCTATAAAAGAACCTCCAGCTGATGAATCTAACAAATACTTATCTGAAAAAGAAATTCCCCTATAGAATATGTGTAAAATCAGCCATTTCTCCAAACCATGATGAGGGCACTGTCTTTGTAGACTCTTGAATTTGTCCCATACTTCAAATAATGATTCTCCATATACCTGAGCAAAACTTATGATGCAATTCCTCATATAAATTGTTCTGCTTGGAGGGAAGAAATAATTCAAAAATTGTTGCTCTAATTATTCCCAACTTGTGATGCTTTAAGGATGAAGAGAATATAACCAAGTCCTTGCTTTGTCCTTGATACTAAGGGTGCGTTTGGTTCGGGGTTATTTTTGATAACCTTGGTTATCCATCCAAGGTTATTAACAAAAACCTTGTTTGGTTTAAGTATTCGATGATTCCCGAGTAATGTTCTATGCCCGACATGTCAGCAAAAGGGTCATGCAGTCCGGAATCGAAAAACCTCAGAAAACTAAGGTTTTTCTTGATTCCGGGGTTAATGAATTTTTTTTAACCAAAAATACCCTCCGATAAGAAAAAACATGAAAAAAAAGAGAAAAAAATGTAAAAAAAAAAAAAATGTTTAAAAAATTTAAAATTTAAAAATTTAATTTTTTTTTAAAATAAATAATTTAAAAAAATAAAAAAATTTAAATTTTAAAAATAAAAAAATTATTTTTTTTAAAAAATAAAATAATAAAAAATTTAAAAAATAAATAATTTAAAAAATGAAATAAATAAATTAAAATTAAAATTAAAATTAAAATTAAAAAATGTAAAAAAATAAAAAATATAAATATAAAAAAATATAAAAACATTAAAAAATAAAAAAACACATAAAAAAGTAAAAAATATACCGGAAAAAGAATAGAAAAAACATAAATAAATAATAATAATAATAATATTATTATTATCTATAGTTTGTTTTGTAACTGAGGCTAATACGGTAAAATATTAAATTAGTGTATTCATTAAAACCTTCAAACAAATAAATTTTTGTAGCATTACCTAGGTTGAACCAAATAACATTTGGTTGTGTTTTATTCCCCATAACCTTGGTTATGTGATTACCTGATAATCACATAACCAAGGTTATACATGATAACTTAAATCAAACGCACTCTAAAAGGAAACTCCATCAACCGGACTGCATCTGCTGATACTCCTTCACAATTCACCATATCACAAAGTTCTAGAAATGTCTCAAGATGCAGATAAGGACTTTCTGATACTTCTCCTCCAAATTTGTGACCTTGTATCATGGAAATTAACTCTGGGTCTAGTTGAAAATTTTCTGCTCCAATATGAGGCTGTATAATGGGAGACATAAATCTTGTAGAAATAGATGCCGAGAAATCTCTTAAGGCCCTGCTTGACATGTTAGTGATCATCGAAATAAAATGAGTAAAAATAAAAATGAAGGATTAAAGATAAGAAATGAAATACTATATGAAAAATAAGAAACAAAATGCAGAATTTAAATTGCTAAAAAAAATACAGATTTTTTTTTGTTATGAAAATGGGAAAACAAAAACTATTCACAAGTCTAGATTAACTAAATTGCTAATCTACTAATGTTAATGCGAACAGTCCTCGGCAACGACGCGAAAAACTTGTTACGCAACTGCAAGTGTACGGTTTCATCATCAGTAATAAAAATATCGAATCCACAGGGACTGTTGATTAAACATTAGAGATGTCGTAAGGTAAGTTATCTAGACGGTCGAAAGTTGGCTTTAGCGGGCGCCCCTTTGCAGGATTAACCATCCTCCATATCAATCGATCAAAGCATAGAAATATAAACATGTCACACAAGCATGAACAAGGCATGAACAAGTCATCGAATAAAAATAAGATAAATCTACATAGTTCTACATCTCCATCGCATTACAAGTACTCCCTAATCCTAGAAGAGGATGTCTACTCCATTGTGAGGGAAGAACAACCCGAGAACATAAAGAAAAGCATACTTACAACCCTAGAAGAAGAGGAAGAAAAGATTCTTGATGATTCTGATGTCTTGGGGATGCTTCCTTGCTCCGGAGATGGACAGATCGTGAAGGGACGGCGGTGGATGAAGCTCTACGGCTTTCCCCGAGGGGAGGGACGAAGTCCCAAACCAAAGATTCCCCAAAAATAGGTTTCTTGACCCTTTTATAAGCTAGGGTATGGGCGTCGTACGGCCCGTGGCACGACCGTGCAAGGTTGGCACGACCACGCCCATCCTCTCTTCTGGCGAAGCCGCATGGCCGTGTCTTCCTTCTGCACTGGTCAAGTGGCACGGCCGTGCGATTCCGCACGGCCATGCTCTTCCGCTGCTCTGGTTAAGTGGCATGGCCGTGCGATTCCGCACGGCCATGCTCTTCCGCTGCTCTAGCAACACCGCACACCCATGCAGAGTTGACACGACCGTGTGGACTTTGTAGACCATTTTAGCACATCTTAACGTGGGATTCTTGAGTTTAGGTCTTCATCAAAGTTATATATCTTGAAGTTAGCTACAATTAGGTATAAATAAAAGCCCAAAAATCCAACGGACGACAAAGTTATGCCTGTTTTACGCTTGGTATACAGTGCAGGATTTGACACGGCCGTGTGCCAAGGCCGTGCCTCATAGAAACGAGCTCTAGACCTTCAAAACTTGGTTTTCTCTGGTTGAAGTCTTCATAAGAGTTGTAGATCTTGAAATCATCTACATTTTGATATCTGGAACGGCACATAACTCCAACCGAGCACAAAGATATGGTCATTTTACTTTTGATCTGCAGTGCGGGAAATCTCCACGACCTTCACACAGCTTCAACACACCCCCCACACGGCCTCCACACGGCCGTGTGGGTTCTACACAGCCAAAACATGAAGAAAACTTAGTCTTCGCCTGCCCGTGACACTCTGGAAGCTCTAGACTTCATGTAGGCTTCGTTTTTGCTCCAAATTACGTCCTATTAATTAGAAAACACATAAAAGAGCAGATCTCCGAATAAAAGAGTATTTATGATGAATATGTGTTAAAAGAGGTGAACATGCATAGAATATATGTGAATAAAGTAAGTGAATGTGCGTCAAAACATGTATAAATGATCATAATATCTACGCACATCATCGCCACAGGTGGAACACGAGCTCCGTCGGAATCCATCAGCCGACGCCGACGACTACTCCCCTTCTTCTCTTTGCGCCACTGCCGTCGCGCGGAACTGCGCAAGGACATCATCATCCCTTCCTCTTTCTTCTGTGACCAGGTTGCCACTAACGAGTGCTCGTCGTCTCCCTTGCTGCTCGCCGCACGCTGCGCCGTTGCTTCCCCACTCGAGTATAGCCGCCTCCATTGCCGGACAGGACAGATCTTCGGACACCGACGTCGGATGTTGACACTGCCTCCCTCGTCCCTTGATGCACGTCGATGATCCATCATGCGAATACCACCTCCTTTACTCCATCTCTAATCGACCGAATGTACATCTTCCCTTCTCTTCTTTCCGGCATCCACAGTTGCCCGCCGACGGCCTCCTCTGTTCAAGGCCGGATGAGGATGTTGCCTCCCCCTCTGTGCGCCGGCAGTCCACACATCACTCCCTTCTCTCGGCACGCCGACAGCCTGTGCATCGCTGCCGACACCCACGCCGTCAGATCCGACCACTTAACACTCAAGTCTCTTGGAGTTCTTAGTCGCTATTACTGTCCCCGACCTTCATGCCATTATTGTGTTCCGTCCTTCGTGCCATTATTGTGTTCCAATCTTCACACCGATCTGGTTTGTGCACTGTGTTCTAACTTATGCGCTGATCACATTTGTGTGTTGTGTCTTGGCTTGCGTGCCGCTATTATCTCTCGGCCTGCATGTCGTCTTTCGGATCCCGGCCTCATTCGGTTTCGTGCCGCCGGACCCAGCTCCACATCCGACTCCTGTTCATCTACTCTTCCAGGTCATGACAACTCGAGCAGCGTCCCATCCGAGGGCACCCTCCTGGGCCAGGGTACGTTCTCCGTACTCATTCCACATTCATTGCATTATTATGCGTCTTAATCTGTTACTTATATATTCGTTGGATCTCCCTCGAGCATCGGGGTACCAGGGACCAGGGCGACCCGGTCGTTGGCAGTAGGTAGCATTGACTAAAGGACTTCTGATGACTTGGTCAACATAGAAGTCATCTTAACATACCCCCCCCCCCCCCTCCGGGTCATCGTAATTCGGTCAACATTCCATCCATTTCATCCGACGGTTCGTCTGACTCAGATTCCGAATAGGATCAAAGTACAATAATATTAAAGGATTCATATAGTCGATTTCATCTAGTGGGATAAAGTGTAGTTGTTGTTGTTAATAGTCCTCAAAAGTAAATCGGTTTCCATCGTGTTTGACTGTTTGTCTATGGATAAGTAGCACATATACTGCTTCAGAATAGCACATCAGCATAGCACTTAGAAAATACTAAACTTGCCATTTGGGTTTGCAATTTTTCAATTTTTTAAATTAGCCTCCAATTCTACTAGTAATTTCTTGTCACGAGTGAAAGTGCTAATAGAAAATAAGCAAAGGGTTAAATACACATATTCAAACAAGATGGTACTCATGATAATTCAAAATAAACAACTAAGACATGCTGAGGAGGCATAAAAATAGACATAACCACTTAGACATGACAACAGTCACAGACATATTGGTGAGTAAACTCTTGGGTTAAATTCTAAGTTGATCAATATATATAAGATAGAGCACAACTTACAAAAAGGAAGAAGTGTGCAAAATCAAGAATGGAAAGAATTCTGTTAAAACAATCATAATAAAAAATGCAATAGATAAAAAGGCCTTTTCACAAAAATCAACTAACTTCATGAACATAACAAACTGGAAGTCATCATGATCATGCGGTAAAAGAATTAAAGCATCCAGGATCTAAGCTATAGATAAACTGACAAGCAGTTGCAGAGGTGATGATTGATCATCGATACTTACTCGCTGATCCCTTCATAAACCTCACCATAGGAACCTTTTCCCAGAAGATCACCGCGCGTCCAGGACATTATATGTCTTCTTAATATCCCATTTGGCAATGTGGAAGGCATTGTCTCAGTAATTGTACTGCTGGAGTCGTCATCATTGATTGTTGAGTAAAAAGAAGTCTTTTTGGAATTCACCAATTTATCTGTGAACATCCCCACGACGGAAATCGTGATGGCCTCAATGACCCAGTGTACAACTGCCACATGAATGCATCATCCTCATTATTACTTCGTCTTCTACTATTCTTAGGTACACAAAATTCTTCTTTGATAATTTTTTTTTTTATTTTTACCAGACAAGTCATTTTTTGTTTGATGCTTTCAAAGTTGCAAAGAAAGGGATGGACATTACACTGAATGGAGGAAATTTTCTCAAATCATGTCCACCCAAAATAGAGAGAAAGAGAGTGTGTGAGTTGCCCTCGGAATAATGGTGCAATGGTTAGATCCTCCAGTGGATAACCAAGGAATCTAAGATTTGAATTTAAGCTGTAGTAGTATTTTCCCTCCACTGAGAAGATGATCTAAGAATGCTAGTCATTTCGATGGGTCTCCATGAGTATTTCCTGATTTATCTTGATGGTCGATGAAATATTTTCATGGTGCGGTCCGATCATCCTCAGAATTAATCGGTTCGAAGAGATGAATACCTTGTATCAACTAAAAAAAAAAAAAAGCATGAGTTCTACTTTGAAATGTTAAGATCGCCCTCACTTGTCTTTGTACTATGTTTATCCCGGGTAGCTTCTGGAGTATGCAAACTGATCGTCGAGACTAGTGTTCGACACTATCTCCGTAAACGATATTGCTCCGCTACAGTGCTTAACGGATTGTTGCAATTCGTTCCCAAGATACAACGACTTTAAACATTAATTTCTCATTCACCCTTAATCGATTTTGAGTAAATTAATAGTCTAAATCTATCTACGCGAATCGTAGATTTCAATTTTGAAGTCAATTACGACTTTCAACAATTGATGGCTTCCTTCCTCAAAATCGTTTTGGTCCATTTAAGGTCCCAATATCCAACATTAGCAAATCAAGCTTCACTTGACCATGAGATCCTCTTTGACCATTTATTTGCCACTAGCACCTGCTAGAATAAGCCTTGTAAGTTGCCTAGGGGAAGGTCAGTGCAAAGGAGAGTAAGCTAAGGAAGTGAAGCTCGGCTAAAATACACTTGAGCGGGTATATTTTTAACAGAATGATACTGAGCATCTGTCCTTCGAGCACCTACAAAGGAATGCTCAAGAAGGCGTGTTCAAGCACAAGGATGATAACAGGTGAGCAGGACGGCAAGGAGGATGATGGCTAATTTGTACATCTCCCCTCTTCCTCTTGCAATGGCCTTCTCTCCTTTCTCTAGCTACCTCTAGCTTCCTTCTTCCTAAGTAAACATAATAGTTAACTATAGCTTCCTTTCTCTCTCCCTTTTCCTTTCTTGCCTTCTTCTTGTTAACTACATTTCATATTTTATTTTGCTTATCTTAAAAACTTGTCTTAAAACCTTTAGTTTCTAAATTTTTTCTTCACAATTTAAGCTTTGAATTAATCCAATTATGCTATCTTCAATTACTACTATAACATTTACAAGTGTACCAAAAAAGCCTATGTTCAAAATGATTATAAAATATTTTCTATTTGACCATATTTTTTTTAATCCATGTATTCATGATCTAACTAATCTTGGATGTGGACAATTCGGAAATCAAATCCTTTGTCCCCAAATTTCTCTATCCCCGTGTCTCACACATCATCCCAGCTCATCGTCGGCAGTTTTCGGCCGCTGCCTCGATCAATACTATAACTCTTAGGGAAGGTGAACCCAAGGGAATCGTCATTGGCACGATCGGCGTCGGAATCTGGCCGGATCAGAGCAGGGGCTTAGATCGACGGTAGAGGAAAGTTTGCTCAAATTTGGCCGGATTCCGGCGCCGATCGTGCCAATGACAACCCCCTTGGGTTCATCTTCCCCAAGGGTTATAGTATTGATCGGGGCAGCACCCGGAGGCCGCCGACAGTAGGTTGGGGCGATGAGTGAGACACAGAGACATGTGATATTGGGGACAGAGAATTTGAACTCGACAACCCGACCTCACTAACTGACCACCAGATAAATCCAACAAGCACGGATGAAATTTGACATGGTAACCCAACATCAAGAGTAGTTTGACCTCCATGAGCGTTCAAAATGACCTATGTGAGATTCAAATCCTCATTGCATAGGAATCATCGTGAGTTGTTCCTCCAAATCAAATGGGATAAATATAGATAAATTAGGAGAAATATTGTGGAAATATTGTCTTTTCCTTTCTCTCTCGTTTCTGCCAAGTGGCATTGGAGATTTCTTTTGTCATCTTATTTCCTTCCCAAGTTTCTTCCCTCATAGGAAACACACTATTAAAGTAGACCCTTGATGTAAACCTACATTGGCAATTTGCATTCCTAGTAGCTCTAACACTAGTACAACATTATCTTTTGTCTTTTATGACATCAATATGATTTCTCAATTCTTCTTTCTGCTCCAAAATCCACCACATTGTCTAGGGATTCTCTCATAATTTTTTTTCCAAACAATTAAAAATAATATACAAATCCTTGTTCTTTTTTGTTGAATTAATCCACTTATTAAACAGACAACATCCATATGTTGATTTTTAAGAAGATGTTAATATATATATATATATATATAGAAGTTGTTAGGGAGTTTTTTTTTCTCAGTAAAGAGATGTGTGAGATGTTTTATATTTGATGGTAGAGGTAAAAAAAATCCCTACCTCCTAACCACCAGAGATGCCCTAATACTTATTAAGGTAAATTGGAACATATTATTTTGTGTACAAATCATATGGAATTTCAAATCACAAATCCATCTATAGGCAATAATTATTAGTTTATAACTTTGTCAACATTTTAATTGTTAATGCTTGAACCTTTCAAGCTACATGTTTGTAATTCAGTCCATGCCCATAATACCTAACATGCCTTTACTCGCATTCATATTGTGATTGCTAAACAAACCATCACTTTGCAATCCAAATGTACACAAACATGCGAACAAGATTACTCTTTGCGTTCAGCTATCTCCTCAATCTACCGTTATCTACTTATAGATAACATGATTTCATCCGCGGATGACTATTAATTAATCGTTTATGCATTATCTTCTTGGAAATGTTTGCAATAAGCAAAGAATTGATGGGAAAAAAAAAATCCATTCTCCTTAACCTAGAAGAGAAACTAGAATCGAGTTTCTTGCACCGGAAACCACCACCAAAATTAGAGGAGAAATCGAACCAATAACGCCTAAAAACCAATATATGAAAATACGATTCAAGAAATTGAGCATTAGAAAGAGGTAAAGAAACTAGATAAGAAATAGAGCATTGGATTAAGTATCATTTTCAAAATCTCTGGATCGCCACTAGAAAAGCCGGAAATAATAATAGAGAACGTATTTAGACTCCTTGCAATCTCAGAAATCCACAAACTTGAAATAAATATAATCTGAGCTCTTTAAGTTGATTAGTGGGTTTCGATTAAAATCCACTGATCGACCTAGAGAACTCAAATTATAACTATTTCAGATCCTGTAGATTCTTGAGGTTGCAAGACATCCAAATATACTCTCCATTATTCTTTTCGGTTTCACTAATGATGGTCTCTTTAAAAAAAATCTTCTTTTTTCTTGTTTTCTGGGCATGATATGAGGATATCAGGCCCAACGTGATCCTGATATGCTCTCATATTAGGACTAAGAAGAAAAGAAGATTTATCTTTTAAAAAACCATTGGACCAACACTTGGGAAGCCGAAAATAGTAATAAAGAGCATATTTGGACTCCTTGCAATCTCAAAAATCCACAGGTCCTAAAATAGTTGCAATATGAGGTTTCTTGGTTGATTAGTGAGTTTTGATAAAACTCACTGATCGACCTAGAGAGCTCAGATTGCATCCATTTTAGGTCCTATATGTTAGTACCCCATGGTTGTTTTGATGTGGTCAACCAAGTTCAGTTAAGTCCTATTGTATTTGATCCTTATGTCTAAGTGTATAGGAGCTTAGGAACACAAGAAGTCGAGTGGAGGACGTAGCTATCGAGTAGGATGACACAGGAAAGGAGTCGATGGGCTCGGTATATCCAAGGGACGAGATGATGCGAAAGAGTATATTAGTGGATGGAAAGGACGTACGCGACATTGAGGGATGAGAAGTCGGGAAGAAAGCCTGCTAGAGGAGAAGATTGGAGTTGAGTTTGGGTGAGCTCAACTCCGGTTAGCCTGAGAAGCACCTGCACGAAGAACCTCGCGAAGAGATCATCGTTGAGTTGAGTTGCCCTATGGAAAGCGACTTCTATGAATTGGAAGGCGCCTTTAATGCCTCTTGGAAGGTACCTTCCATGGCTTGGAAGGTGCATTCGATGAATAGTATAAAGACGTCTTCCAACCATTGAAGGCATCTTCAGATAGCCGTTAGCCACAGATAGAATTTTATCCACAGTGGATAAAACTTATCCGATGGAAGGCGCCTTCGACCTCTTTGGAGGCGCCTTCAAACTGTAGATAGAGTTTTCCAGGGGGCTATAAAAAGACTCCTGAACCTAGGAAATAATCATCAACTTCTGTATTAATTTCCTAACAACTTTCTGAGCATTCAACGAGTGTAAGAAGTTTCTCCGCTTTCAACGAAGGAGACTTTTTTAGTGCTTTTATTTGTCTTGGATTAGCAACCACCTACGTTATTACCAAATAATTCTTTCGTTTCTTTCCTTTAAGTTGTTAATTTATTTTGTAGTTGTTCAATTAACTTGTTATAATTGTGCGATTGCTATTAATCTGAGTCGAGAGATCGAGAAATATTTTTTTTATATTTGACAGGCAATTACCCTTTTTTTGCCGGCCTCCACTGCTCCAACACTATGAGTTTCTAAGGTTGCAAGGAATCCCAATATGCACTCCATTATTATTTTCAGCTTCCCTAGTGGTGGTGTAGAGGTTTTGATAAAAAAATAATTTTATTTCTTATTTTCTCGTTGGGCCTGATGTAGGGGATATCAAGACCACATTGGTCTTGATATGCTCTCATATCAGAACCAAGAAGGTTCATTTTTTTTAAAACTACTAGACCACCACTAAGGAAGCCAAAAATAATAATGGAAGACATATTTAGACTCCTTATAATCTCAAAAACCCATAGAACTTGAAATGTTTACAATTTATATCGATCATTGAATTTTGACCTAAACTCACTGATCGACATAGAGAATTTAATGGTGGTCCAGAGATTTTGAAAAAAAATAAATCTTTTTTTTCTCTTATTTTCTCATACATTAGGTCTGATATGAGGAATATCAGGTCTAATGTGGTCCTGATGTGAGAGCATATAAAGATTAAAAAAAAAAAGATTAATTTTTTTTTCCCAAAACCACTAGACCACCACAAGGGAAGCCGAAAACAGTAATAGAGGGTATATTTGGGCTCCTTGCAATTTAAGAAATCCACAGGACCTAAAATAATTACAATCTAAAGTCTTTAGGTCGATCAATAGATTTTGACCAAAATCCACTGATCGACCTAGAGAATTTAGATATTAACTATTTCAGGTCCTATGAGCTTCTGAGATTGCAAAAAAAAATCTAAATATATTCTTCATTATTATTTTCGGTCTCTCTTATTGTGATCTAGAGATTTTTAAATAAATAAATTTGAGTTCAATAAGTGAGAGAGAGGAAGAGAAAGATTTTCTTTCCCTAAGCGGAGAGAGAGGGAGGGAGAGATGTTGAGGAATTGCATATAGTTGACAGGAGGGGTAGAATGGAAAGACTAGATAAATCAGTATTTTTTAACTGATCAATTTTAACAAAAAGTTATTCTACAATTGGTTAATCATCACTCTAGCAAGAATGCAAAGATATCCAAATTAGGGAACTATCTTTTCATATCAAATCTGAATATGAGTGTTGAAGTGAACGACTGTGAAATTTGCATTAGTTTGCATTTGTCTAATTAAAAAGAGACGAAGAAGGGTACATTCAATATTAAAGAGAATAATAAAATAAAACAAAGCATCGATATAGATTAAAAAGATATTAAAATATATCAATTGAAAAAATGACTTTGCAAAAATTAAAATTCTTCAGGATTATAAAATTTTTATGATGGATGCTAGTGAGATAACATCGGCATAGCTCACTATACATGAAAAAATAATTAAAATAAATAAACAGAGACATACTCTGATATGTTTTAATTGAATTTTATATATTATTAATATTATAATTTATATCTTTTATTTGATATACTACAGTAGGTAGATAATTCAATTTTTTTATTAATGTTATTCAATACGAATTTTAATTTTAATTATATTTTATTAATCATATAAAATATAAATAAAGACTGAAATTGAAGAAAAAATTTTTAATAAGAGAGAAATAGTAAAAAAAAAAATTATATGATTTTGATGTGACATTATAGTACAACAAAAAATCTCTCCAAAAACTCCGACGTGCTATTAGAATCGAGTTTCTTGCACCGTAAACCACCGCTGAAACAGAAACAGAGAAGAAATCCAACCAATAAACGCCTAAAAACCAACATATGAAAACGCTACCCCTAATGAAAACACGATTCGAGAAATACAGAATTATAAAGTGGTAAAATAACTGGTAAGAAAGGCAGCTCATACAGATCTCCATGATAACCATCCCGAAGGCAACTCTCTCGTGCGACGACCTTCGATCCAAAACTGAACGAATTGGTCGTGAAGTCAAAGGGACCTGCCGACGGTTTTGTGCTTTGATTTTATTTCCAATTTGACGGTATAAATAGCCAACGGCCGATGACCGAGTCGAATCGCCGGCGTTAAACGCCTATTGGTCGAACTCTTAGTTGCTGGATCCGGAAGGAGCTGGTCGGATACGACAGTTAACGTTGCTGTCACGCGGTTGCTATCGGCGCAAGGTTGGAATCTACGGACTTGATTGCAAAATGTTCACGGAATTTCCGAGTTAACGGAAATTAAAAACAATGACAATGGCTACTTTCTGAAAATGAAAGTGATAAATAAGCAATAAAAATGTTCATTAATTTAGTTAATGAAATGGAATGTCTATGTATTTATTACACACGTTTATTATAAATAAATAAACATGTTTAGTTTGCAAGAATATTATATATAAATAAAGGATATAATAATAAAAATAATAATTTTGTATTATTTAATTTATTTATAATAAAAATTAAAAAGTGCCCTTAATTATTAAAATAATTATATAAGATGTTTTTTTTTTTAAAAAAAAACTTTAACATATTGTTATAGGTCATTATAGTAGCTATTAGATAATTACTGCATTAATGAAATTCTAATTGACAATGAGAGAAATTTCTCAAATTCTAAATTTTCCTCGCCGCTCTTTCTCTCGCTCTCGCCTCTCCCTTCGCCACCATCTTCCGTCGCATTGCGCTCCTGCCGGGCAAACAAAAGCATTGCAAGCTACTTGGACAACTTATAGTCGCATGCTTGTTCTCGAGCTGGCTGGAAGCTCAAGAAATTGCTTGTGAACACATATATAGCCGACGCTGGTTTGCTTACCACCCATCTTCATTCTCGATTGTAATCTTTTCTCCATTCCACTGTCCGATTTTTAGCTCTGTACAATGATATATCCTACAACGTACAAACCCTAGCTGCTTTCTTACTAATTTTTGCTTATATGGTTTGCAAAGAACTTGCCAAATATCAATTCCACCATTTCATAACTAATGATAATTAGTTTCATTTTAATTTGTAATTCCTGACCGTGATCCTAATATATATAAGAAGGATTTATGCTACAACGTATAAGGCCGACGCCTGCAGTCACTTCCCACATATGTTCTCTTTATTGGAAGTATATATAGCTGCTACAATGTTGTAGCAACTACTTGAAATGTTAGTTGCTATAACGTTGTAACAACTAC
Organism: Zingiber officinale; assembly: GCF_018446385.1. Classification (NCBI taxonomy): domain Eukaryota; kingdom Viridiplantae; phylum Streptophyta; class Magnoliopsida; order Zingiberales; family Zingiberaceae; genus Zingiber; species Zingiber officinale. Next base: position 6,634,431 of record NC_055991.1, read on the forward strand.
TTAACGGTGTAGCAGCTATTTTGATAACTAGCTGCTATAACGTTGTAGCAGCTATGGCTAGCAGCTAGCCTTTGAAGTAGCTGCTACAACGTTGTACCAGTTACCTATCGAAGTAGTTGCTACAACGTTGTAGCAACTAGTCGTCGACGAAGTAGCTGTTACACCATTGTAGCAATTATCTGTCGAAATAGCTGCTACACCGTTGTAACAGTTATCTGTTGAAGTAGTTGCTACAACGTTGTAGCAGCTAACATTCGAAGTAGCTACTATAGTGTTGTAGCAGTTATCTGTCGAAGTTGCTACTACAACGTTGTAGAAGCTAACATTCGAAGTAACTACTATAGTGTTGTAGCAGTTATCTGTCGAAGTAGCTGCTACAACATTGTAGCAGCTACTTTAATAGGTAATTGCTACAATGCTGTAGTAGCTAATTTGAATATTAATTGCTACAATAGTGTAGTAGAAACTTCGATAGCTTGCAGTTACAACATTGTAGCAACTACTTTGACAGGTAACTGTTACAATGGTGTAGTAGCTACTTCGAAGGCTAGCTGCTATAACATTGTAGTAGCTACTTGGCATGTCAGCTTCTACAACGTTATACAGCGATTTCGACAGCTAGTTGCTACAAGTCTATATCAACAAATTAGACGGTTAGTTACTACATCATTGTAGCAGCTACTTCAACGCTTAGCTACTACAATGTTATAACTACTACTTCGACACTCCAAAGAACCTTTTGTCGCCAATTTTTTGGTCGTTAATTTGCAAGAAACTTACCAAATATTATTTCCTACAAATCATTTGATGGTAAATCTTTTACATTGAAGTTGTAATTTCCTCTAATCCTAATATATATTATCATGCATCACCGGAGAAAGCGAAAATATATTGTGCAATTACTGTTTTATCCTCATCTGCCAAAGTTTTAACCATAAAATTGGGCGTGCGACAAATATTTTGAAATATTTTCATTAAAAGTATATCGGTGCCCCATGGTCTCTTCGTCGATCAACCTCACTACGATGACTTGTTTCTCCTCCAAAGCTTCTTCTCCATCGTAAGTATTTCGTAAGGCTTTAGTGTTTTGATTCTTCTCCTCTTGTATACATGTTTAAATGTTTAGGGTTTTGATTATTCTCCAAGCTGCGACAATGATGTTTAATGATTATAATTGTTTGGATTAAATATTTACTTTCAGGGAATAGAGGGTTTAAAAAATGGTGGTAACATTGTAGTAGCTACTCGATAGTAGATGCTACAACTTAGTTAAACTCTAATGACTAATACAACTTGGTTAAACCTTACAGTCCCTATTGGCTTCTCATTATTGTAGTAACTACTTGACCCTAACTGCTACAACGTGATAAGTAGCCATGTTGTAGCAGTTACTAATCATATTTTAGTAGCTAGCAGAAATTATAGGCATTGTAGTGTATCATATTATGGTTAAAAAAATAACAGTGTAATGTATCATATTATGATTGAAAACTAACAACATTGTAATGAAGCATAATGAGTATCACTAAGATATGATGTATTTGTTTGACAAAATTAAATGGTGAGCCAAAGAACCTCTGCTTCTCGTGCATATCGTAAGAAAGTGCATTGGAAAAGTAATTATCCTTACTTCAAGGCTTTTTTTATCATCACTACACATAAATGACAGACAGATTGAGTTGATAAATGGAAGCCCATTTGCTTAAGCCGTAGCCATGGCTGAAATTGCAAATATCCGAAACCTTATACAAAATATATTTGACAATTGGGACGTTGAAACCAAATGTTCCATCTTTCATAATATGGAGACTAGCTTCACAAGGAAAGATGTTTCACTGATTCTAAGACTCCCAAATCAAGGTGAGGAAGTAAATTTGTAGTAGCATGCAGCTGCCACCCCACTATTTCTTCAATACTTCAGTAATATCGAGTGTACACAGAAGGAACTAGAGAACAAGAAGATTAACCTTAGTAAACAACCTTCATCTATTGAATCTGATACTCTATTTTATCAATTTTTAATATTGTATTTCTTTGTTTGTGTTTTATTCACTACTACTAATAGTATATCTAGATTACCAATACAATTACTAATTGATTGTGTAGATGATTTTGAGAATTTAGGTAGGTATAATTGGTGTAAGGCTGTATATGACTATATGAGCTCATAGCTAGGGGCCATTGGTATGATATTTTCACAGAGGCTGAAACCAGAGGACCTTGAGGGAAATAATGCTCCCACGCTCAAAGGGTTTGCACATCTCCTTGCTGTAAGATCTTAAATTTAATGATATATGCATATATTTTATACATAATATTTCATATTTAACCATTTTTATTCTATTGCAGGTGTGGATGTGTGAACATGTCAGAATAATGGATCCTTACAGATAATATGTCCTTCTAAGAATATGTAGATGGAAGTGGTTAGACTCTCTTGTGGAGACAATAAAGTTTAGAATTGTAGAACTACTGCTGCCAAAATAATTGTTGATTTAAGTCCATTAGATCTAGAGACACACTTGCTCTCAAATGATTCTCTAGAAGATATTGTAGAGCATATAGATCAACAAATTAAGGAGGGATTATACAATCAGTTTTTGAGAAAATTTCTGTACAAGTTCCTGAGCAAATTCCTGAATAGGCAGCCGAAGCTCAGGAATTTACTATAGAATGTGTTCAGGAGAAAGAGTCTTGTACAATTTGCCAAGCAAGGGAGGGCGAAATTGTTCAGTTGGAGTCTATGGTTGAGGCCGACATCTAACTCATTGCAAAGATGGATACCAGAATTAGTGAGTTAATTGATGAGATTAAAATATGTTGGAACAGGCTGGGTCGGCAAAAGGGGGGGGGGGTGAATTGCTTGTTGAAAAATAAAACAAAACCCTTCTTGATCTTTCAACTTAGATTAGTAGCACATTTATAAAAAGGAAATTAAACAATTGATAAATTAAGAGCACTAAGGAGTTACTTGGTTACAACCTATGTGGTTGTTAATCCAAGATAGAATAAAGCACTAAAAAGATCTCTTTCGTGTAGGTGGAGAAGCCTATTACACTCGTTGAATGCTCAGAAATGTTCTAGGAAATGAATACAAGAGTTGTTATGTATTTCCTAGGTCTAGGGATCTTTTTATAGCCACTGAAAATTTTTATCCAAGGCTGGAAGCGACCTCCAACAAGGTGGAAGGCACCTCCAGCGAGGCAAATGAAAATAAGGTTTTATCTTCGCCAAGGTTTAGCTTTTGCCCAGTCTAAGGCGCCTTCAAAGGGATTTACAGAAAGGCGCAGAGGCACCTCCAGCCACATTGAAGACGCCTCCAGCAGCTTTGTAGCTCCCTCTTGGGATCTCCCGCTGCTCCGATTGTCTGGGTGATTTTGTCCAACCAGAATTGGGCTCACCCGGACCCATCTTCCAGCCTTCTCCTCGAGCAAGCTTCCGTTCCGGCTTCTTATCCCTGGGAAATGCCACGCGCTTCCCTCTCGTCTGCCAGTGTACTCTTCCATAGTGTTGGAGGATCGGTGGCCGGCTTGAAGGGGGGTTGGATAGACGGTGCCCCCAAATCCTTGCTTCCTATGATGTTAGCGCAGCGGAATACAAACAAACACAAATAGAAAGCTAAACACTAAATACAAGAATGGAAATGCAAACCGCTAACACGTTCGTTTACGTGGTTCAGAGATAACTTGCTCCTACTTCACGGCGTGTCCGTAAGGTGGACGATCCCTCAATCCGTCGGTGGATTAGTCCCCGGCAAACTCCGGCTAGCTCAACCTCCTTGTGGGTGGAGAAACCTCACCACAACACTGTGCACACATACCTACTGCGAAAATAATGTCTGGTCGACTCACAGTTAGGTACAGTAGACTTCCTATCGCACTTCGATAGTATTTCAAATCTACTGGTTTACCCTCTAAGTCTGAGTCAATTTTTGCATTTGTAGCCATTGGTGTATTAATTATTTTTGAGTTCTCCATGCCAAATTTTCTAATTAATTCCTTAGCATATTTAGTTTGATAAATATAAATTCCATCTTTAGTTTGCTTAATTTGTAAACCTAGGAAGAAATTAAGTTCACCTACCAGACTCATTTCAAATTCATTTTCCATTAGTTTGGTGAATTCTTTTAGAAATTTAGAGTTCGTTGAATCGAAAATAATATCGTCGACGTAAATTTGGGCTATGAAAATGTCATTTTCTAAGGTTTTTACGAAGAGGGTTGGATCTATTTGACCTTGGTTAAATCCTTTTGATGTTAGATAATTAGACAGACGTTCATACCAAGCCCTAGGTGCTTGTTTTAGTCCGTATAGGGCCTTTTTTAGTCTGAAGACATAATTTGATTGTTCTATGTCCTCAAATCCTGGGGGTTGACCTACATATTCTTCTTCTTTAATAAATCCATTTAAAAATACAGATTTTACGTCCATTTGAAATAGCTTGAATCCCTTGTGTGCTGCATAGGCCAGCAACATCCTAATGGATTTAAGTCTTGCTACAGGGGCATAGGTCTCATCATAGTCTAACCCTTCTACTTGACTGAACCCTTTGACTACAAACCTAGCTTTGTTTCTAACTATTTCACCTTGATCATTTAATTTGTTTCTAAAAACTCATTTAGTGTCAATTATGGACTTATTAACAGGTTTAGGCACTAATTCCCAGACCTGATTTCTTTCAAATTGGGTCAATTCTTCTTGCATTGCTAGAGTCCAATCTGGGTCTGGTAGGGCTTTTTCTATGATTTTGGGTTCGATTTTTGAAATCAGGGCTATTTGGCTCTGGTTTCTATAAAATGACCTAGTTCTGACTCCTAAAGTTGGGTCACCCAAAATTTGGTTAGATGGGTGATTTGTGCTTGTTCTTGTTGGTCGTATACCATTTGAGTTAGTGATTTATTCTTCAGATACGATAGGTTCAGGTTCAATTTCGTCATCTTCTCTGTTTCTTGGGTTAATGTCAACATTTTGATCTATATTTGGTAGATTATTTTCTTCATCAAATATTACATTAGTTGTTTCTTCAACTTTTAGGGTATTTTGATTATAGACTCTATAGGCCCTACTGGTTGTAGAGTATCCTAAAAAGATTCCTTGGTTTGATTTGGGTGTAAACTTTCCTAAGTAGTCTTTAGTGTTTAAAATATAAATTTTACATCCAAATACCTTTAAATAGTTTAAGTTGGGAATTTTATTATAATATATTTCATAAGGGGTTTTATTATGAAGTTTGTTAATTAGAATTCGATTTTGAATATAGTTTGCCGTATTTATTGCTTCAGCCCAAAATTGATGATTTAGATTATATTCGTTGAGCATGGTTCTAGCGGCTTCTTGTAGGGTTCTATTTTTCCGTTCCACTAGACCGTTCTGTTGAGGGGTTCTAGAGCATGAAAATTCGTGTTTGTATCCGTTGATTTTACAAAGTTGGATAAACCTATGATTTTCAAATTCCCCCCATGATCACTTCTTATCCTTTTAATTTTAGTATCTTTTTCATTTTCTGTTAATTTACAAAAATTACAAAAGACTTCAAAGATTTCATCTTAGGTTTTTAGAAATTTTACCTAGGTGAACCTGGAGTAGTCATCAATTATAACTAAGCAATACTGGTTCTTGCTTAGTGACTTGGCTCCATGTGAATCAAATAGGTCTAGGTGAAGGAGCTCAAGTAAAGAGTTGATTCTATCTAGATTGGTTGACTTGTGGGTTGACTTGGTTTGTTTTCCTTATTGACAAGGATGGCAAATTGTATTTTCTAGGTTTCTTAATTTGGGCAATCCTCTAACTAAGCCATTTTGACTCATTTTTGAGATGAGTCTTATATGAGTGTGACCCAGTCTTATGTGCCACAAGTTGGTTTCCTCTTGTTGTGTCAAGAGACACTTTATCGAGGGTGTGGGTAGGTCAATGGTGTAGATATTATTTTTTCTAAGTCCCTTAAGCGTGATTTCAAGGTTTTCAATATTTTTAACCAAGCATCCAGAGTTATCAAAGGTAACTAAGTATCCACTATCACACAATTGGCTTATAGTTAATAGATTAAAATTGGAATTTTCAACTAATAAATCTTTTCGAATAATAAAATCGGAACTAAGTTCGATATTACCTTTTCCGATTACTTTCAGTTTACCATCGTTGCCGAATGCAACTGATCCTAGGTTCTTTAGTTTTAGCTTAGTGAACTTCAATCTATCTCCAGTCATATATCTGGAGCATCCACTGTCCGATATCCATTGATCCAATTCCTACACATGAAGTAGTTGAATTGGTTTTTTTTTTTTATGGATTAAAAGACAATTTGATTGAAGTAAGTCCTTAATTTTCCATCTCACCCAATCTAAGTTAACAATTAGTTAATCCTATGAGTGTTTGTGAGATGGTTTGACGTTAATTGAAGAATTTTTGTAAAATATTTAAGTTAATTTAATTTTGAAAAATATTTAATTTAATTTTGATTTTGAAAAATATTTAATTTAATTTTGATTTTGAAACATATTTAATTTAATTTTGATTTTGAAAATATTTAAGTTAATTTAATTTTGAAAAATATTTAAGTTAATTTAATTTTGAAAAATATTTAAGTTAAATTAATTTTGAAAAATATTTTAAGTTAATTTAATTTTGAAAAATATTTTAAGTTAATTTAATTTTGAAAAATATTTTAAGTTAATTTAATTTTGAAAAATATTTAATTTAATTTTGAAACATATTTAAGTTAATTTAATTTTGAAAAATATTTTAAGTTAATTTAATTTTAAAAAATATTTTAAATTAATTTTTAAGTTAATTTTGAATTTAATTTGAACTTGAATTTGAGTTAATTGTGAATTTGAATTAATTGTGAATTAATTTCTATTCCTTAGTTATCTCACCTGATCTAAATTTTCAATCAGGGAATCTTATAATTTTTGTGAGATGAATTATGGTTTAATTTTAGGGTTAGGTTTAACTTTATGTTAGATTCATGTTTAGCTTTGGGTTCAACAAGTAGGCATTCTTTGGATAAACTTCTGGGCTATGGTGAGTTACAAGGACATCATTAAAGTAACTATGCCTTCGAGGTTTTCCATATAGTCCTACCCATTGAATTTAGTACAAAACCTTGGTCTAACTGGTTAGGATCCATAGAGGGTAGCTTCGGTTAGTTTCACTTAGCCAAACGCACCAGGTCGAAGTCATATCTTCCTAGACATGCGATGACTAAGCTTCCCCAACGTACTATCGTCCAATACTTCACCAGTACCGTGAGTCAAGTTAAACCTAATCCATTTTTATTCTAACCTTAATTACCCTTGCCGGGTAGTCTACTCTTGATTACCCTTGTCGGGTAAATTAAGTTTGGAGGTGCCAACTATTCTGGAGCCTTCCCTTGGAATTTTTAATTTTAATTCCGAATTTGATTCTTATTTTAATTTTTAATTTAATTTTAATCTCGAGTTTTAATTTTAATTTAATTTTTAATTTCGAATTTTAATTTTTAATTTGATTTCGAATTTTAATTTTAATTTTAATTTTGAGTTTTAATTTTAATTTTAATTTCGAGTTTTAATTTTTAACTTAATTTCAAATTTTAATTTTTAACTTAATTTCAAAAATTTTTAATTTTAATTTTAATTTTAATTTTTAATTTCGAATTTTAATTTTAATTTTTAATTTCGAGTTTTAATTTTTAATTTGATTTCGAATTTTAATTTTAAATTTGATTTCGAATTTTAATTTTAATTTTAATTGTTTTTGTGTTTACTCCCCCTAGATCATAGTCTCGATATGGTCTATCGAGGTAATGTATTTGATCCTTGGGAACCCAATATTGACCAAGTCCAACTTGATTGATCAGGTTGGACTTGGGGACCATGCTTGGATCATTTTTCTATTTGGTCTTTGTATAAGTGATAAATATGATTTATATTTCTTTTTCGGTTTGAATCTTAGTCTAGTTCTATTGTAGATTGCCCTTTGTGTCCCAAGAATTAGGTCAAGGTTCTTGGAACCCAAGGAGAATCGTTCTAATGTTTTCTCTAGATCCTTGACCTGAGTTTTCAGGCTGGAGTTCTCTTCCTCAAGTTTTTGGACTTGAGTTGAGTTTCCAGTCTGAACTGGTTCAGTCAAAGATTCAGAGTTAGTCACTTCTTTAAGGATAGCTACTTCCTTTAGAAGTGACTTAATTCTAAGATTAGACTTAGCTAATTTTCGTAGCAGGTAATTGACTAGATTGTTTAGTCGAGGGATACTTACAGTGGGATCGGGCCCTTCGGAAACGGATGTGGATCCGTGGCTTCTTTTCGATTCTGCTTCCGACTCGCTCTCGGACACATTGATCTGGTCCCGGGCCATCAGTGCAAGAAGACTCGTCTGTTCGAGCTCGTCATCGGTATCCTCTTCTGAAGATTCGTCCCATGTCGCCTTCAGGGCCTTTTTTTTCCTTTGTTTCTTCGGTTCTTTCTGATTTGAGCAGTTCGTCTTGATGTGCCCCTTTTGGTTGCACCCATAGCAGATTACCTCAAACTTGACCTTTGAGCTCAGTTGACCCTCCTTGGATTGGACTGCCTTCTTTAGGTCTTTCTTGTTGAAGCCCTTCTTCTTCTTGTAGAGCTTCCTCACCAAGTTCACGAGTTCGGTTGTTAGTTCGTCGTCTTTATCATCTGAGTCTGGTTATGGTTCCAAATCTGGCTCAGTTCTTCGTCGTGATCTTGATTCGCGTGTTCTACTAGTACCTGCAATCAAAGCTACACCTTTCTCGGGTGGCTGTGTATTAGTCTGCTCATGAAGTTCAAATTCAGAAAATAGTTCATCTAATCTAATGGAAGATAAATCTTTGGAGACTTTGTAGGTATCTACCATTGATGCCCACAATGTGCTCCTCGGAAAAGCATTAAGTGCGTACCTTATGATGTCCCTGTTCTTGACCTGTTGTCCGATCGTGTGGAGGGAGTTTAGGATGTCTTGTATACGAGTATGAAGTTGGCTGGCCGTCTCGTCTTCCTGCATTTTTAGATTATACAGTTTATTAAACAATAGATCACGCTTACTTACTTTGGTTTCGGAGGAGCCCTCGTGCAGTTCAATTAATTTCTCCCATAGCTCCTTTGCAGTTGAGAACGGACCAACTCTATTGAGCTCCTCCTTGGTCAGTCCACACTGGAGGGTGCAGGTAGCTCTTGCATTAGCTTCCACCTTCTTGATTATGGTCGGTTCCCATTTTTCGCAGGGTGTTGGCTCGCCATCTTCATCGGTTGGTAGTTGAAGTCCGATCTTGACAATCATCCAAGTTTCGAATTGGATTTTCAGAAAATTCTCCATCCGTCCCTTCCAGTATCCAAAATCCTCTCCGGTGAAAAGTGGGGGACGAACGGTGCCATAACCCTCTTGTTGGGCCATTAAAACCTTGCGTGGAAAAAACAAAGAAAAACTGTTCCAAGACTAAGTCTTGGATTAGTAGTGCGGGAGAAAAGAAGAAAAAATATTACGAACTCGATTGGTGTTGCACCTGATTCGAGTAAAACCGATTCGTAAAAAGAATTAGAATGTAGCTACAAAGCTAATTCTAATTGACTCCGAAAAGATTAAAAAGACCACATAAAATTGCTTTGAATGGTGGTTGCACCAATTCAAAACGACCCCGCTTTGATACCATTTGTTGGATCGAAAGCGCTAGAGGGGGGTGAATAGCACTCGTGGCTTTCACTATTTCGTTTTCAGAAATCGTTCGTGTAAACGCAGCGGAAAAGAAAGGAAATAACACAAACATAGAAGACACAGTCGTTTACTTGGTTCGGAGCCTGTGGCGACTCCTACTCCAAGGCCCACGCTCGTTGAGCGTTTACGTTGGGCAACAACTATAATATCGAAAAAGGTGATTACAATATGAATTACAATTAAGTGCAATAAAAGAGACTATACCAACGAAAAGGAAAACAATGAACTTTTGGAGCTTTAATTCGTTGGAGCAGCAAGACGTTGCTGAAGAGCACAGGGCAGCACACAGGAGCACAGGTTGTTCTATTCGAGCGTTGATTGTTGAAGCTGCACCTCTAGGCCTCCTTTTATAGCTCTGCAAAGTCTGATCTAGATCCCCAAGCTTCGGGATCAAGTTTGACCCGAGGCGGATCGGTCGACCGATCCCCTATTCGGTCGACCGATCAGGCGATCTCTTCCTATCTGATCCGCCCGATCCTCTCGCTCCGCTTTATTCTGGTCAAACTTCATCCGAGGTTCGATCGACCGATAAACAGGTTCGGTCGACCAATAAGCTGTTCTGACTCAGCTCAATCAGCCTGATCCAGTCGACACCCAATCCAGGTTCGGTCAACCGATCCCAGGGTTCGGTTGACCGATCCCAGGGTTCGGTCGACCGATCCCCTGGTCGAGCCCGGTCCAACCTCTGGAGATCTGATTTGCTGGCTTGTGGGTTCGGTCGACTGATCCCAAGATTCGGTCGACCGATCTCGGTCACTTCTAACTTTGCACAAAAACGTTAGTCTCCTGCAAAACAGAGTTAAAACACAATAGATAATATATAAACAAATAAATTGACAACCTTCGGACTGTCCGGGTCTGACTTCGGGTTTCCAACCGGAAACCCTAGGTCGACCCGACGCCTACTGTTCCCTCTACGGGGAACGCGTCTTCACTTACTCCACTCAGGAGATTTACCTGTTGCCAGTGCGATCCTCCAGATCGACTGGACTTTTGCTCGGCGCTCGATGCCTCCGGACTTTCTTCTGGACGCCCACTTCCCGACCCGTCCAGTCTTCCACCTGGTTCGCGACACCAGGACTTTCCACCTAGGGTTACCACCCCCTAGGATTTTTGCCTGAAGCACTCGACCTGCCAAGACTTTCCGCATAGGGTTACCGCCCCCTATGACCTAGGGTTACCGTCCCCTAGGGGTTTCAACCTGCCTAACCTCAGCTAGGTATTTCCTGAAATAATCAATCAAACTGTTAGATCACAAATAAGCTTAACTCTGAATTCCTTTGTCATTATCAAAACAACGGTTTGATCGTCGGATGCTTTCCGCACCAACAGACAGTTCAAGGACATCATGTCTATCAAACATATCAGTAGGATCGAAAAGAATTTAGATATCTCCACAATGGTATGATATTGTCCACTTTGGGCCTAAGCCCTCATGGTTTTGCTCTTGAGCTCTACTCAAAAGGCCTCATATCAATGGAGATATCTTTTTCTCTTATAAATCCATGATCTTTCCCATGTGTTTTCAATGTGGGACTATGTTTACAATCTTGCAACCCCAACAATCCCTCTCCCCAAACAAAGGACCATAGGTTTCCCACGTCTGATCCTCGACCCACCAGGTCTTCCTGCCCGTCGGTCCACACTGTTGGTGCGGTTAGCACTAACGATTTAACCCAGGTTTTGATGAATGACAAATAGGTTAAGTTAGTTTTGTTGTTGTCTGACACTTTGATCAAGTGTGCAGGAGAAGTCCAGACAGGTCGACGGGCTGACCGGATGTCTGGCACGAAGTCCAGCTAGGTCGACGGGCTGACCGGATAGCTGGCGAGAAGTCCAAGCGGGTCGACGGGCTGACCGGACGCTTGGCGAGAAGTCCAGCTAGGTCGACGGGCTGACCGGATAGCTGGCGAGAAGTCCAAGCGGGTCGACGGGCTGACCGGACGCTTGGCGAGAAGTCCAGACGGGTCGATGGGCTGACCGGACGTCTGGCAGGTAAGTGAGGTAAGTCACTGGAGGGGAGTGACTGTGAGGACGCGTTCCCGGGAAGGGGACATTAGGCGTCGATCCGGCTTAGATCCATTTCGGATGTCTAAGTCGAGATCGTGACTAGATTCCGGTCTCGGAAAGACGGAATCTAAGTCATACTCTTTTTATCCATCTGTTGAACTTTAACTGTGCTAACAATCTATTTTACAGGATGTATATTTGCCTCGGACTAACTTTGTTTTGCAGGAAAAAGGAGTTTTTCTGGAACAAGGTGGTCCGGGCGCCCGGAGGGGATCCGGGCGCCCGGAAGGGATCCGGGCGCCCGGAAGGCGAATTCTATCCAGCCAAGTCGTCGCCACGTGGAGCATCTTGGTTTGAGCAGTTACGTCACATTCCAGGAGCCCGGAAGGGATCCAGGCGCCCGGAACAGCATATAAAAGAAGCCCCGGGCAGGAGCTTCAGGATCAATCAAGCTGAGAACTCTTCTACTGCTGGTCTTGCTGCTCGACGTTCAGTGCGACGCCAACAAAGCTCCGACACTACGCTCCGTTCTTTTCCCTTTTTGTCGGTATTTGTTTTCAGTTTTCATTAGCATTCCCTGTACGGTTCTTTTGTAATCATCATTTCGAATTGCTAGTGATTGCCCAACGAAAGTGGTCAAGGACCACGGGCCTTCGAGTAGGAGTCGTCACAGGCTCCGAACGAAGTAAAACCATTGTGTCTATTTTACTTTTCCGCTGCGTTTAAACTCTTGTTTTTCGAATCGATATTCACCCCCCCCTCTATCGAATCTAACGGTCCTACACACACGACCTACTAGGACTTCCTACCTGGTGTCTGGTCCTCTTGATTTGAACATAGGAGCCCTCACTTTATTTGTTCGAGGTCAATATTGTACCCACATGGCTCAATCATACCATAGCTCTTGTGCAAAGTCGGCGATTAAATCTTCTAGTAGTCCGGGCTCTGATACCAATTGTAGGATCGAAAAGAACTTAGATATCTCCACAATGGTATGATATTATCCACTTTGGGCCTAAGTCCTTATGGTTTTGCTCTTGGGCTCTACCCAAAAGGTCTCATACCAATGGAGATATCTTTTTCTCTTATAAACCCATGATCTTTCCCATGTGTTTTCAATGTGGGACTATGTTTGCAACCTTGCAACCCCAACAATATCTTCACAAGGGAAGGTTCAAAGGGTAAAACCTAGCTATCCTATGTTGGACTCAACTGTTGAATGTGATCACATATCCTGTTTTCTATGTCTGGTCCTTGCTCTGTTTGGCGGCGGCGGCTCTCTCCCACGAACCCAGCCCCCCCAAAAACGCGAGCAAGCCTCTCCCTCCCTTTGCTGTGAACGGCGATTCCCCAAAAAAACCCCTCAGCCCTAGCAATCCTCAATTACCCAAATGCCCTTTGACCTCCCATTAATTCCTCCCATGCCACATTCATATCCGGAACACAAGCCTCCCCTTCAAGTCTAGTCGAAGGAGGCGTGAGTCCGACTAACTGGACAAGTCTATCGCAAAGGGGTGAACCGCTCACGATATCAAAATCAAATCGCTGCACCCAAAGTATACTGTCTCCAGCGACCGGTCGCTATAATAATGGTGTCGCATGAGATAGTACTCGTGCCGAGCGGATCACATATGTAACCGGACCAATGCCTAGTACGCAGCCACGAAGATACCGATCGGGCGATCGAAGTGATGCCGATCGGGTGGATAGACGCTGAGCGGAAGATGCTGAGTGAACGACAACACGCTGAGTGCTCGACATGTAAACTGACAGCCGACCGAGCGGCACGTGGGACGCTGAGTAGACCGGCACGAGGCCGGGCGTGCGACCTAGATCAAGCGGTGTGGCCGAACGGATGATCGGAAAGATGTCGATTGAGTGAGTAGACGGCGAGCGGACAACGCCGAACGAGCGACAGAGAAAATGACGATCAGTCGATCATGAAATGCTGGCCTGACGTGCTGAATGAACAGCATCGAGAATGGTCAACGAGCAAACATAAAATGCTGGTCCGGCAGTCGAGTAGCGAGGAGTTGGCAATGCTGAACGAGCGATCGGAATGATGCCGATCGGATGGATAGATGCCGGACGAATGCTATCGTGCGAACGATCGTAATGCTGCCGATCGGATGTATAGATGCCGGACGGACGATGCCGCGCGTGCGACTGCGGTGACGTCGATCAGATAGATGTCGGGCGGACGATGCCGCGCGTGCGACCGTGGTGACGTCGATCGGTCAGATAGATGCCGGGCGGACGATGCCGCGCGTGCGACTGTGGTGACGTCGATCGGTCAGATAGATGCCGGGCGGACGATGCCGCGCGTGCGACCGTGGTGACGTCTATCGGTCAGATAGATGTCGGGCGGACGATGCCGCGCGTGCGACCGTGGTGACGTCGATCGGTCAGATAGATGCTGGGCGGACGATGCCGCACGTGCGACCGTGGTGACGTCGATCGGTCAGATAGATGCCGGGCGGACGATACCGCGCGTGCGACCGTGGTGACGTCGATCGGTCAGATAGATGCCGGGCCGCGAGGACTGCTCGACCCCGAACGGGGGAGATAGATGCTCACGACGGCTACTCGACCCAAACGGGGGAGATAGATGTATGATATACTGGTCCGATATACTGGTCCTCCCGGCCGAACGGCTCGGGGGCCTTCGGCTTCGAGCGCTTGGCTCGGATAATAATCTTTCGGCCGAACGGCTTGGGGGCCTTCGGTCCTCGAGCCTGTGGCTCGGATATAAACCTCCCGGCCGATCAGCTCGGGGGCCTTCGGTGATAACTCGACCCTGAACAGGGGAGATAGAATATATGATATGCTGGTCCGTGCAGAGGTCTTCAGCCCGGGAGGTTTATAGTTGCCGGTCCGACTGCGTCCCGACTATTGGTCGGTCGCCCGGGAGGTTTATAGTCGCCGGCCCGACTCTCGATTTTTAACGACGGTGCTCGTCGGTCTCCAAGTGAGACTACACACCCGGCCGAACGGCTCGGGCCTTCGTCGTCGAGCACTTGGCTCGGAAAACCATATACCCGGCCGACCGGCTCGGGCCTTCACATCGAGCGCTTGGCTCGTATATAATCCTCGAGGTAGTCTCGGCTAAAATGTACCTGGCCGAGCGGCTCAGGCCTTCGCTCCCTGAGGAAGTACTCAGCTATAATGTACCTGGCCGAGCGGCTCAGGCCTTCGCTCCCTGAGGCAGCTAAAATGTACCTGGCCGAACAGCTCAGGCCTTCATTCCCTGAGGAAGTACTCAGCTAAAATGTACCTGGCCGAACGGCTCAGGCCTTCGCTCCCTGAGGAAGTACTCAGCTAAAATGTACCTGGCCGAGCGGCTGAGGCCTTCGCTCCCTAGCGACCAGCGGAGATCTGTATTAGCTCCCTACTCCCGAACACCCGTGGAGTTAGGAGAACATAAGACACTCTTCAGAATACAAGGCAATAACCTCCCTCTATCATCCTGAACAGCGCAGGGTTTTGGTTTCCCATCCTGCCATAATAGTATGCAGCCCGGCCGAACAGCTCGGGGTCTTCGTGATACCCTTCCTGGCCGAATGGCTCGGGGATATTTACGATAATCTCGACCTAACCGAATGGTTGAGGTCTCAGATTTCAAGCGTCTAGCCCGTATCACCTACGCAACCCTGCCTAGTGATTCGGGGTCTTCGATTTCGAACGCTGCTTATATTCTATACGCAGCCGGCCGAGCGGCCTGGGGTCTTCGGGATATCCTTCCCGACCGAACGGCTCGGGATCTTCTATTTCAAGCATCGCTCGTATCCCATACGCAGCCCGGCCAAACGGCTCGGGGTCTTCGGGACTAGTACAGATCATATAACTGACAGAACAAATAACAGAAAAACTGACCGTGGTCATGAGGATTGCAGAACTATCCGGCGTCGTCCATCTTCACGTTCCAGATCAGGCGCGTTCCCACAGACGGCGCCATTTTGATCCTGTCTGGAAGCTGAGAAAACGAACCTGCCGGTGTGACGTGTCTGGAAGGTTGACCGCATCCCCATGACCCGGTTGATGATCTGTCCGCTGCGTTGACCAAGTCGTCTGAAGTCCTCCTCCGGTCAACTGTACCTGTATCCAGCGACCGGGTTCCCCCGGTCTCTGGTACCTCGGTGCTCGAGGCGAATCCCACAAATGTATGAGTAACCACATAATAGTATAGCAGAATAATTAACTAAAGGCAGAAAAGGTACGAGAACGTACCCTGGCCCAGGGGGGCGCCCTTGGATGGATGGATGAGCTGGTCGAGCTACTGATCAAGTCGTCGTGGCCCTGGATCCGGAAAGCGGCATGTAGGCCGAGACATAATGGCTCGTAGGCCGATACGTGACACGCAGGCCGGATAACACAGATAGCTCGTAATCATAAGAGAGATGCACAGAGTAAAACCCAACGACTCAATGGCCAGAACAATCTCGGCTCGATGGCCGAACCCAACCTCGGCGCGATGGCCGGAATAACCCAAATAGTATCGAGCTGCGGCTATCTGGAAGGTGACTATATCCACTATGGCCGCGGGGGAAGGCAGCAGTGGCTGCCGGCGGTGGCTGTGGCCGCGGGGGGAAGGCAGCGGTGGCTGCCAGCGGCGGCTGTGGCCACGGGGGAAGGCAGCGGGGGAAGGCAGCGGTGGCTGCCGGCGGCGGCTGTGGCCGCGGGGGAAGGCAGCGGTGGCTGCCGGCAACGATGGTCGCAAGAGATGATGGCGGAGCCCCCTGGGGGCGGCGGCGCACGCTAGCGGCAGCGGTGCTCACTGGCGGCGACGGCGCTCACTGGTGGCGACGGCGCTCACTGGTGGCAGCGGCGCATGCTGACGGCGGCAGTGGTGGCGCTCCTCGTCGCCGTCCACCGGGTCTGTCGGGTGATGCCGTGAGGAGAAAGGAGGGTGGTGGTCGGAATCGCCAGGAGGAGAGGAAGGCAGTGGTGGCCGGCGCCGGCGAGAAGCGTGAAGGGGAGAAAATGCTTCTGTCCTTGCTCTGTTTGGCGGCGGCGGCTCTCTCCCACGAACCCAGCCCCCCCCCCCAAAAAAAAACGTGAGCAAGCCTCTCCCCCCCTTTGCTGTGAACGGCGATTCCCCAAAAAAACCCCTCAGCCCTAGCAATCCTCAATTACCCAAATGCCCTTTGACCTCCCATTAATTCCTCCCATGCCACATTCATATCCGGAACAATCATAATGCGCATGAATAGACTTTACATATATTGGTTCCATCATTAACGTAATCAAGGATAGGAACTAATAAGAGTCATGGCGGTTATATGTTATTATAACAACATATATATTCCCTTCCATGTACTACTATATTAGTCTTCTCCTCACACGATCTTAGAATGGGAAATCCATAATGGGTTCAAACATAATGTCTTTATCAAAGACAAAATCTGTTTTCAACATCATCATTTGCATGCATACACATAAGATTGAAAACAGAAAATTCAGAAACTTATACATTAATGAGCTCAGAGTGTCAAACAACATTACTGTTTAACATTCACCAGTAGACATAATGCCCATACTCTCAACATGACCAGAAAATATTTTGGGCGACAACCCTTTTGTTAAAGGGTCAGCTATTATAAGATTCGTGCTAATATGTTCTATTGACACTCTATGTTTCTGAACTTCTTCTTTAACGGCAAAGTATTTCAATTCCATATGTTTTGCACCTTTAGAATACTTGTCGTTTTTAGAAAAGAAGACAGCTACGGAATTATCACAATAAATTTTCAGCGGCTTGGCAATACTGTCGACTATTCCAAGTCCTGAAATAAAGTTCCGCAACCAATTAGCCTGAACCGTAGCCTCAAAGCATGCCACAAATTCAGCTTCCATGGTAGATGCAGCAATGACTGATTCCTTTACACTCTTCCATGATATTGCTCCTCCAGCTAAAAGATACAAATAGCCAAATGTAGACTTTCTTGTATCTACACAACCAGCAAAGTCTGAATCTGAATATCCAATCACCTCAAGATGATCAGATCTTCTATAAGTAAGCATGTGATCCTTTGTCCCTTGCAAGTATCTTAAGACTTTCTTTGCAGCTTTCCAATGATCTAATCCTGGATTACTCTGGTATCTTCCAAGCATACCAACTGCAAAGCTAATATCTAGCCTTGTACATGTTTGAGCATACATCAAACTCCCAACAACAGATGCATAAGGAATCATCTCCATCTGTTTTCGTTCCAAATCATTCTGTGGACATTGCATAAGACTAAATTTGTCTCCCTTTTGTATTGGAACAGGAGATGATGAACATTTATCCATTCTGAATCTCTCTAAAACTTTATTAATATATGTTTTCTGAGACAAACCTAACAATCCTTGTGACCTATCTCGGAATATTTCTATTCCAATCACATAGCTTGCCTCACCCATATCCTTCATTTCAAAGTTGTTAGAGAGAAACTTCTTAGTCTCACTTAATAGACCAAGATCATTAGTTGCTAGCAAGATGTCATCAACATACAAAATTAGAAAAATAAACTTGCTCCCACTTTCCTTCAGATATATACATCGATCAACAATGTTTTCCTTAAATCCAAAGGACATAATTGTATCATTAAATTTGAGATACCATTGTCTGGAAGCTTGTTTAAGTCCATATATTGATTTCTTAAGTTTGCACACCATGTGTTCCTTTCCTTCTTCTATAAACCCTGTTGGTTGGTCCATATAAACATCTTCCTCTAAATTTCCATTTAGAAAGACAGTTTTCACATCCATTTGGTGTAACTCTAAATCATAATGAGCTACCAGTGCCATAATAATTCTGAAAGAATCTTTCTTGGAAACTGGTGAAAATGTTTCCTTATAGTCAATGCCATCTTTTTGAGTAAAACCTTTGGCTACAAGTCGAGCCTTGTGACGTTCAATATTACCATGAGAGTCACGCTTAGTCTTAAAGACCCATTTACACCCAACTCTCTTACATCCTTCAGGTAATTCCACAAGGTCCCATACATCATTCTGTACCATTGATTTAAGCTCATCTTTCATGGCATCTAACCATTTATCAGAATTATCACTATCAATAGCTTGTGAAAATGAAACTGGATCATTATCAATATTTAAGTCATCTTCTGACTCTTGTAGATAAACCACATAATCATTCGAAATAGCATATCTTCTTCCTCTTTGGGATCTTCTTAATGTTATTTCTTGTGGTTGTTCTGCTATAGGTTCATTATTAACCTCAGGATTATTAATTTGTTGTTCTTCTTGATTGTTACATGGTTCAATAACATGAGGAACAACAATTAAAGAATTAGAAGTACGAGTTAAAGGAACTTGTACTCTAATTTCCTTAATCTCCACAATCCGTGAAGCTTCACTCCCACTGGTTTCACCATTCTCAATGAACCAAGCATTTCCAGTTTCAACAATTCTTGTACTATGGGTAGGACAGTAAAATCTATACCCTTTAGATTTTTCTGGATAACCAATGAAATATCCACTGATCGTTCTTGCATCCAGTTTCTTTTCTTGTGGATTATAAATTCTTATTTCTGCCTGGCAGCCCCAAACATGCAGGTGCTTTAAACTGGGTTTCCTACCTGTCCACAGTTCAAAAGGTGTCTTAGGAACTGCCTTACTAGGAACCCTGTTTAACAAATACATGGCAGTTTTTAAAGCATGCATCCACAATGACATGGGTAAAGATGAATTACTTAACATACTCCTAACCATATCCATTAAGGTTCGATTACGCCTTTCTGATACACCATTTTGTTGTGGTGTACCTGGCATTGTGTATTGAGCACAAATACCACGTTTCTCAAGGAATTTAGCAAATGAACCAGGATGTTGTCCTGTTTCATCATATCTTCCATGATACTCACCACCTCTATCTGACCTGATAATTTTCACCTTTCTATCTAATTGCCTTTCAACTTCACTTATATAAAGTTCTAAGGCATTCACTGCTTGAGATTTCTCATGCAATAAATAGATATAACCATAACGTGAATAATCATCAATGAAAGTGATAAAGTATTTTTCTTTACCAAAAGAACTACTATCAAAAGGTCCACATATATCAGTGTGCACAATTTCAAGAAGCTGGGTACTTCTTGTGGCACCTTTCTTTGTGTGTTTTGTTTGTTTCCCTTTAATACAATCCACACAAAAATTAAGGTCAGTGAAATCCAAATCAGGAAGAATGCCATTATTTACCAATCTTTTCATTCTTTCTTTGGAAATGTGACCTAAACGCTTATGCCACAAGTAAGCAGAACGTTCATTCACTAAACTACGTTTAGTGCCAACTTGATGCAAGGTCAATAATGTTTCAGAATACATACTATCAAGATTAAATTTATATAAACCATCACAAAGCATACCAGATCCAATCATATAGGTATGCTTATACAAACTGAAACATCCATTACCAAATTTAAAATAGTATCCAGCAACATCAAGTTTAGATACAGAAACTAAATTCCTAGAAATACTAGGTACATAAAGAGTTTCATATAAATCTAAATGATGCCCAGTGTCAAGGATTAAACGATAAGTCCCGACAGCTTCCACTGGAACTTTCACTCTATTCCCCATGAGAACGAACTTCTCATTTGGGCTTATGGTTTGGATTGTAAGAAATCCCTGCATCGTATTAGAAACATGAGTTGTACCTCCAGAATCAAGCCACCAAGTATTATGGGGAACTTCAGTCAAATTTGATTCGAGACATACATAAGCAATAAGCTTACCTTTCTTTTCGAACCAAGCTTTACGTTTTTGACAATCCTTTTGGAAGTGCCCAAATTTCCCACAGAAATGACATTTATTCTTGTTTGATTCTTTCTTTTGGATTTTAGCAGAGGACTCACAGATCTTTAACTGTCCTTTGCCCTTTCCATGTCTCTTTTCAATTTTCTTTCCAGCTCCTTGATGATTCACATAATGAATGGAGTGATTTCCTTGATTCTTAAGTCTGGTTTCCTCTTGAGCTAACATACTATGCAATTCATGCACATTCCATTTGTCTTTCATGGTATTGTAGTTCATTTGGAATGGACCATACTCAGACGGTAAAGAGTTCAAAATAAACTGAACAAGGAAATTTTCATCCACTTCCATTCCCAAAGACTTAAGTCTTGCTGCAATGTTTGTCATTTCAATAACATGCTCATGCATAGTACGAGAACCATCAAACTTCATGGTGGTTAAAATACCCATCAGTGTCCCAGCAAGAGACTTGTCAGCGGTTTGGGAGCGCTCTTTCACAAATTCCATAAACTCTTTAGCACTTTCAGTTTTAGGAAGAGCTGACTTGATGTTATTTGCTATGCTCATTCGCATAAACATTAGGCTAAGTCTGTTTGACCTTTCACAAGCCTTATAATGAGCTCTTTCTTCATTGCCACTAGCATTAGTAATAGCAGCAGGTTTCTCTACTTGGAGTGCCAAATCAAGATCCAACACACCAAGATGAAATTGGACTTGTTCACTCCAATCAAAGAAATTCAGCTCATGAAAAATCGGAACAGACGTAGCATGCGAATGTAAAGAAACAGGAATATGTACTGCAATTAACACATGCTTAACATTAATACTTTGAGTCATAAATTAATATATAAAATAGATTCAGACAATAAATAAGCATTCATGTATATTAATGTTCTCCTTTGGGTGATACATCAACATACAATAATAATCCTAATGATGCTAATAGAGTTAACATTATTTAGTAATGATATATGCACTAATTAGAAATACTTACTATCTTTGGATATATAAATAAAACTAATAGTGCACAAACACTACTAACAATCATGTCCATTAATTATAAGCGCAATTAATCAACCTTTGGGTGATCCATAAATGCCTTACAACAATGAACTTCAATTGACCCATAAATCAATAATTATCACATCACGTATAGCATCAAATTCTATGGGTAATTGAAATATAAATATATAATTTGGAATTGAATAACTTACAGATTTGACCACTTTGGTGATTAACAAATCTATCATACTTTAATTTCCAAATATTAAATAATTCATAAACAATTATGTTCTCAATCGTAACATGCATATCTCGGCATAACAGTAATAAAGTGCACAGCATATAAATCGAAACCATAAGAATGCAATATATAATTTTTGTAACAGGATGCAAGTCTTAAGTTTGTATGTGAACATAAAGTTTTATCACTTTAACATAATGGATTGTTGGAAACATAATTCACGTACAAACCATTTACTGAAGCATTGTTTCCTTTCTATTTCTTTTTTTTTATTTTTTTTTATTTTTTATTTTTTTTTTATCATACTAGCCGAAATTGCATATCCAAAATTGCACATTATAAAATATGTAAGTCTACAAGATACATAACAGAAAAGCAATTCATAATATACCACTTTAATTAAAATATAATTGTTTTTATAAAGTTTTATAAAATTTCCTTAAATTTTATACGTTCTGTAACCGAAATCATAATAATTATATATATATATATATATACATTCTGTAATCATAATTACAGAAATCATAAAGTTTTAAATATCTTTTTTATACATTCTTTAATCTTAAAATATAATTACTGAAACAATCAAATAATTATTGAACCGAAATCAGTACCGAAGTCATTCTTATCCCTGCTAAATTTTTGTTTAACAAGTCATTATACTTATCATAATTGAGAATTGCATAGCGAACAAGCATTTCAAAAATTCTCAAACTAGAGTTCATATAAAGTAGGGAAGATAATCATACATAGAGAATCATAAATTTCACAACCTCACTCTGATACCACATGTTAAATCGAAGTTTTCTTAAAGTTCATAATTCAGAAAACTAGAAGGATCTTGAAATTCATGATTCTCATTTATACGAAAGATTGATGACATACCTTGATCCATGAGAAAGGAAACAACGACGGCAGAAGAAATTTCTACAAGTCCCAATCTATCTCTTCCCTTTCGCTTTCTTCTTCACACCTTTCTGATGGCTATGGTGAAAGAACACTTCTGGGAGAGACAGAACCCATGTACATAAAGAAGCCAACCTCCATCAAGTTGGCTACGTACAATTTTGGGAGGTTAAAATAACTTCCCATTATCCCATACATAATGACTAATAAGTCCTTTAATTAAATTAATATTTCATATGAGTCCTACATTAAAATAATAAATAATTATTATTATAATTATTATTATTTTTCTAACATATACTGCCTTGGATAGTTGAGCCACTTCAAAGAGTAATTTTCGAACCACAGGAACTTGTTTACAAGGAGCATAGGAATGACTAAATTTTGGCATTTTAAGGCAATTTAAAGTCCATTTAACTCTATAACATGCAAAGAGGGAGACGAAGCAAAAAATCACATGAATATCAAGAGAAAACGATATAGTAAACATCTATCAGATGAGAGCTACGCTTTCCCCTAGTACCAAGCCTAAATCTATCATCATTTTCAAACTGTTTTTATCCCGAATATTTGAGCTCGGCTATGTGACTCTTATCCCTCCATTCAGAATATCATCAGTACTAAAATTAAAATCAATAAAATAAAATGTTTATAATAATTTATCCACCAACTAGTATTTTTTAAACCTCTCACTACTCGGTAGACTTCCCACTGTAATCCCACTATAATCGCTAGCTATAAAATCTATAGTCATCTTGGAATGAATGTGTACCATCTTAAACTGTTCTTTGTCCCCAAATGTTATCATAGGGCTGCATCTAATTGCTTCAATATAGTAGTTTCCTATTTTATCAATTACAATAAACTTTTTTTATAGGATACTTTCTAACATTACAATAGACTCCACCATAAAACAAAACTCAGATCTTCTCTATTACAGTCATTCATCCTTTATTTGGATTTAGTTACTGATATGAACTTCCTGTAAAACAACCATACGAGTACATGAGTAGTAGCATCAAAAGAAATAAAAAGAAAAGACAATCTTCTCAACTTTTTCTCGCGAAAAGTCAAACTGTATACTCTCGTAAAAATGTACAGCAACTAACCTCAGGAGCCATCCATCATATACTGTTTTTGCAAGATTTCAGCATATTGAATTTGGCCATCTGTAAATGTTCAAAAAAGCAGTATTATGAATAAAAATAATGGCATTACCCAAATGGAACACGTAATGACAAAATCAAATGAGCATGTTGCTATAGGAAATAGACAAACCTCCTTTGCCAATCCAAAATCAGAGAGTTTCACAGAGCCATTTGCATGAACCAATATGTTTGCACATTTAATATCTCTGAAAAAGGATCAAATTTAATATAGTGTTTTACCAAGAAATAAGCATAATAACACTTGGAAGAAGTAACTCAGGGGCGGTCCTGGGAAAAATTGGACCGGGGATAAAATTATAAATTTGACTATTTGGTCCTCCCTCTTGTATTAATTTGAAAAATCAAATATATATTAAAAAATTAATTAAATATAATAATCAAAATAAATTAAAATATGTAATTGAAGAAATTATATATTAGATAACATTTTACATGATTTTTCAAAATAACTTATTTAACAATCAATATCACTTAAAATATATTCTTCTTGTGTTTTTTTGAAACAAAGTCATCAATTATATCGTCATATGAGATATCCTCTAATATATCTTTTTTCCATGCAAAGGATCGTTTAGCCATTCAATCTCTCTTGACTCATTGTAGTTTTCAAATAAGATTTCAATAATTTTAACTTTGAAAAACTCTTTTTAACTGATGTTATAGTCACAAGAATAGTCAATAAAATTTAATAGGCAACCACGATCATAGGGAAAATATCTATTTTCAATGCAAACTCTAAAATTTTAATGGCCATCCAAGATTCAAGATTCATAGAATATTTTCTCAAATCATCTTCATCCAATGTCATTAACTGTTCTCCATTGAACAAGAATCCAAATATTTCTTCAAAAGTATTCAATTGTTCAAACATACTCCTCAACTCGATAAGATCGATATCTACCACAACAAGAAAATAATCAGTCCTAAAATATCTCTTGCAAGTGAGAGCGGCTCAAGGGAGGGCACGGCGAGGGACGACGTCGTCGCGGAGAGCTTAGGAGGTCAGGCGCGATGAGGGAGGACGCGACAAGAGGGAGGGCGAGAGAGAGCTTCGCTTGAATCAGTGAGAGGGCTAGGGCAAGAAAGCTTCTTGAATCGGTTCGATGAGGAGGATAGAAGAATCGAGAAAATCTAATATATTTTTATATAATATATTAAAAAAAAAGTTTAATGAGCCCCACCCAAAGTGGGGCCCTGGGCAGGTGCCCTGCCTGCCCACCACAAGGGCCGCCCCTGAAGAAGTAAAGAAAACGTCATTAAATCATATTAGGACCCATATTAACATTTCCGTGATGATCCAAGTGATGGCACGCTACTAATATCTCTCTATTACAGTATCTCAGATTATATAGCCAGCGTCAAATACTAGGAACAAAGTCACAAACACGGTTTGATGCGGTCCTAAATTTCAAGCTATTTCAGGAAAATTGGCAGAACAGCAAGTAAGAAGTTGAAATCATGGAATTCAGGGTGTAGCATTCCACCAAAAAGGAATTGGGAAAGGAGACAATTCCATGGATATGCATACATCTAATACCAACTTTAAATATTATATGTTTTAATAACACACATCAGTTTTCCAAATATAGCTTATTTAAATCTCATCGTTACAAGAAACACTATTATGAAATACAATTGTCATTGTTAGATTATATAATTAGAATTATTTGTTTATAGTCTTAAGTTAATTTAATTTTTTATCTTTTTAATTTAGGATTTAAATTTTCTGATAATTCTCTATATAAGATTCTATACTTTTTATTTTTTATCAATTTTTTATTGAATTCATCAATAAAGATGATTATTTTTCTTTGACATTAATTTCTACCGTCATAAATTCAGCATTATATATTACGGGAACCAAAAAAACAAACAAAAACAAGTTGCATCACCTGTGCACGACATTCGGATGGTGAAGGTACTTTAAGCCATTTAGAATCTGTCTGGTGTATGCTGAAACTTAGGAATCTTGCAGGGAATACTTTTGATATAAGGACGCAAGAGAGCCTTGTGTCACGAGTTCCAGGAAGATAAATAATTTTGTCTTCCTATAAAAAACATGTATTAAATAATTATAGAATACACACAATTAGTTTCAAATTCAATGAGAGGCATCGAGATAGAACGTGAAAGATCTCACCACTAGATAAACTTGTAAAATTTTCTTACAGCAATATTATACTTCTCATAATTAAGGCAAAGTAAAAGGAATGAGAATCATGATAAAAAAAAAGTTTTCAGCAAAGAAACTTTTTGGTTGATGAATCTTTTCTTGACTAGTCTATTGAAGCAAAGTATCAATCAGAAAAGAAAATCAAGAGAATTGAGAAAGTAAAAAGGCAGGGTTGGACCAGGATACCTTGTCTGTGCCATAATACTGAACTATATTTTCATGTTCCAACTGGCTCAAAAGTGCAATCTCATGGAAGGATCAAAACGATTACACAGAAAAGAACTGTTACAAAACTTTCACTTACATTCAACACCACTAAGAACAGATAAAAGTAAAAGAGAAAACAAATCTCGATTCCAACTAAAATTCACTCACCTGCTCCAATTGAAGAATACATTGCTGGGCAATCATTCCTTGATGAAGCAAAGATACTTCTTTAATTAACAGCGAAAAATAAACCCTCTCTGTATATGTGAAAAAAGGAAAAAAATGCATGCCTTGGTGGAAGAATCATAGAATTAGTGCTGAATAACTATAAATGTTAGCCAAGGAAGGACAAAAAGAAAAAAAAATTCCAAATGCAGCAAGATCCACTAAATAGCATCATTATGGCGTTTACCAAAAATAGTAACAATACCCACTAAAATAAACTTCATTTGACAACAAATAGATCTCATATACAAAATGAAATATCAAATATACACATGCAACGAGATTTGGATGGTTAAAAGCTAAGTTGCAAGCCCACAAAGAGACTAAGACAGATTAACCACACAGAATCCTTGACTTGGATGGAGAGAGGAAACCGAACAGATGAACAACAAAATGATCTTCAGTGTAGAAAATAAGGCCATCAAACTAGTTGAAATGTGAAAATACTTTTCAGGTGCAAGTTGAGGGAAAGGTTATACTTACAACCTCCACTAACTCATAAAAATTGGCATCTGAAAACCAAATGTACTTGCACATACTCAAGTTTCTAACTTGGCTCATGTTGAAAGAACAGTGAAATATTAGTAAGTCTCAGCTACCAAAATTTCACAACTACTCCAAAAGAAACAAAAAATAGAAATGAAATAACATCTATTACTTATCTAAGTTGCAGTTGCCCATAAAAATAACGCAATTTCCCA
This sequence comes from Zingiber officinale, assembly GCF_018446385.1. Lineage (NCBI taxonomy): Eukaryota > Viridiplantae > Streptophyta > Magnoliopsida > Zingiberales > Zingiberaceae > Zingiber > Zingiber officinale. The sequence goes on from NC_055991.1 coordinate 6,661,517, forward strand.
TCGTGTTGGACTCTTTGTCTATGGATAAGTAGCACAATTACTACTTCAGAATAGCACTTCAGCATAGCACTTAGGAAAACTCGACTTGCCATTTGGACCTGGTTTGCAATTTTACAATTTTTTAAACTAGCCAACAAATTCTACCAGTATCTTCTTGTCATGAGTAAATGTAAGAAAATTGAACGAGGGTACCCTTCTATCTCATGGGTATATAAAAGGAATTGGCATCCAAAAGTAAAGTCGTTTTCCAAAAAAAATCTAACCCTGTAACTAAGCAATCGTAAACATGAGTAAAGAACATAAGCACATGGCTAATTCATAGAAAATGATCAAAGGGTTAATACACATGATTCAAACAAGATGATTTAAACAACAAAGACATGCTGAGGAGGGATGAACATAGTTATAACCACTTAGACACAACAATAGTCACAGACATATTGGTGATCAAACTATTACGTTAAATTCTAAGTTGATCAATATGTAAGATCGAGAACAACTTACAAAAAGGAAGAAATGTGCAAAAATCAAGAATGGAAAGAATTTTGTTAAAACAATCATAATCAAATGCAATAAATAACACAGATTTTCTTCACAAAAATCAACTTACTTAATGAACATGGCCGTATGAAACATAAAATCTGAGCATGTCCTTCTCCATGTCTTGACCACTTGCACTAATGGTTAGTAGTCATCCATAATTTACCTCCTCCATGTTGGCCTACGGACGGATTGACGGGGACACGGGGGCGAGCGAATCCTCTTTTGCCACATATATCCAACTGGAGCCCCCGAGACTACGGTGCAGTGACAAGGTATCTAAGTTATTATCCAGGCACCCGCGGTTCGATCCCTAGATATGGTGAATTTGCAGGAATTTTTCTTCTAAATGGGATACGCAACCAAAAGATGTTGGACTTCTTGACCGTCCACTGTGAACGCTTTCCGATTTACCCTGATGGTAGTTGGAAAAATTTCATAAGACCGAGCTAATAATTTTCATGACTAATCAATAGGACGAACTGGATTTATCATATATCCAACTGGAAGCCAACAATGATCATGCAGTAAAAGAATAAAAGCATCAAGGATATAAGCTAGTTAGCTAGAGATATGTTGAGTTGCAGAGGTGCTAATTGATCATCAATACTTACTCGCTCATCCCTTCATGCACCATGCCGTAAAAACCATTTCCCAGGAGAACACCACGCGCCCAGGACATTATCCTTCTTCTTAACCTCCCATTTGGCAATATGGTAAGCATTGTCTCAGTAGTTGTACTGCATGAGTCATCATCATTCATTGTTGAGTAAGAAGAAGTCCCAGTGAAATCCTCGGGTGTATCTACAAACAGACATTTCCAGCAACCCCTCCTCACTGAATTCATCAGCCACATGAATCCCCTCATTCTCATTATTACTTCATCTTCTACTATTCTTAGCTAACCAAATATCTTCTTTGATAAAATTTTTCAATTTTTACCAGAATTTCCATACTTGCCTGATTGCGGAAGGAGCTTAGTACAAACAATCAGAGGTATAGAATATGATCTATAAACTGGAAAAAAAAAACAATTTTCTTTAGAAATGCTTGAATCTGACAAGAATTGTATATCTATAAACTCAAAATATCTGAATTATTCAGCTAGGAAACATATGTTCAGTGCACTATAATAAAGTTGTCTGCTTCAGATTGTCACCATGAATTATTTTGGCAGATTTTCAAATCACTTATTGCATTGAATTGAGAATTATAAGGTTGTAGGGTTTAGATAAAAATCTTACCATGCCATAGTTTTACATCCCTTTCTATCTCTCCATTAAATGAAGGAAGACCATATCACTAGTATTATTGAGGTTACAATCATCATCATAAAGCAGTGTATGCCCCAATTGGTGTTGGCTACATAAATGTTTTCCTTCTAGTGCTCTATACAACAAGACATTAAGTTAATTGAATTATTTTTTATTACAGCTACTAATGCTTTCTTTTGTCTCCTACTACTCTTTACACCACCTACTTTACTAAACGCAACTCTTCCAACAATAATAAATTGCCATCTATGAAGATGTCCATGCCATTGTAACACATTTTTTTGTAATCTTAACATCTAAAGCTACACCTAATTATTGCCCATGTTAGTATATTTTTTTATTTGATCAATTTTAGTAATTCTACACATTCATTTTAACATTCCCATGACCATTGGATCAACTTTATATGCATGTCATCTTCTCAATATACAAACACTCTAATTTACAAAGCATGATAGGTTGTACCATAATAATATAAAATCTCTTTTTAGTCCAAGTGTCATATGAGTAAAGTTTAAAATTTCAACTTATACCGAGGTTTTATTCTCAGATTGGAACCATACGAGTTCGGTATCGTATCGTGCCGTACTGATACAGTTTTAATATTTTTTTATTTATATATATAATTATAAGATAAATACGATTATGGTGTATATAAAAATAAGTTGTATATTGATTTTGTATAAGTTCTTAATTATTGAACAATTTAATATTATTAGAAAAAATAATTAAAAATAATTTTATTTAAATAAAATTGATATATCAATAACTCGAATTAAAATAGATCTATCTATTATAATAATAAGTATATAAATACAAGCTATTACTTTATCTTACTATTTTATTAAAAATCTCCCCCCTTTAGTAACTAACTTTGGTGAAGCCTAAAATGAATTTACGTTAATATCAATTTTTCTATTCACACTAAAAATAATTTCAATGTTTATTAGCAATTTCAAAAGCGAAACAATCAGTGATTTAGAGTTCGAGACTCAGCTGCGGCATATTATTATGAATTTTTTTCATCATTAATTTTCTCTAGTTGTTTTATATAAAAAAATATAGTTATCTTTAGTCCCACATCTTAGAATTGACAACACTATGATCAAAGAATCTTCTATAAATATTTTAGGCCAACAATGTTAAAAAATATACTTTTCTTAGTTTATTTTAATAAGATAAGTATAATATTAAATTAAATTAATTTTTTTCATAGGGAAGCCATAAGGGTGACATTCGAAAATCCAAACAATTCGGATTTTCAAAGACCCAAATAATTCAGATTTTCAAAAGTCAGGTATTTTACCCTAATGACTCTACTTTAGTATTTTTAATGCTAAAATACTTTAATTAATATAATTTCATTATAAAGGGTCAGTATGATTTTAATGTATTATATTACAAACGCGGCGACGTGTGCACGATCACTAGTATATAATAATAATTATATAAATTAACTATTTATTCATTTAATTAATTATTAATTAAATAATATATTTTAAATAGGAAAAATATCAAATAAAAAATATAAAATAATAAAAAAATATACCAGAATATAAATATAATTTATTAGAATTTTTAAAGAATTTTTGAAAATTTTTAAATGAAATTTAAAATAATACAAAATAATAAAAAATTATTAGAATATAAATAAGAATTATTATATTTTTATAAAATTTTAAATGAAATTTAAAACATTAAAAATTCAGAATATTAATTAATAAAATTTATTAAATTTATTTTAATTTTGAATATATTTTTTATATATTTTATTAAGATAATTTAATTAGAGTTTAAAAAAGCATGTTCGAAATATCACACATCATAATGAATTGTTTAAATTAATTAAATAAAATAATTAATTATCGGGAAAAGAAACCATCCGTGGTCGATCGCCCGAGATCGCCGCAGGGGGCGTTTAGTGGCGTCGGAGGCATCGCCGAATGCATCCGACAGCACCAGAAGGGTCGTCGGACGCGTTCGATGGCACGGGCAGCGTCGCCAAACGCTTCTGGCAATGCCTTCGGCGCCGCAAAAGGTCGCGTGACGCCTTTAGTGCCGAAGGTATCACGGGAAGCCTTCGGTGCCGAAGGCATCGCGGGACGCCTTTGGTGCCGAAGGCATCGGGGACGCTTCCAACGTCGCCAGAGACATCCCGTGACTCCGCTAGAGGCGTCGCCGGAGGCGTCCACAACTCCTTCGGCGTTGCTGAGACGGGGACGCCTCTTGTACCGATTTTGGTTGCCCGGTGGAATAGTAAAAACTATCCATACCGGGCGGCACGAAACTATATTTCATTTTTTGCATATGACAATAGCATATGATTGAGTAAAAATTCCTTTCAATTTCAATCATACATTTTTACTAATTAATAATTTCCTAATCAACATCCTTGTATGATAGATCCAAGATAAATGTGAGTGGATGAGATTTGCTATAATGGGGTAGGGATCAATTTTCAGCGGACGCATGCCCTCGAGAAAAAACTCCTCCCACCTCCTAACCTCTTAGCTATAAATTAACCTTGTGATTTATCTTTCTTCATATAATCTGGAAATGTCTAAGATAAACGTAATCATCTTTACTTAAAAAATGAAAAATGTGAGTCAATTTGCTTGACGAATAAGCTGTTTATATGAAAAGTTGGTGGTAAATACGCCTGTTTTTTTGTTGTTTGCATCTTTCAAAGTTGCAAAGAAAGGGACGCACACAACACTCAATGGAAGAAATTTTCTCAAATCATGTCCACCCAAAATTGAGAGGAAGGGAGAGATTGAGTTCGACTTTGAAATATTAAAATCGCCTTCTCTAGTGTTTGTATTAGCAAATCAAGCTTCACATGAACTTGAGATCCTCTTTGACCATTTGTTTGCCACTAGTGCTAGCTAGAATAAGCCTTTCAGGCTATGTTGCATAGGTACGGTACAAGTATCGTATCGAACACGATACGGATACGACGATATGAAAAATTTTAAAAATATAAGACACGATACGGCTAGAATACGGCGATTATTAAAAATTTTAAAAATCATAGAATGGAAAATCATACTACATCAATTATAATATCCATTACAAACAAAAAAATAAACATAACAAAATGTAAAATAGCAGATCTGGCGGCGCAAACAGGAGGAGGGAGGCAGGACGACAATAGTTCATCCTTTGTCGACGATAGAAACAAAAAGGGGCTGCCCTTTTGTTTGTTCAGCGGAAGGAGAAAGTGTTTGTTTGACGGAAGAAGGAGAACGGGAAAGAATCAAGAGAAGAAAGAATTTAGGGCTTTTAGGCCAAATTTATTTTTATTTATTAATTAGTCCCCGTAAATTTATTATTTTTCAATTTAACACTTGAATTCTTTAATATTTTGCAATTGAACCCAAAAATATCCGAAAACATCTCATCTGTGTCTTAGCTGTGTCATTGCCGTATCTGACTGGTCAATCTTTTAAAATGTCATTGACATAATTTTTATCATATCCGACACATGTATTTACATGTCGTGTCCGTCTCCAACACTTTAAAAAAAAAAAAAAAAAAATTAGAGTGCCCATACTACATAGCTTGCAAGTTGCTTAGGAGAAGATCAGTTCAAGGGAGAGTAACCTGAGGAGGCCAAGCTCGGTGAAAACAAGCTTGCAGGGGTATATTTCTAATAGAATGATATTGAGGATCTGTCCTTCGAGCACCTACAAAGGAATAATCAAGGAGGCATGCTCAAGCTCAAGGATGCTAACAGGCGAGCAGGGCGGCAAGAGGATGAGGGCTAATTTGTGCATTTTCACCCAATACCCTTCCCTCTGTCACTTTCAATTACCTAGGTAAACAAGTTTCTTACCACCTGTCTCACCCTTTTTCCTTTTCTCCTTTCTCTCCCTCTAGCTTCCTTCTTCAGAAGTTAACATAATATGTAACTCCAGCAGTCCAGCTTCCTTCCTCTCTCTCCCCTTTCCTTTATTGCCTTCCTCTTCCTCTTAACTACATTTCATATTTCAAGTTATATTTTACTTATCTTAAAACCTTTAGTTTCTAAATTTTTTCTTCACAATTTAAGCTTTGAATTAATCCAATCATGCTCTTATCAATTAATACTATAACATTCACAAGTTGGTCGTACCAAAAAAGCTTATGTTCAATATGATTGGTCATTTGATCTGAATACTATATAGATAGAAAAGGACTTAGTGAAAGGAAAAGGTAGGGAAAAAACTCCTAGGAAAATAATTGTAAAATACTTTCTATCCTACCACTACTTTGAAAAGAAGGAAAGGTGGACAATAACTTAAAATGTAACAAGGTTTATTGAAAACATAGAAAAAATGGATTAAAAATAAAAAGTATTTTTAATTTGTTTTGAGTTTAGATTCAGCTTCATTTATTTGCAAAAGTGAATTTTTTTATCCAAATCAAATGGAAACAATATAGTAGATAAATTAGGAGAAATATTTTGTCTTCCTCTCTCTCTCATTTCTGCCAAAAGGAAAGAAAGAAAAAGCGCCACAAGAGATGTCTTTTTGTCTTCTTATTTCCTTCCCTCATAGGAAACACACTATTAAAGTGGACCCTAGATGTAAACTTACATTGGCAATTTGCATTGTTAGTAGCTCTAAAACTAATACAACATTATCTTTTGTTTCATTTATTACTGTTGAATAAGTGTGAATGGAGAAGAGGTGGAAGAAAAGAAGCTCCATTGTGAATGGGACTTTAGTCCCACATTGGAAGTTTCAAGACAAGTTTGTTGGTTTATATTGATTCACATACATTGAGGATGTGAACAAATGCATGGGGAGAGATTCTCTTTCACGCGTGGGTGCACAGAGGGGTGTAAATCCAGAGCCCGGATTGCATTGAACCAAGTTGATTTGTGCGCGACCTGTGCACACGAATATCGGACCGGTCGGGGTAAAAATTTGCCCAAACAGAACAACCATTTTTTTGCTGCTTGTGTAACGGATGCATTAAAGAAAGATTGATGCAGAATCAAAAACGGCCAAGTGAAATGCTAACATTGAGTAATGATCATTAATGTTGTCCTTTGGTCTTGAAATATGGAACCGCCACATCAGCGGCCCCCCTAGAGCCGGTCTTTGTCCTTTGGTCTTGAGCTCCTATATAAGGAGGCTGCGACCACAGGCAAAAGGTTACGTAGATAACACAGCGAAGCAAGCAGAAGCTCTCCACCTTATTCCCCTCCTCTCTCGCACAATTCCTGTTCGGCAGAGTGCCCGTGATAGCAATCGGGTACCACTCAGTTCGCCGTGACCATCAGTACTTGGCGGAGTACACGGTCGACCATTGTATCATGGGAAACAGACGACCCGAGTAAACCTCGAAGCACAGCCGGAGGTGGGCAAATCTGTTTCAAGGAAACTGCTACTTGCAAGCCTCGGTCAGCTTGCCAGGTCGGGATTTTGCCCGACCTTACTGCTTTGTCGAGACTGCTTTACTGCTCTGGTCTTCCTTTCTGCAGACCTGGTCTGTCGCTCTGTAGACCTATCCTGTTGCTCTGGTTTTCCTCTCTGCAGACCTGGTCATTCTGCTCAGACAGACCTGGTCTTCCTTTCTGTAGATCTGTTCAGACAGACATGGTCATTCTGCTCTGCAGACCTGGTTTGTCGCTCTGCAGACCTGTCCTGCTGCTCTAGTCTTTCGCATTGCAACTTTGGTCTGCTGCTCTGGTCAACCCCTCTGGTCTGTCGCTTTGCAGACCTGCTCTGCCGCTCTGGTCTGCTGCTCTGCAGACCTGCTCTGCCGCGCTGGTCTGCCGCTCTGGTCTGCCGCTCTGGTTTGCCACTCTGCAGACTTGCTCTACTGCTCTGGTCTGTCGCTCTGCCGCTCTGCAGACCTGCTCTACCGCTCTGCAGCTCTAGTTTGCCGCTCTACAGACCTACTCTTCCGCTCTGCAGACCTGCCATGTCGCTCAGCTCAGCTGCGTTACGGAAATCAGCCCCTGCTGGCAGCCTGAGATTATCTGCTCAGGTCATTTCGACTGTAAGTTGAATTTAAATTCCATGTATAATTTAAATTCAACTAAGTCCCCTAAAATCTCTGGCAGACTATTTGTGTGTAACAATTACATCAATATAATTATTCAATTTTCCTTTCTGCTCCAAAATCCACCACATAGGTTGTCTACGGATTCTCTCATAAATTTTTTCCAAACAAATAAAAATAATATACAAATCCATATTCTTTTTTGTCCCATTAATCGTGTTATTAAACGGACAACATCCATATGTTGATTTTCAGATACGAAACAAATTTGATTTCCAAAAATGGTTGTTTCATGTATTTCTCCTAAAATACATAGAACAATCTAATGAATAATAGAGCAAATTGAGGGTGATCAACAACAACAAAAAAAATGGGTTCATATTTCAACTTGATGAAAATCAAAATAGAATGAACTTGCTACTAAACATTACCTCTATGGAACTAGTATGATTTGTTTCATATGGCTCTGTTCTCACTGATATGCTTCTTTTGGAAACAGAAAAGGTAGATTTGGAGAATACCTTTATTGATAAGAGCAATAAAAGAGTCCATAGAGTACTCATCCTCTTCTATTCCAGTGCATGAGTGATTTAATGGTATGCTGCATTGGAAAATGATTTACTAAGTAACTCATATAAAATCTGTTTATCCCTTGATTATGTACACAGTTATTTGTTCTAGACATTTACAATTGGTGCTTATAATAGTTTTAAAAAAAAAAAAGGTACAGGTTTATAGTTGTGAAGTTTCTTTAGTATCTAACAGAATATGTACCCCTGTCCTTATTTTTAATTGTGTTGTTTATACTTGTAAGTTATAACCATTTTTTTTTCTTTCTTGAGTGGGTGGAGTGTGCCTTTCTTATGCAATAAAAAATAAAATGTAAGGTAATATATGAAAAATGCTACTGCAACTGGGAAAAGCGTTAATAGATTTAATAGAAGGAAGTAATAATTGATGAAAAATGCTACTGCAACTGAGAAAAATGCTATGCTTTGGAAGTAAGATTTAATAGATTAGTCTTTTGGAGTTGATTGATATCCTCTCACTCAGGGAAACTTTCCAATGAGGGAAGGAAATAAACAACAGAAATTAATTGATAGAAATATATCTCCAGTGTCACTTTCACTCTGCTTTCTTTGGCTAAAAGAAGAGGAGAAAAGGAACTTTTTTCCTATAAATATTTTTCCATCCTCTTTCTCTCGCTAAATGTTTTCTTTCTTTGTAGGACATAGATCTTTAATGTGCAGCATAAGTTAACTTATTGAGATATATGTTTAGCCCCGAGCAATTTTAAAATAAGAAACAATTCAGCTCTTGTTAAGCTATGTTATTTATCAAAAAATTGGGAAATTTAACATTATGGAATATGAAAGAATGAAATGAAGTGCCACCAAAAACCTTACAAAAAAAACCTCCCAACCTCGCTATTCTCCACTATCTAAAAAAAACTCCCAACAACTTGTATTTGAGTCTCACTCATCTTTTTTTTTTTTAAAAAAAAACTATTATTAAAGGGTCAAAATAATTTTAATTTAAAAAAAAAAATAAAAAGGAGTGCCTCCAGCTTCAAACCTTAATTAAAAGAGCTCTCTCCCATTGTAGGAGGGAGCTCCTTTTATTTGACATGTCAGCACAAAGAGAGCACAAGGAGCTCCTCCCAATGAGAGGGAGCTTCCATTTGACATGTCAGCACAATGAAAGCTTGGGTCCTAAGGGCATTCGTAGTCATAAACTTCTTAAAGAGCTTTATGCTCTGTCACATCATTGTCATCTCAAAAATTAAAAACCTTACTTCTTTTAAAAACCACTCTATATTATCATAAAACCTCTCTCTTTTAAAAATTCCATTTTTTTTAAATTCTCTCTTTATCCTCTCTCTACTATTTTTTTATAAATCTGGTCCCAAGATTTTGATATAGGTTTATAAAAAAAAACTATAAACCACACCTATGTAGTGGGGGAGGGGTTTATATTGAGAGATTTATAGCATAAATTACATGCTATAAACCTCCCACTGTAGATGCCCTAAGGGCATTCACAGTTATTAGAACCCATTGTGAGCTTCTTCGTTGCCACGTCTGTGTCACATCAAAAGTTAAAAACCTCATACCTCTTTCCACTATCAAAAAACCTTTCAACAACTCTCTCATGGGTTCCACACTTTTCATTATATATAATTCTCATTTCTCCTTCATATTTTACATTACACATCATTAAATTTTTATAAAATTTAAATTTATAAATTACGAACATGAAATAACATTAATAATTAAAAAAATACATAAATATTACAGTGCATCAAATAAAAAGACATAAATTATAATAATATATAAAAATAAACCTAAACTCATCTACACCAAGCCATGTCTCTGTTTAATTTTTTCCATCATTTTCTCATGTAAATAAAGTTATCCTGGTGTCATCTCACTAGTATCCTTCATAAGAATTTCATAATCCTTATGAAAGATCTCGGTTTCCCGCAAAGTCATTTTTTGTATTTGATATTCCTTAATATCTTGTCATTCTTTGTCGATGTTATGTTCCATTGTGTCACCCTCTCTGGCTTTAGATTTGCTCTTTCTTTTCGCTGCCTTTTGTCTTATCGGACGAATGTGGACTTCAGAGTCATCTAAATCAACACTTGTACCTGGATTTGATGTCGAAGTGTTTCCCCCTGATTCGGATGTCCTTGCCTTCTTGTTAGAGTAATGAGCAACTGATTGTGGAGTATATTTCTCATATTCTTTGAGAACCCTCCACACATGCATATACTTAAAATCCTTACCTTTGTTGTTGGCTTTATACATATTCAGTGCATTCTCCAACACATTCTCGTCACTCCAACCGCTTTGCCGATGAGAATACAAATTATTATAAGTTACAGAAAATTCATTTACCATCAGTGCAAACCTATAATAATGTGATTTCAGCCGCTGATAACTTCTCGCCATAGATCCAGTGGGGTGATGTTTGTTATAGTAATCAGCTATACGTTTCCAAAAAGCTTGATCCTTCTGGTCATTACCAATGATTGCATCAGTGCTTATAGTTGATCATGACTTCGCGAGGACCATATCTTCATCGAGAGACCAAAATCTTCGTTTCGATTCATTTTCCTCCAGCTCAACTTCACGCTCTTCTTGTGATGAGTGTGGTGGCAACTGAGTTGTAGGAACAGATGATGGTGTTAGAGGAACAGATGATGGTGGGAGAGATTCTTGGTCGCTGATAGATGGATCAATAGTTGCCCTTCTTGATTTATTCGGAAGTATGACAGGTGGTTGAGTAGGAGAAAATACGTAAGGATAAGGCATCCCAAGTTGGCAACCCATTGCTGACCAATCTTGTGATGGATACATACCAAATGGAGCTGGGGCGGTGTTACTTGGATTCCACGTCTGTAAAAAATTTTGAGAACTTTGGGAATTTGGAAAATTTGGAGAATATTGTGGAACATATAAAATATTTTGAACATTTGGAGGATATTGTGTGTGAGAGAAAATATGAGGATATTGGATATTTGGAGGAGTGCGAGTATTTTGAGATGATGTATTTTCTTCTGTATTTGAAGAATTCAAAAGATTCGTAAAGGAAGTATTGAGATTTTCATCCATCTCGAATACAAATAGGGAACGAAAGGAAGAAATGAATTGAGAGTAAAGATTGCAATGAAATTAATGAAATAGATCTCATATTTATAAATTTTTTTATATATTAAAAAATTAAATTAAAACGTTGAACAACGACTGAAAATTAACCGTTGTTCAACGGCATACAACGGCTAATTTAGCCGTTGTTCTCTTTTCATTTATTTTACAATTATTTAAAAAAATAATATAAAATAAAAATAAAAAATACGAAGAAGTGGCTCCGTGATCACGGAGCCGCTTCTTCGTGCTAATGGGAAAAACCTCTCTCCACTATGGGAGAGAGGTTTTTAATTGTTGTCATGTCACAGTGGGAGCTCTGAAAGAGCTCACACTGTGGAGAGCATCCATAGTTGTGGAACCTCTCCACAAACTCCTTCGTTATTATATCTATGCCACGTCAAAAGTAAAAAATTTCACATATCTTTTCACTATAAAAAAACCTCTCAACTTCTTCTTAATGAGTCCCACATTTTTTATTATATATATTTCTCTCACCTTTCTATTCTACATTATATATAATTAAATTTTAATAAAATTTAAATTCACAAATTATTAGCATGAAACAATGTCAATAATTAAAAAAATTAACAGCCTCTCCCCATGGTCGAGCTATTCAAATATCAGTTAGTTTTTTTTTTAACATTTTATTAATTTTATTTTTTAAATCAAAAATAAAAATATATAATGAAAAAAATATTAAAAAAAAATATCCTTCATTGGAGCTACGTGATAGTGGGAGCACTTAAGTGGATGCTCTAATAATATTTGAGGTAGAACATCTTTTTGAGATAAAAAAAGAGATGATTTACATTTTTGGACAGTTCATTGGAAAAACAATTGAGGGAAAAAAGTTTTGATTTGACTAATATCTGTTAATCTGAGGTTTGACTGGTTGATGCTGGTGCAATTCCCAATGTCCATTCTTTCGAGTTATCTAACTGGATGGTTGTTCATTGTTAGGATTTAGATCATGTTGCTTGCGATACTTGCTTATGTTTTTTGATGCAATAAAAGAACATGCTTATGATGGTAAAACTAGAACATATTGTTTTGTGTATAAATCATACAACAACAATAATAACTAACTCTTTTTTCACTAAGTGAAATTGGCTGTATGAATCCTTTTACGCCATTGAGCTCTATCTCCTATTATATCATCATCTATATTTAAATAAATTTTATTTTATTTTATTATTGCTAATCAAGTCTTTTTTTGTCTTCCTCTTTCTCGTTTGATTTGCATGTTTATCATAGTTTCACATCGCCTGACTGGAGCATTTATTGGTCGTCTAAGTACATATTCGTGCCATCTTAAACGTGTCTCTCGGAGTTTGTCCTCAACAGATGCAACTCCGACTTTCTCTCTAATGTTCTCATTCCTTATTTTGTCCATCTTCGTATGTCCACACATCCACCTTAACATCCTCATCTCTGCAACTTTCATCTTATGCTCATGTGCTCGAGTCATAGCCCAACATTCAGTTCCATATAACATAGCAGGTTTAACAGTAGTTTTATAGAACTTACCTTTAAGTTTAAAAGGTATTTTACGGTCACAAAAAACACCCGACACTCCCCTCCATTTCACCCATCCTGCTTGTATTCTATGTAAGACGTCTCTCTCAATCCCTCCATCATTTTGTAAAAATGATCCTAAATATTTAAATCTCTCAGTTCCGGGCAACTCGTCCTCTCCTATCTTAACAATTGTTTCATTACTTCTAATATTGCTAAACTTAAATTTCATATATTCTGTCTTTAATCTACTAAGCTTAAAACATTTCCCTTCTAGTGTTTCCCTCCAAGATTCTAGCTTAGCATTTACTCCTTCACGTGTCTCATCTACCAAAATAATATCATCTGCAAACAACATGCACCACGATATTGTGTCTTGAATGTGCGCAGTGAGTTCATCCATAATTAGTGTCAAAAGATAGGGACTTAGGGTTGATCCTTGATGTAACCCTATCTTTATTAGAAATGCTTCAGTTACTCCGCCTGAAGTCTTTACTCTAGTCATTACATCCTCATACATATCCTTAATTAGTTCAATATATGTTACGCTAACACCTCTCTTTTCTAAAATTCTCCATATAATTTCTCTTTGGACTCTATCGTAAGTTTTTTCTAAGTCAATGAATACCATATATAGATCTTATTTTTGCTCCCGATATTTTTCAATTAATTGTCTAAGGAGATGTATAGCTTCTATTGTCGACCTTCCAAGCATAAACCCAAATTGATTTTCTGTCACTGTGGTCTCCTTCCTTAATCTTTTTTCTATTAATTTTTCCCAAAGTTTCATAGTATGACTTATTAGTTTAATACCCTATAGTTTGCACAATTTTGTATGTCTCCCTTGTTCTTATATAAGGGAACTAGAGTACTTATCCTCCATTGATCAGACATTCTTTTCGTTTTCAATATCATGTTAAAATAATTTTGTAAGTCATTCAATACCTTGTTTCCCTAAGCACTTCCATACCTCTATCGGAATATCATCTGGTCCAACGGCTTTTCCATTGTGCATCTCATTTAAAGTTTGTTTTACTTCTGATGTTTGAATTCTACGATAAAAATTAAAATTTCTATGCTCATTTGACCTAATTAAATTACCTAAGTTAAGTTGGTCACCTAAACCTTCATTAAAAAGTTGATGAAAATACCTCTTCCACCACTCTTTTATTTCTCCATCATTTACTAATACCCTATTACATTTATCTTTAATACATTTTATTTGGCTAAGATCTCTTGTTTTCCTTTCTCTCACTTTACCTATTCTATAAATGTCTCTTTCCTCTTCTTTTGTATCCAATTTTCGATATAACCGTTCAAAAGTTTCATTTTTTGCTTCACTCACTACTTTTGTAGTTTCTTTCTTGGCTATTGTATATTTTTTAAGTTTTCCTCGTTCTTACAAATATATAATTCCTTATAAGCTATTCGTTTTTCCTTCACTTTCTCTTGTACTCTCTCATTCCACCACCTAGATTCTTTACTTAGTGGTGCATGTCCCTTTGACTCACCGAGTACACTCTTAGCTACTATTTTCAACTTGATATCATCTTATCCCATGTTGTATTAGAGTCATCGTATATTTCACCTAATGCTTGTACTTCTACCTTCTCCTTAAATATATTTTGTTTTCCATCCTTTAACTTCCATCACTTAATTTTAGGAATTGTATATATTTTCTTTCTATTGATACTATATTTGAGGCGTATATTCAACACTACTATCCTCTGTTGGGTAGTTAAGCTTTTTCCAGGGATGACTTTGCAATCTTTACAAATCTTTCTATCCTTCTTCCTAACCATAAGAAAGTCAATTTGTGATTTGAACCTTTCATATGGAATTTAAAATCACACATCCATCTATAGGCAATAGTTAATTATTAGCTTACAACTTCATCAACATTTTAATTGTTAACGCTTGAACCTTTCAAGCTTCATGTTTGTAATTCAGCCATTGTCCATAATACCTAACATGCCTCCACAGGCATTCATATTATGATTACTAAAATAATCAACGTTTTACAATCCACATGGACAAAATATTGGTCCCTTGCGGTCGGCTAGAGGAGGATGAATAGTCTGAAATCAAAAATCAGAAATACTTTTCTCGACTTATAGCTTTATTAACATAAACACTTGTACAAAAAGGAATAGCAAGCAAATTAACAAGAGAAAGAGGTACAGATCTTTTAGTTGGTTTGCAATCAGGGAATTGCTAATCCAAGACGTTGAAAGCTCACTAACAAAATCTCCTTCCGGCAGAGAATTCTCTTACAACAATTAAAGCACCGAATTACAAAGTTAAACAGAAGATAGAACATTTATAAGTGTAGTCTTTAGCTATTGGGATCAGAGCTGTACTTATAGCCCTGATCGGGGCGCCTAGAAGTGTTCCGAGCGCTTGAGTATGGATAGAATTCTATCCGCGTCGCAACGGATCGTGATAGTTGGCGAGTTGATAACTTTTGTGGTCCGAGCGCCTGGACCAGGTCCGGGCGCCCAGACTGGGTTGAACTAGGGTTGTAAACGAACCGAATCGAGCCGAATATGCAGAAAATTTTAAGGCTCGAATTCGACTCGAAATAGGTATATTCGAGTTCGAGCTTGATTCAAAGCTCGAAAAATTCAAAATGTTTGGTTCGAATTCAGTTCGAATTAAGGCTCGGATTTAAGTTCGGTTCGAAATATTTGAACATGTTCGCGAACTATTCGAATTATTGCTCGAAAATAGATTCAAAAGGCTCGAAATTTATTTATTTCATATACATATTTAACTTATATTAATAAATATTAAGGCTCGCGAGCGGCTCGAACAATATAATTTGGGCTCGAGTTCGGCTCGAAAAAAAGTTCGAATATGTTCGAGTTCGGCTTGAATTCGATAAATTCGAATACGAATCGAATATTTTTCGAGCCGGCTCGCAAGCCAAGGCACGAACCCGGGGCGCCCTGGCTGGCCCCGGGGGTCCGGGCGCCCAGACCAAAGTCAACCTCCTTGTTGACTTTTCGGTCCGTTCTCTCGCTCCGGTTCCGCTCGCTTGGGTGATTTCGGTCATCCGGAATAGGGCTCACCTGAACCCATTTTTCGGTTTCTCGAGCAATCTTCCGCTCCAGCTTCTCGTCCCTCGGAAACGTCACGCGTCTCCTTCTTGTCCCCTAGCATACTCTTCCTCAGCGTCTCGTCCCTCGACATACCAAGTCTGTCGACTCTTTCTCGTACCTTCCTTCTCGCTTCTTGTGCTTCTAAGTTCCTGCACACTTAGATACAAGGATCAAACCACAATAGAATCTAACTTGACTTGATTGATCACATCAAAACTACCATAAGTACTTATACAAAAACATGCGAACAAGTTACTCTTTACTCTTTACACTCGGCTGCCTCCCCAATCTACTGTTATCAAAGTTAGATAACATGATGCCATCTACGTACGACTATTCATCAATCGTTTATGCATCATCTTGTCGGAAATATTTACACTGAGGCTTATAATTGAAGGGAAAATATCCATTCGCCTTAACCTAGAAGAGAAACTAGAATCGAGCTTCTGGCACCGAAAACCACCGCCGAAGTTAGAGGAGAAATCCAACCGATAAACGCCTTAAAACCAACATATGAAAAAACTAACCCTAACAGAAAACACGATTCAAGAAATAAAGAATTAGAAAGAGGTAAAGAAACTGGATATGAAAGGGAGCTCACATCTATCTCTCTCCCGAAGGCAACTCTCCCGAAAGACGACCTTTGATCCAAAACAAGAGAGACTTGGGACGAAAAGCGAGAGGTCGGATCTTCTGGATCGCAAAGTGCGATTCAAAGGATGGACCATTTCATTCATAAATGGGATCTCATGAACCCAGTTAGGATCCTCTGGACCACAATTTACAATCCAGAGAATGGACCACACAAGTTGATTGGTTGATGAGGATGAATCCTACCTATTTAATAGTTGGGATCCATCCTCATCAACCAATGGATATAGTGGTCTATTCTCTAGACAGCAAATTACGGTCCAAAGGATCTGCGCTCTCATGGACCCCACCTGTTATACATGTAGAGTCTATGAGATCCCACCTATTAGCAACCCCTGATCCAGGAGCGGACCAGGGGTTGCAGTCCAGAGAATCCCGGTTGCTACTCGGCCCTCTTCCAGTCAGGATCCTCTGGACCGCAACCCCTAGTCTGTTCCTAAACCAGGGGTTGTTAATAGGTGGGATCTCATGGACCCTACTTGTATAATAGATGGGACTGCAACCCTGGTCCGTTCCTGAACCAGGGGTTGCTAATAGGTGGGATCTCATAGATCCTATATGTATAACAGATGGGGTCTATAAAGTCCCACCTATAAATAAAATGGTCTATCCTTGAACCGCACTTTGCGATCTTGAGGATTCGGCCAGGCATCAGGGCTTTGATTTACTTCCAATTGGACGGTGGAAATGGTCGCATTTTGTGTTTCCTTTCGGAGCTTTCGACGGCTGAGAATGTTGCCGATGATCGATTCAACGCTTTCGACGGCCGTTGGCAGAGCAACGTTGGAATCTACGGTCAGATGTGAAGTGAGGTTATATATGTGAAGAACCTCACAAATAGGTTGGAAGTATACGAGTGCGAACTATAATTCAGTCGCGACGAAGCTCTGGCACCATGTTAAAAGCTCGCATCAGTCAGGGGCGAATCCAGTGGGGGAACGGCATCGGCGGTCGCCCCCTCTTGCCGGCGGTGGAACCCCTAGTATTATGGGGTTCCACCGGTGAAGATGGAGGATACTACCCCTTGTTTATCGTGATCTGCCCCTCCATATTTGAATTACTGGATCCGCCACTGACATCAGTTACCGCAATCTCGAAAGCTTGATACTTATGGTTTCAAAGAAATGGATTGCATAATGTAACTCTCTCTGTATCTATCACAGGCACAAACAAGCATGCAAGTCGAGTCTCTACAAACCAAATATACTTCATTCAAACAGTTTGGTGATCCAAGCTTCCACTGCTTGCTCTGAACCTGTGCACCATTCCACCAACTTCGATCCAACTGTGACCGGCATCTTTCGATATATTCCTTTCATCCATTAACTCTCTGACGGCATTCGCCTCCCGCCACTGCTTCCCTGCAGAGTAGATGTTCGACAGTGCGACATATGATCCGGAGCACTCTGGCTCTAGCTCAAAGAGCTTCTGCGCGGCAATTTCCCCGATAGTTGAATCTCCATGTAGTTTACAGGCGCTGAGTAGCGCACCCCATACAGAAGGTCCCAACTTGCATGCCGATCTACTTATAAGTTCATAGGCTTCCCTCACCATTCCCGCTCGCCCGAAGAGATCCACCATGCAACTATAGTGCTCCTCTCTGGCTGGTACTCCATATCGCTCCTGCATCGAGCAAAACAATCTCCGTCCATCGTCTGCAAAGCCCGAGTGGCTGCAAGCTGATAGGAGACAGGTGAAAGTAATGTGATCAGGATGAACAGAGGCAGACTCCATGAAATCAAAAACCCGCAGGGCCTCCACACTGCGCCCGTGCTTTCCGTAGCCGCAAATTAGTGAGTTCCAAATAGCAATATTCTATTTAACGGTAGACATATCGAAGGCAATGCGACAAGATTCAATGTCGCCACACTTTGCGTACATATCAACGAGGATCACTTGGACAACCTCATCGAAACCGAATCCCTGCACGATTGCTTGAGCATGAAACTGCTTTGACAGGCCAATCAAACCAGAATGTGCGCATCCGCCAAGCAGTCCAACAAATGTAGATTGATTCGGCATCAATTCCTTCGAGCACATTTCGGAGTACAAAGATATGAGGCCCTCTGTTATCCCAGCTCCTCCATACTTTGATATCAAACAGTTATAGCAGACTACATCTGTCTGAGGAATTCTGTCGAACAGCAGCTGGGCGAGACCCAGGCTCCCATTTCTAGAATAGAAATCGACCAAGGAGCTCCCAACAAAAGCATCAGAATCCAATGCCCACTTCACTGCAGATGCATGGAGCTGTTCACCCAGATCAGGCGTAGCATTGCTCAGCATTAAACTGAGGGTGTGGGAATTCGGTGCGATGGCTTCGCACAGCATCTCTACAAATAGGTGCATCATTTCGCTCCGGTAGTGCCCTCCGTCAGCATAGGCCTTCAGCATCACAGCCCAGGCAACAATATCTCTTTCAGGCATTTGATCGAACACCTTCCGTGCTTGCGACGTAAACCCACACTTCGCGTAGAAACTCACGAGGGAGCTCTCCGAGCAGCAGGTGCGAGCATTCCCTCCGGTACGTCTTATCATGTAGCCGTGCAATTCCCGGCCGGGCCGGACGGCGCCGAGTGAGGCGCAGCAGTTGAAGAGGGTAGAAAAGGGGACGTCCTGGGCAGCATCGTCAGGAAGCCAGTCGCGAGGGCGTCGCCAGGTGGAGGCGGCGGCGCGATGGCCCACGTCAGCTACCGTACACGCCACGTAGTCCACTACACGTGTGGAGAGCCGAGGCTCAGCTGACCATGTGGCGCGAGGTGGAACACTGGAGGAGAAAATGGTTGAGCCGAACTCGAGCATGGTCGTGCAGTTGGCCACCCTCGCGATTAAGCCGTTATCCCAGTGTCGCTAAACAGGTGGATCGTATTGTAGGTGCTTCGCATGGCCAATCCTAAATAAAGCTTGTACCATCCCCGGGGTGTAGCCCAGATGAAAAGTGCATGGTTTTGTGGTTGAAAGGTTTAGGGGTCGATCTTCGGGGTGTCACTGTCTGGGGTTAACGTCTACGCTATGCACTTTTCACCTGTGTACCTACATTTACCTCCCTCCATATCCGTGGGACCGATTTTAGGGGACCGTTGATGTGACGGTTTCATATTTTTTTTCTAAATAAAGCTTGTAAACTGCAAACTGAAGACAAAGATAACTAGACATTTAGTTGAATGGAACACAAGGTCGTAATCAGATTTCACTCCAGTCAGTGAATTTGATGAAGTCCAAGAATACATCGTCCATGAACCAAGCATAAGAATTCTGGTCTTTCAAGTTCTTTTTTCACAGCCAGACACAACAAAATGTTTATTGCATGGGAACTTATAAGGAATAGATTAGATATTCCAATGAATCACATGCCCCATTAGATAAAATAGGCTATTGGATAACTAGAAGAAGGTGAAGAAAAATGTCACCAAACTATTAGCAAAGTGGTTTGATCTAAAGCATTTTAAAAGCTATATAATCTATCGTCATCTTCAAATGCATCTTGTCCATCTTAAGCTGTTCTTTTTCCCCTCATTTTATCATAGAGCTGTATCCAATTGCTTCAATAGACTATCTTCTTATTTTAACAGTCATAATATAACTTATTTTGTTGGTTACATTCTAACATTACAATAGCCTCGACCATTAAACAAAACTAAATCTTCTCTCTATTCCGGTCATTTATTCTATTTGGACTTGGTTACTGATATGAACTTCCTGCAAAACAAACATATGAGTACATACTCTTTACTACAATATTTGTTATGCATGCTAGAAACACTTTTTGCAATAAAAAATTGATCATGTCCGGAATCCGAGTGAGGTGGATGGAATATTGATCGAATCACGATGTCCCGGAGGGGAGTATGTAGAGATGACTTCTATGTTAACCGAGTCGTCAGAAGTCTTCTGGTCAATGCTGCATGTAGCCAATAACTGGGTCGTCTCAGTCTCTGGTACTCCGATGCTCGAGGTCCTACCCTAGAGAGGCGCCCTCGGGTGGATCGGTGAGCTGGTCAGGATGTTGCTCGCGTTGCCCTGACCCGAAAGGGTAGATGACACTGAACAGGATGAAGAGCTGGACGCGGTGGCCCGAAACCAGATGCAACCTCGGCACGTAGACTGAGATAAGATATTGGCATGTAGGTCGAGATATGACATCGGCACGCAGGTCGGGATATGATATCGGTATGCAGGCCAAAACACAACGTCGGCATGCAAGCCGAGATATAACAACGACACGTAGGCTAAAATACAACAACGACATGCAGATCGGAATGATGCGAAGGCCGGAACAGAAATAGTGGTTCGAAGGCCGGAGATAGTCAAAACATAGCGGCAGCTCGGAGGCTGGAACACGGAGGAAGCAGAATACGGTTAGATCGGCTGTAGCGGCAGTAAGCATGGGGCGTAGGAGGCAGTGCTGAACGGAGGATGCAACGTCTATCTCCATAGGAGAGGGCGGAGTGCTCTGTAGGGGTGACGAAGACGGCAATAGGAGAGATGGAGAGAGGAGGCAACACTTTGACCGGAGACCAACGACACGGAGGCAGCAGTAAAAAGGGGGGAGAGTAGCGACATGAGGCGGTCGTGGCTGCTCATGGTCGGCGGCGCCAGCGGGAGGAAGAAGCAGTACTAGTGGCAGCGTGGAGAAGAGAAAGGGGGAGGAGTCGGCAGCATCCGCGTGGAGGAAGAAGAGGAGGATGCTCGCGATAGCGTCGACGCGGAGAAGGGGAGACAATAGTGCATGCTTGGCGACGATGGCGACGTTAGCCTGGCGACGTTGACGTGGGGAAGGAAGGAGGTGGCGGTCCCATATGGCAGAGGAAACGACAGCGAAGGGGAGTCGATGGCGTGGCCTCACTGTGAAGAGGGAGAGCGAGAGAGAGAGGCGACGGCTACCTGAGGAAGGCGACGACGACATGCGTGAGGTGGAGGCGTTCCTCAGGCGGGAGAGAGAGCGACGGCGGAGAATCCCCTTCAACCTGGCTCCCTCTTCCCCTCTTAATCCCTAAATAGTGTAATGACCAAATTGCCCCTCCTCCCCCTCCTAATTCCCACTCTGCCCTTAAGACCTATCCACATCACAAGCCTCCCCCTCAAGTCTAGTCGAAGGAGGCGCAAGTCCGACAGACTAGACCAAGCCTAACATAAAGTGAAATTGCTGCCGAATGCAAAGTCAAATCGTTGGACCTATTATATAACGTTAAACGAATAACGACGAACAACGAGTGCCTGGCAGAGCGACGAGAAAAATAAGTGTCGACCGAGCGGCGAAAAACAATGTCGAGCAAGTGCCAAGCAGGGGATCGAGCAAATGCCAAGCAGGCGATAAGGAAAACACAGAGTGGGTCAAAAGACGATGGGCAAGCAGTGTCAAACCCACGACCGAGAAAATGTCAACCGAACGATCGAAAAATGTCGACCAGGTGATCGGAGAATGCGACCAAGCGACCCAAAAATGTCGACCGGGCAATAGGGAGAATGCCGAGCGAGTCGAAAGATGACGAGCAAAGGGTTACGAGGGCGCGATGTAAAAAATGTTGATCGAGCGACAGTAAATCATGACCGAACAATATAGAGAATGATGGACGAGCAAAGTCATGAGCGTGACTGAGAAAATTGTCGACCGAGCAATAGTAAATCACGACCGAGTAATACGGAGAATGATGGACGAGTAAAGCCATGAGCGCGACCAAGAAAAATGTCAATCGAGCGACAGTAAATCGCGATCGAGCAATAGAGAGAATGATGAACGAGCAAAGCCATGAGTGCGACAGAGAAAAATACCGACCGAGCGACAGTAAATCGCTACCGGGCAATTGAACAATGTCGACTGGGCAATAGGGAGAAACCCGAGCTGGTGGAACGACAACAAGCAAGGGGTTCCGAGGGCGTGACTAAAAAAATGTCGACCGAGCGACAGTAAATCGCGACCGAGCAATATAGAGAATGATGGACAAGTAAAGTCGTGAGCGTGATTGAGAAAAATATCAACCGAGCGACAATAAATCACGACTAGGCAAGATAGAAAATGATGGACTAGCAAAGCCGTGAGCACGACCGAGAAAAATGCCAACTGAGCCACAGTAAATCGCGACCGGCCAATCGAACAATGTCGACTGGGCAATAGGAAGAAACTTGAGCTAGTGGAACGATGAGAGAGCGAAGCCGAGCGCACGATCGAGAAAATGCCGACCAGGCACCAGAGATAATGTCGATCGGGTGGAATGAGAATGGGCGAGCGAAGCTGAGTGCACGGCCGAGAAAATGCCAACCAGGCACCAAAGATAACGTCAATCGGGTGGAATGAGAACGGGCGAGCGAAGCTGAGCGTACGATCAAGAAAATGTCAATCGAGCGACAGTAATCGGGATCAGGCGACCGAAAAATGTCGATCAGGCAATAGGGAGAATGCCGAGCAGGTCAAGCCAAGAGGTCAATGGCGAATAGAAGCGGATCCCGTGAGCGAAAGCAGATCCCGTGAGCAGAGCGAGTGTAAAGCCTATGAAATTGAAGGCGAACGGGAGCAGAGCCCTTGAGCCGAGCAGCGAGTGAGACGCAAGTGTTAAGCTGTAACGAGTGAGATGAGTGCCGGGCAGAGCAACATGTGAGCGGTGAGTGCTGATCGAGCAACAACGATGAGCAAAACACGAATGGTGAGTGTCGGACAGAGCGGTGAGTGAAGCCAGTGTGATGAGTGTCGGACAGAGCAACGAGTGAGCGATGAGTGCTGATCGAGCAACAACGATGAGCGAAACACAATGGTGAGTGTCGGGCAGAGCGACGAGTGAAGCGAGTGTGATGAGTGCCAGGGAGAGCTGCGAGTGAGCGGTGAGTGTCGACCGAGCAACAACGATGAGCGAAATGCGAACGATGAGTGTCGGGCAGAGCGGCGAGTGAAGCGAGCCCTTGACAACGAAGTAACCCGACCGACTAGTAGTTGATCGTGAGAGCCTGACCGGGAGATCGTTGGTCGTGAGAGCATGCTCACTTATAACTCGCCCTGGGGCGAGAGTCTGGAGCCCGACGGAGAGGTCGTTGGTCGTGAGAACATGTTCACTTATAACTTGCACTGGGACGAGACTCTAAAGGCGTGAGAGCTTGCTCACTTATAACTAGCGCTGGGGTGAGAGTTTGAAGGCGTGAGAGCATGCTCATTTATAACTCGCGTTGGGGTGAGAGTATGAAGTCTTGATCGAGAGGTCGTTGGTCGTGAGAGCAGACTCACTTATAACTCGAGCTGGGGCAAGAGTCTGGAGGCACGAGAGTTTGCTCACTTATAACTCGCACTGGGGCGAGAGTCTGGAGGCGTGAGAGCATGCTCACTTATAACTCGCGCTAGGGCGAGAGTTTGGAGTCCCGACCGAGAGGTCATTGGTTGTGAGAGCAGACTCACTTATAACTCGCATTGGGGCGAGAGTCTGGAGGTGTAAGAGCATGCTCACTTATAACTCGCGCTGGGGGGAGAGTCTGGAGTCCCGACCGTGAGGTCGTTGGTCGTGAGAGCAGACTCACTTATAACTCGTGCTGAGGCGTGAGAGTATGCTCACTTATAATTCGCGTTGGGGCAAGAGTCTGGAATCCCGACCGAGAATTCGTTGGCGATACTCCAGTCTGAGACCGGTGGCGTTACTCTAGTCCGAGACTAGTGGCGATACTCCGATTCGAGACCGGTGACAATACTCTGGTCCGAGACCATTGGCGATACTCCGGTCTGAGGCCGGTGGTGATATCCGGTCCGAGACTGGGGGCGATACTTTGATCCGAGACCAGTGGCGATACTCTGGTTTGAGACCGGTGGCAATACTCTTGTCCGAGACTAGTGGCGATACTCCGGTCCGAGACTAGTGGCGATACTCCGGTCCGAGATTAGTGGCGACAGTTTGACCCCAAACAGGGGAGATAAGAGATCCGATAAGTTGGTCCGAGACCAGTGAAGACCGCTCGACCCCGATCGGGGGAGATAAGGGATCAGATAAGCTGGTTCGAGACCAGTACAGATCGCTCAACCTTGAACGAGGGAGGTTAAGCCCTGAAGTCCATAGAAGCGGAGCCCGTAGCAATATGAGGGAGCCGAGCCTTTATCATACCTGATCGTGAAGTGGTGTCAACCGTCTGAGAATCTGACTAGATCCCTCAACTCCAAAATGTCCGTGAAGTCGGGGAGAAAAATAGTGTCGATCCCTTAACTCCCAAATGTTCGCGGAATCAGGGAGAGAATAATCTGAGCCCTGACCGCCAAAGGGAGTGAAGCCCATAGCCATATAAGGGAGCAGATTCCGTAGCAATAGAAGGAAGCAGAGCCTGTAGATGTAAGAGGATGCAAAACAGGTGGAGGATGTAAAACATATAGTAGTAATAGAGTACAACGCCTATAACAGTAAGAGGATGCAGAGCCTATAGCAGTAAGAGAATGTAGAGCCCCATAGTAAAGGGTGCAGAGCCCGTAGCACAAAGAGGATGCAGAGCCCCATGGTGAAGGGTGCAAAGCCTATAGATGTAAGAGGATTGAAAACCCCATGGTGAAGGGTGCAGAGCCTATAGACGTAAGAGAATGCAAAATCCCATGGTAAGCCTATAGCAGTAAGAGGATGTAGAGCCCCATGGTGAAGGGTGCAGAGCATATAACACATCTGATTGGGGAGCTAGGCCCCTAGTCCCTGATCAGAGAGTAAGGCCCCTAGCCTGTAATCAAAGAGCAACGCCCCTACATCCTGATCGGAAAGTTGTACTGCGAGTCACTGATCAGGAAGCTGTGTCCCTAGTGTATGCTCGAGGAGTTGTGCCCATAATGTCTGATCGGGGAGCTAAGCCCACAGTGTCCGATCAAAGATCGAAGGTCTTAGTCTTTGATCAAGGAACTAGGGTCTTACTATATTATTAGGGAGTTATAGCAAATCCTATAACCGTAAAAAGGGAGCAGAGCCCGTAACATACCTGATCGAGGAGCCATGCCAACTAGCTGAGGGTTTTTCTCAGTCCCTTGACTCCCGAATACCCATGGAGTTAAGGAAAAAATATAATAGAAAAACTAACCTGCCGGCCAGATGAAGCTCCAAGTCAATCCCTTGACTTCCGAATACCCGTGAAGTGAGGGTAGAAGATAATATGTTCATCAGGATCCCCCGAGATTGTGATAACGATATAGAACCTCCCGATGTCGCCCATCTTCACGTTCCAGAATAGGTGGAGAAGATTCTCACAGACGGCGCCAAACTAATCCTGTCCAGAATCTAAGTCAGACGGACCGCTGGGTGAGGTGGATGGAATATTGACTGAATCACAATGTCCTGGAGGTGGTGGGGGGTATGCTGAGATGACTTCTATGTTGACCAAGTTGTCAGAAGTTTTTTGGTTAACGTTACTTGCAGCCAGCGATCGGGTCGCCCCAGTCCCTAGTACCCCGATGCTCGAGGGCTTGGCCCAGGGGGGCGCCCTTGGGTGGATTGGTGAGCTAGTCGAGATGCTTCTCATGTTGCCCTGACTCGGAAGGGTAGATGTCACTGAACAGGATGAAGAGCTGGATCTAACGACGCGGAGTTGGACGCGGTGACCTGAAACCAGATGCAACCTCAGCATACAGGTCGGGATAAGACATCGATATGCAGGATGGGATATGACATTGGAACGTAGGTCAGGATATGACATGTCATGCAGGCCAAGACACAACATCGGCATGCAAGCTGAGATATAACAACGACATGCAGATCAGAATGATGCGAAGGCTGGAACAGAAATAATGGTTCGAAGGTTGGAGATAGTCAGAACACAACAACGACTCGGAGGCTGGAACACAGAGGAAGTGGAACACGGTTAGATCGTCTATAGCGGCGGTAAGCATGGGGTGTAGGAGGTAGCGCTGAACGGAGGATGCAATGTCTATCTCCATAGGAGAGGGTGGAGTGCTTTGTAGGGTGACGAAGGTGACAATAGGAGAGATGGAGAGGGGAGGCGGCGCTTTGACTGGAGACCAGCGGCACGGAGGCAACGGTAAAAAAGGGGGGAGAGCGGCGACATGAGGCAACCATGGCCGCTCATGGTCGACGGCGCCAGTGGGAGGGAGAAGCAGTACTAGCGGCAGCGTGGAGAAGAGAAAGGGGGAGGAGTCGGTAGCATCCCCGTGGAGGAAGAAGAGGAGGCTGCTCGCGATGGCGTCGGCAAGGAGAAGGGGAGACGATAGTACGTGATTGGCGACGATGGCGGCGTCAATCCGGCGTCGTTGGCGCGGGGAAGGAAGGAGGCAGCGGTCCCATTTGCCAAAGGAAATGGCGGCGAAGGGGAGTCGATGGCGTGGCCTCAGCGTGAAGAGGGAAAGCGAGAGAGAGAGAGAGAGAGAGGCGACGGCTAGCTAAGGAAGGCAGCGACGGCGTGCATGAGGTGGTGATGTTCCTCAGGCGGAAGAGAGAACGGCGGCGGAGAATCCCCTTCAACCTGGCTCCCCCTTTCCCTCTTAATTCCTAAATAGTGAAATGACCAAATTGCTTCTCCTCCCCCTGCTAATTCTCACTCTGCCCTGCCCTGCCCTGCCCTTAAGACCTATCCACATCAAGGGAAGAAAAAAAAAAGATTTCCACTACCTAATATGATTAGTAGCATCAAAAAGATTTCCACTACCTAATATGATTTTCTTACAGCAATATTATACTTCTCATAATTAAGGCAAAGTAAAAGGAATGAGATTCATGATTTAAAAAAAAAAAGTTTTCAGAAAAGAAACTTTTGTTGATGAATCTGTTCATTGACTAGTCTATTAATGCAAAGTATCAATCAGAAGAGAAGATCATGAGAATTGAGAAAGTGAAAGAGCAGGATTGGAGAACCAGGATACCTTGTCTGTGCCATAATACTGAACTATATTTTCATGTTCGAACTGGCTCAAAAGTGCAATCTCCTGGAAGATAAATCAAAATGATAACACGGAAAGAATTGTTAGGTAAACTTTCGCTTACATTCAACACCACGAAGAACATATAAACGTAGAAAAGAAAACAAACGTCGATTCCAGCTAGCATCCACTCACCTGCTCAAGTTGAAAAATACATTGCTGGAATATAAACGTACAACCAGATTTGGATGATTAAAAGCTAAATTGCAAGCCCACAAAGAGACAAAGACGGATTAACCACACAGAATCCTTGACTTGGATGGAGAGAGGAGACCGAGTAGATGAGAAAGAAAATGATCTTTGGTGTAGAAGATAAGGCCATCAACTAGTTAAAATTGTGAAAATAATATTCAAGTGCAAGTTGAGATAAAGGTTATGCCTACAACCTCCTCTTACATAAAAATTGGCATCTGAAAACCAAATACACTTGCAAATACTCAAATTTTTAAGTTGGCTCATGTTGAAAGAGCAGTCAAATATTAGCAAGTCTCAAGCTACCAAAATTTCACAACTACTCCAAAAAGAAACAAAAATAGAAATGAATTAACATGTAATTTTTTTTTATCAAAGTACATAGTTTCCCATAAATAAAAGCAGTTTCCCATCGTGTTGGACTCTGTCTATGGATAAGTGGCACAATTACTACTTCAGACGCACCTCAGCATAGCGCGCTTAGGAAAGACTTGACTTGCCTTGCCATTTGGTTTGCAATTTTTTTTTAAAAAACTAGCCTCCAATTCTACCAGTAACTTCTTATCATGAGTGAATGTAAGAAAATTGAACAAGGGAACCCTTCTATCTCATGGGTATATAAAAGGAATTGACATCCAAAAGTAAAGTCGTTTTCCAAAAAAATCCTAACCCTATAACTTAACAATCATAAACATGAGTAAAAGAACCTAAGTGCATGGCTAATTCATAGAAAATAAGCAAAGGGTCAATACACATGATTCAAACAAGATGGTACTCATGATAATTCAAATTAAACAACTAAGATATGCTGAGGCATGAAAATAGTCATAACTCATAACCACTTAGACCCGATAATAGTCATAGACAGATTGGTGAGCAAACTATTGGGTTAAATTGTAAGTTGATCAATATGTAAGATTGAACACAACTTACAAAAAGGAAGAACTGTGTGGACATTTCTAACAAAAATCAAGAATGGAATGAATTCTGTTAAAACAATCATAAGCAAATGCAATAGATAAAAAGGCCTTCTTCACAAAAACCAACTTACTTAATGAACATATATCCAACTGGAAGTCGTCATAATCATGCAAGTCGTCATAATCATGCAGTAAAAGAATTATAGCATCAAAGATCTAAGTTATAGATAAGCTAACAAGGAGTTGCAGAGGTGCTGATTGATCATCGATACTTACTCGCTTATCCCTTCATACACCATGCCATAGGAACCATTTCCCAGGAGAACACCACATGTCCAGGACTTTATATCTCTTCTTAACCTCCCATTTGGGGATATATTTGGTGATATGGCAAGCATTAATTGTCTCAGTAGTTATGCATGACTCATCATCATAATCTCCAAACCACATCTCCCGCAACTCCTCCTCACCGACTTCATCTACCACATGAATCCTCTCATCCTCATTATTCTCCAAATCCTCTGACTTCCGCCTACTTGCATCAAGATCACTTTGCACAAGTTCATCTACCACATGAATCCCCTCGTCCTCATTATTCTCCAAATCCTCTTGCTTCCACCTGCCTGCATCAAGATCACTTTCCTCTTGTGCAAACGACCTAATAATGTCCCAAGTTGAGCTTTCATGATTGATACGGTGCATAATGGAGGGGCCTGATAAGGCCAGGAGGTCAAAAGTCAAAGGGATGTGACAGTTAAAAGTCAAAAGGATGTGACAGTCAATAATCAAGGGGACGTGACAGTCAAAAGTCAAGAGCACGTGACAGTCAATAGTCAAGAGGACATGACAGTTAACAGTCAAGGGAAGGCGGAATTTAGATCGCCTCACGTCATCATCCACATAATTCCTGGTCGGTCACAGGCAGGACAGGTCCCTAGATTTGAGACATAAGATGAAGCTTGGACTAGTTCCTGGCCTGCTCCCGACTGATCAGATTTCCCCAGCTCAGGCTTTATAAATGGTCCTGGTACTTTTACTAAGACAACTCCCGATTAGCTCTTCAGCGGTCAAATCGTAAAAGATGGGTCGCTCGCCACAGTCTCAGATAAAGCCCATAGCTTATCAAGGCTCAGTCATGGTAGCACATCTGAGCGGTCATCCCGAGCTGGTTGTAGCTGAACCTGGGCGGGAAAAAAAGCACTAAGCGACAACAATGTCAAAGAATCGTAACCTCCTGTCAAAGAATAACTGTTAGATGTCAGGGAATATTCCAGTGGTCTGCTACTCCCTGAGAGCGGAACCTTCCTTCTACCAATAGGAGTTCCCCGTACATTCTCTCTAGGTCGACAGACCTTGATGTTAGAATTTGAGGGATGTCTTAAGGTAATAACTTTATGGTTTTCTATTTATTTGATAAGTATATATATTCACTATTTGAGTGCATATTATATGTTTGATTATCTTAAACTCATTTACTGAATGTCCGTAATATAATTCATAACATGAGAGAATTTGTGATTGGATCGCAACTAATGATTATCTCTACATATGCAATTATGAGTATATTGAAATTTTTCTAGTCATTGAATTGATGTATTCGGACATCATCAATTATGTAAGACTAGCATGAGTTATACTCCTTAGTTCGGGTAAGAAGTTGTTTTCTCATTGGCTGAAGAGATTGAGATGTCGAGAGTTAAACGTGGATGCTGGTTATGGTAACTAGTTTATTGGAGTGACTCACTGTAAGACTTCATATGATTCTCTACATATATATAGATGTGTCTGTGAAGTTCTTACTACAACACGAGTGCAAGTTTCCTTCGACTTGAGGTATACAAGTCATCTTGGTCATGGAGACTTATACCTTGACATCTTAAGCAAACATTTCATTGAGATGTGGACTCGAAATGATTGCGTATATGTTGAAGTGTCTGAAGGTGTTTGGATAGCCCACAGAGGATTCACCGCTCCTTGTGAGGAGACGTATATCCTATGATCACTCATTAAGATTGTTACTCAAAGTTTTTGGCCAAAACATCACATATTAAGAGTGCGAGACTCTTGTACAATGTACAAGTAATTTGAATCTGCAGAACGAGGAAGTATTACTTAGGCTAGGTGTGACATAGTCAGCCTAGTGAGGACAAGACACATAGACCATGTCCCGAACTAAGTGGGTATATGACGAGTAAAAGGAACGAGGCACGACTCACTGTAGCTGCTGAAGGGTTTAGAATTAATTCTAAGATCAACTATAATTTTTCGGCTAATTCGGGATCATGAGGTACTACTAGCTGCCACTCATGATCGTTCTATAATTAAGTAGTTAATTATAGACGACCAAGATAAACCGAGAACCTATTAAGTCACACACACTAACGAGTCTCTAAAAGACGTAAAATAAGTTAAAGAATAAGATTCTTAGATCAAGAGATAAATGCTTGGTTGGACCATACATAAGACAAATATGGAAATATTTGTCTCAATGGAAACACGGATGGACCACATCTCTTATGGAAGAGTTGGACCATATTTTCGTTTAATCATGAATTAGTCATGAACTAACTTGGTTTAGTTGTGAACCAAACCAAGGGGTTAATGGGCTAATTTTTTGTTAAGGAATAATATGTTGGATTTGGACTTTCTAATCCAACTCGGGCTATATATTGATATAGTTGAGAGAAAATTATACACATGAGATCATTAATTGGCTTGTAAGGTTTTTGGAAAACCTTAACTTAATTTCTCTTCTCCTCTCCCTCTCCCCTCTCTCTTTGTCGCCACCCACAACAAGGAGAATTCTTCTCCTTGTTGTCGTGACCACCACAAGGGAGATGACTCTCCCTTGTGTTCTTCTCTTCCTCTTGATCTCTCTTCTTCACTCATGGCTAGTAACTTCTGAAGGAGAGGCTTATACTCAAGAAGTTGTCTTGAGGAGCTCGGATGGATACGAATAGAGGCGAGGTTCGACAACGTTACTATGGTTGATGCCATTCTCGTTACAAGTCATCCGTAAGGTACACCTAGCATAAATTTACTTTCCATAAAAATTTAATTATACTATCATGTTTGGGATGTTGTATCCTTGTATGCGTGTGATATAATAATTTAGAAATTATTCTTATTTTATTTTCCGCTACGCATGTTTACGAAATATGTTTTAGCACACATCGCATCGGGCATATGCCTACAGTGGTATCAGAGTCTGATCGTACTTCGACATGATCGTAAAATTATTTTATGGCTCATAATTTGTGTTGTAATTAATTTTGGTTTTTTTCTAGAATTATTAAGATTTTTCTATTTTTGGAAAGTTTCCTAAATTGTTAGAAAATTCTATTTTTAGAAAGTTTCTGATATAATTTCAGAAAATTAAATTTATAAATATTTTGTTAATTTAGAAATTGTCATTTCAGAAATTTTCTAAAATTCTAAGAAATATTCTATTTTGATAAAATTTCCTAATTTGGTAGGTAATACCAAATATGGAAAGATTCTGAATTTTTTTTAAAAAAAATCAGATCTTAGATATTCTAAATTAAATTATAGAATTAATCTTTTCTGAAATTTTTGGATTTATTAAAATATTTTATTTTTGGAAAGTTTCCTAAATTGTTAGGAAATACCAAATTTGGAAAGATTTAAAAATCATAAAAAATCCAGATTTGAGATATTCTAAATTAAATTATAGAATTAATATTTTTTAAAATTTTTAGATTTTTTAAAATATTCTATTTTTGGAAAGTTTCCTAAATTGTGAGGAAATACCAAACTTGGAAAGATTTGAAAAATCACAACAAAATCTAGATTTGAATTATTCTATAATAAATTAAGAAATATTAATTCTTTATTTCTTAAATGGTTAGGAAATTAATTGGAAATTTGTTTCCAAAATAATTAAAGATTTTGATTGATAGAATTATTTTAGATGAGATATGTAAATTAAATTTTAAAATTGATTTCCTAATTTGAATAGATAAATCTTTATTTATTAAAATCATATTTATAACATATTTTTATTTGTAAAATAGAATTATAACATATATAAATTTATGTTATATAGATGCATTAATTATGACATGATTAGATTTAATCATGCGTGTGATGTGTTTAGATCTTACCATATGTATGATGTGTCATTCTATGTCATGCGTGTGATGTGTCATGTCATCATTTATGTCATGCGTGCGACGTGCCATGTCATCATTTATGTCATGCGTGTAATGTCATGTAGATAGAATTTTGCATGATGTAGATGCGACCTAAATACCTTACTCAATATTAAAATCTACACCTTCTGTTAATATGGTAAGAATTAGAGTTTAAGTTCTTATTGAGTTGTTGGCTAAAGTTAAGCTCAACTTAAAATTAAATATGTTCAAACCATAGAGATGCAATCTCATGATTAACGGGTTAGTTTTAAACTTGAAGCGTTGATTTGTTGTGCCAAAGCCATGATCAATGTGGATAGAGGTGAAATTGGGTGATGTGCATTTGATGTATACTTGTTAATGTGTTAACAATCGATATTTTTGCGAAGAACAATTAATTGCTAGCATAATGTAATAGTTGCATATAAGTGATATGCAATCGATAAATATGTTATCTACTGCTATAGCTAAGAATGACTTGTTGGCCAAAGTCAAGGTTATTCTTATCTACGGTGGATATCAACTCACTTAGAGAAAATATACCATCTCCCTAATTCAAAATAAAGGTATTTGAATTTGATAAATAATCGGATTTTTTTGTAAATTATTTACATAAATAAAATCATGTCTCTTATACATTCTAATTTTTGTATTTCTAGGTTAATTATTTAATTATGACTTATATTAATCTGTATTCAATTTTGGACTCGAACAAACTGATTGAGCCAAACTACTTGGACTAGTTTCGAAATTTGAGAATTGTTCTCAAAGCTGAGAAGCTAGCTTATGTCCTTAATCAACCTCTTCCCACCTGTCTTGATGTCGATGCAACTACAGACTAACTGTTGGCCCTTCAGAAACATAAGGATGATTCTATACTTACTAGTTGCATCATGCTAGCCACTATGACTCCTAAATTATAGAAACAACATGAGCATTTGGATGCTTATGATATTGTCTATCATCTTCGTGAGCTATTTGATGAGTAAGCTAGATCTGAAAGATTCGAGGTCTCCAAGCTTCTCTTTTGTTCAAAGATGCAGGAGGGTTCGTCTGCAGTACAATACGTATTAAAGATGAACAACTACATAGAGCGTTTAGCATCACTCAATTTTACAATGAATCATGAGTTAAGTATTGACTTAATTCTACATAGTTTACCGAAAAGTCATTCACAATTTATAATGAACTATTGGATGAACAATTTGAAATCGACCATCCCTAAGATGATAAATATGCTCAAGACTATGGAGCCTTTTGTTAAGGGTGAATAGAAAACTGTGATGTTAGTAGACTCCTCTAAGAAAGGTTCTAAGAGGAAGTCAAAACATCAGGCTAAAGGGAAGAGCAAAATGGCCAAGACAGTAGAACCGACACAAAAGGGCACATGTCATCATTGTGGCAAGATGAGACACTAGCGAATAAACTACAAGATCTATCTTGAGTTTGTGAAGAAGAATAAGGCATCTGATGCCCCATCCTCTTCAGGTATTTTCATTATTAACTGTCATGTTATTTCCTTAGATACTTGAATATTAGATACTGAGTGTGACTCACATATATGTAATGACATACAGGGGCTAAGGAATAGCAAAAGACTCGTCAAGGGAGAAATAAGCCTACGAGTTGTGAATGGAGCAAAGGTTGCTGCAGTTGCCATCGGAACATACTTGTTAAAGCTTCCTAGTGGACTTGTTTTAGAATTAAATAATTGTTATTTTATTCCAGCATTAATCAAGAACATTGTTTCTATTTCTTGCTTAAATAGAAAAGGTTTTCATTTAACTTTAATAACAATTATTGTTATATAACCTTAAATGGCGTTATTTATGGCACTGAAACTTTATGCAATGGCATCTACGCGTTAGATATATCTAGTGGCGTACTCAATATCGAAAAGAGCAATAAACGCACCCGAATAGATAATCAATTAATATCTTACTCGTGTCAACAATATCTTACTCGTGTCATTGTTGCCTTGGCCATATAAGCAAGAAACGGATGTCCGAATTGCAAAAGATTGTAGTTCTCGAATCATTTGAATTAGATACATGTGATTCATGTTTAAAAGATAAGATGACAAAGTTACATTTTTCTCAAAATGGTGAATGAGTTGATGAGTTACTTGGGCTCGTACATACCGATGTATGTGGACCAATGATAACTCATGCATTAGAATGTTATAGCTACTTCATTACTTTTATTGATGATCACTATCGTTATGTGTATATGTATCTAATGAAACACAAGTTTGAAACCTTTGAAAAGTTTAGAGAATTCAGAAGTGAAGTAGAGAAACAACATGGTAAAAATATTAAGATACTTTGATCCAATCTAAGTGATGAATATTTAAGCAAGAGTTTCTAATTATCTAAGGGATAATGGCATATTGTCTCAATGGACTTTGCCTTATACACTACAACATAATGGTGTATCGAAAAGACGTAATTAAACATTGTTAGACATTGTTAGATCAATGATGGATCATGCAGATCTTCCTAGGACCTTTTAGAGTTATGCATTCATGACAGCTGTTACTTGCTAAACAGAATCCCGACGAAGGTAATCTCAACTGCTCCATATGTGGTATGTGTTAGGATGTATACTAAAAGCCTAGCTTTTAGTATAAATATTTATCTAGAAATAAGAATCACATTGGTCAAATGTCTACATTTATGATAAATGTAGTTGTTCAATTAATTTATATTGTAGATAACATGGTGTGTGGTGTCACACACAGAGGATCATGTTATCAGTACCTTATAAATTATAAACAGTAGCTCACGACCAAGATGGAAAGGAACAAACCATAGGAAGGTCGTAGTGTAATTAGGTATTAGTTTATCTTAACTATATAATTACACTAGTACACTTAGAGTGTATTGAGTAGGACCATTTGAGGTCGTTTCTTTTATACTGACTTTATAAAGGAACAAAGACCTCAGTTATTATGGAAGTGTGTGCTCTTAATCCTAATATAATAACAAGCACATATATTTGATATTTATTTCTTTAATTTATCAATGGGTGAGATTTAGTTCGATAAATCAATAAGCCCGATAAGTTGGGAAATGATATCACTTATAGTGTGTGTTGTTGATTATAGAAGGAAACTGTGTCCTAGTAATCTAGGTTGACAATGTCCCCAAGAGAAGCTCATAAGGATTATCATGTTAAACTCTGCAGGTGGACTTAGTCCGACATGACGATGAAGTTGAGTGGTACTACTCTTGGACTAAGATATTAATTAAATGAGTTGTCAGTAACTCACTTAATTAGTGGACATTCGACATCTTAAACACAGGGAGACTAACACACTCATAATAAGAAGGAGCCCAACAATGTAATTTGGAATTGGTGCGGTAGTTCAATAATAGTTCTTTAGTGGAATGAATTATTATTGATGGAATTAAGTTGTGTGTTCGGGGCGAATACGGGAAACTTAATTTCATCAGGAGACCAAAACCAATTCCTCCTCTCGATCCCTATCGTAGCCTCTTGTATATAGAGAATTTTATCCATCCAAGCTTATCTTCTAGTTCATGTTGTTGGTGTTGCTTCCCATTGTTGAAATCAACGTGAACAGAATGGCAACTCACGGGAAGCTTATGAACGTTTTGCTTGCCAATTAAATCAATGTGAGAAGCTTTAGCAATTCACGTTCAATTAAATCAACGTGAGAAGCTTTAGCAATTCACATTTTTGCTTGCCAATTAAATCAACGTGAGAAGCTTTAGCAATTCACGTTCAATTAAATCAACGTGAGAAGCTTTAGCAATTCACATTTTTGCTTGCCAATTAAATCAACGTGAGAAGCTTTAGCAATTCACGTTTTTGCTTGCCAATTAAGTCAATGTGAGAAGCTTTGCCTATGCTGATGTGTCAACGTGATCACATGGAATTAAAAGGAAAAGAGTTTTAATTAAAATCTTTCTTTTTGTGAAGACATGTTTTAAAAGGATGATTTAAATTTTGATAAAAATTTTCTTTTTTAGTAAATCATCCATATGTTTAAAAGAGAGATTTTAATTTATAAAAATTCCTTTTTATAATCCACCATGAAGGGAAAAATTATTGGAGAAATTTTTATAAATTTCCGGAGACAAATTAGGAAGTTTTAATTCTTGTGTTAATTAAAACTTTCCTTGTTTTGGAGATTAGTGGCCGGCCATTATTTTAATGAGAAGAAAATTATTTTTTAATTTAAATAAATTTTTCTTTTCATGGCAAAAGAATTAAGGAAGTTTTTATTAAAATTTTCTTATTTGCCAAGACCAAAGATTATAAAAGAGGGGGTAGAGGTGCCTTCATGGAAAACAACTCTATTATTTTTCTCCCTCTTTTATTCCTTGGTGTGGCCGGCCCTTCCCTTTCTCTTCTCTCTATCTTTGTGGCCGAAACCTTCTTTTCTCTTGGAGATCAAGTGGTGGCCGGATCTTAGCTTGGAGAAGAAGGAGAGAAAGCTTGCATCCCTTGGAGCTTGGTTGGTGGAAAAGGATCTTCTTCCTTTGAAAGTCTTGCTTGGCCGAAACTTGAAGGAAAGAAGAAGAAGGTGGTTTGGTGGTTCTCGTCTCGGAAGATCGTTGCCCACACAACGTCCGGGATTAGAAGAGGAATACGGTAGAAGATCAAAAGATTTTTCTAAAAGGTATAACTAGTATTTTTCCTTTCCGCATCATACTAGTTATTTTTGGAAATAAATACCAAATACAAGAGGCATGCGATTCTAGTATTTCGAATTTGTTTTTGATGTTGTGTTCTTTGTTTTTTCTTTTCCTTGTGATTTGATTGTTCCTTTCGGTTAACCTAAAGTTATTTTAGGAAATTAAATGTTAGCTTTCCTTAAAAGGTTTTGTCTAGTCGGTGGTGGTTGCTCCCATATCCAAGAAGGTCATGTGCCTCGCCACGTCAGTACTGGGAACCAATTTTGGAAACTAATATTTAATGGAATTAATAACCTAGGTGATTTGGATCAAACGTGTTAAGTTCCGCAGGAGATCCAAGTCAAAACCTAAAAGAACAAATAGATTAAACTTTGGATCAAACGTGTTAAGTTCCGCAGGCGATCCAAGTTTAATCTAAAAGAACACATGGTAACTAGGAAAAGGTTCAGATCTTTGTACAAAATTTTTGTACAGTGGAACCATTAGGTTTTCCGAGTAGCAACCAACAGTATGGACTAGTAAGAAACCCCTCATATCTTATTTGAAGATATGGGGATGTCCTGCTTATGTGAAGAGGACTATATCAGACAAGTTGGATGCCAAGTCTGATAAGTGTTTATTTATTGGATACCCTAAGGAAACTAAGGGTTACCAATTCTATCATCCGTTGGAACAAAAGGTGTTTGTTTCAAGGCATATTACCTTCCTAGAGAAAGAATTTATCTTACAGAAAGTAAGTGAAAGTATGGTTGAACTTGATGAAGTTCAAGAGACTCTAATAAACACTAATGAGATGCCTAGTCAAGAACCACAATCGATTATGACACAACCTCCTCGTAGATCAGGTAGGACATGCAATATTCCTGAGAGATATGGATCTCTTGTAAGAGAATCGAATGATATGTTACTCATTGAGGATGAGGAACCTACTGATTACGAAGGGGCTTTGAATAATTTAGAAAAGGACAAGTGGTTTACAACCATGAAGTTAGAAATGGATTCCATATACGAAAACCAAGTTTGGAAATGTTAGAGTGTATACTAAAAGCCTGACTTTTGGTATAAACATTTATCTAGAAATAAGAATCACATTGGTCAAATGTCTACATTTATGATAAATGAAGTTGTTCAATTAATTTATATTGTAGATAACATGGTGTGTGGTGTCACACACAGAGGATCATGTTATCAGTACCTTATAAATTATAAACAGTAGCTCACGACCATAATGGAAAGAAACAAACCATTGGAAGGTCGTAGTGTAATTAGGTATTAGTTTATCTTAACTATATAATTACACTAGTACACTTAGAGTGTATTGAGTAGGACCATTAGAGGTAGTTTCTTTTATACTGACTTTATAAAGAAACAAAGACCTCAGTTATTATGGAAGTGTGTGCTCTTAATCCTAATATAATAACAAGCACATATATTTGATATTTATTTCTTTAATTTATCAATGGGTGAGATTTAGTTCGATGAATCAATAAGCCCGATAAGTTGGGAAATGATATCACTTATAGTGTGTGTTGTTGATTATAGAAGGAAACTGTGTCCTAGTGATCTAGGTTGAGAATGTCCCCAAGAGGAGCTCATAAGGATTGTCATGTTAAACCCTGCAGGTGGACTTAGTCCGACATGACGATGAAGTTGAGTAGTACTACTCTTGGAGCTAGATATTAATTAAGTGAGTTGTCAGTAACTTACTTAATTAGTGGACATTTGTTATCTTAAACACAGGGAGACTAACACACTCATAATAAGAAGGAGCCCAAAATGTAATTTGGGATTGGTGCGGTAGTTCAATAATAGTTCTTTAGTGGAATGAATTATTATTGATGAAATTAAGTTGTGTGTTCGGGGCGAACACGGGATGCTTAATTTCATCGGGAGACCAAAACCAATTCCTCCTCTCGGTCCCTATCGTAGCCTCTAGTATATAGAGATTTATACCCACCGCATACCCACCTTCTTACCCATCCAATGGGGCCGGCCAAGCTAGCTTGGAACCCAAGCTAGGGCCGGCCAAGACCAAGTGGATAAGTCAAGTAGGTGGCCGGCCAAAGCTTGGGTCCCAAGCATAGGTGGCCGGCCACTAGAATATTAAAAGGATTTTTATTAAAATTATTTCTTATGTGGATATCATGATTTTAAAAGAGAGTTTAAAAATTAAAAATTTCCTTTTATAACTTTCTACAAAAGATTAAGAGAAGAGATTAATCTCTTTCCTTATTTGTAGATTAAAAGGATGGTTTTAATTTTTGGTAAAAACTTTCCTTATTTGTAAATCATCTACATGTTTAAAAAAGAGTTTAAAATTTGAAATCTTTCCTTATTTGTTGATTAAAGGAGGATTTTAAATTTTAAGAAAACTTTCCTTTTTAACCACGTTCATGATTTAAAAGAAAGTTTAAAATTAATAATTCTCTTTTATTAGTTTCTACAAAGATTGAGAAAAGATTTGATATCTTTCCTTATTTGTAGATTAAAAGAGATTTTAATTTTTAGAGATAACTTTCTTTTATCCACATGTTTAAAAGAAAGATTTTAATTTATTAAATTTCCTTTTATAAACCAATCATGAAGGATTAAATTATTGAAGAAATTTTATAAATTTCTGGAGACAAATTAGGAAGTTTTAATTAATTAAAACTCTCCTTGTTTGTAGCTTTGGCTGGCCATGTAAATTGAGAAAAGGAAAATTGTTTTAATTAAATAAATTTTTCCTTTTCATGGCAAAAGAATTAAGGAAGTTTTTAATTAAATTTCCTTATTTGCCAAGACCAAGGATTATAAAAGAGGGGGTAGAGAAGGCTTCATGGAGAACAACCTCTATTATTTCTCTCCCTCTTTTCCTTGGTGTTGTGGCCGGCCAACCTCTCTTCCTCTCTTCCTCTTGGTGGTGGCCGAACCTTCTCTATTGGCTTGGAGCTCTTGTGGTGGCCGAATACTACTTGGAGAAGAAGAAGAAGGAGGAGAGAAAGCTTGTATCCCTTGGAGCTTGGATGCTGTTTTGTTCTTCGTCCTTGGTGAAGCTTCTTTGTGTTGGCCGAACCTAGCTAGGAGGAGAAGAAGGTGCTTGGTGGTTTCTCATCTCGGAAGATCGTTGCCCACACAACGTCCGAGGTTAGAAGAGGAATACGGTAGAAGATCAAGAGGTCTTTCTAAAAGGTATAACTAGTAATTTTTCTTTCCGCATCATGCTAGTTATTTATGGAAATAATACCAAATACAAGAGGCTTACGATTCTAGTATTTCGAATATGTTTTTCGAAGTTGTGTTCTTTTGTTTTATTTTTCCTTGTGATTTGATTGTTCTTTTCGGTTAACCTAAAGTTATTTTAGGAAATTAAATATTAGATTTCTATAAAAGGTTTTGTCTAGTCGGTGGTGGTTGCTCCCATATCCAAGAAGGCCATGTGCCTCGCCACGTCAGTACTGGGAACCAATTATGAAAATTAATATTTAATGGAATTAATAACTTAAGGTGATCTGGGTCGAACGTGTTAAGTTCCGCAGTCAAAATCTAAAAGAACAAATAGATTAAGTTTTGGATCAAACGTGTTAAGTTCCGCAGGTGATCCAAAATTTAATTTAAAAGAACACATGGTAGCTAGGAAAAGGTTCAGACCTTTGTACAAAATTTTTGTACAGTGGAACCTCTAGGCTTTCCGAGTAGCAACCAACAATTGGTATCAGAGCTAGGGTTTTGCCTCTGTGTATTTGGTATTAGTTTAATTATGCACATGTCATACATAATTTAGGCAGGATAATAGTAGGATGTGCTAACTTTGTGGATGCAGGATCCAACTATTATGGCTTATAGTTATTATGTGTGTGATTGGACCCTTGGACATGTCAAGGGCATTTTATTGTATGTGCATGATTGTATTATAAAATACAGCAGGAGCTGTATTTAGTTTTATTAGGATTTTATTTTTGATCTAGATACATGTACATTCCTTTTATGGAATATAGGATCAAAATGTAAAATTCTATTTATGTCGCGGATCGAATCTTGCAAAGCGTGGAACCTTCTAAGGACCAGAGGCGCAGTGGAACTAGGAGCAAGATGGCTAGACCCGGTGGTAGTGGCCAAATATGGCAGCAGTTTGGGATGACAACACACGGAGGACAACTAGAGATAAAAGCCATAATAGTTGAAAATTAGATTTTCTATTTATTGCTTTTATATTGTGCTGTGTGTGCATGTTAGTTTACATATTTAGTAGGCTAGCATAGTTAAAATTCCTCATTTATAAATAACTAAGTGGGAGAGGGATTTTTAAGTAAATCCCATGGTCTCCATTACTGGTTTGTAAGTGATGCAAACAAGCTTGCGCGTTGGCTCTGAGTGCATTCCTCCATAACGGATGAGCTTGTTTGTGGATCACTAGAACAGACTTCCATTTTTGGATGACTATAGGAAGTTAATTAAGAGCGTGTGATCTTCCCCAACGGAAGGGGCATAATCTTATTAATGGACTTAGTGTCAAGTAATGGTATACACTTAGACACATTTAAAAGTATCCTCCCCATCAGAGTCACTGCTATTATTTGTGTGACCAAATGATACCAACTATTAATTTTATTTGTCAAAAAGTTAGGTTGACAAGATAATAAAATTAATGGGTTAAAACCCTCCTTTTACAAATGTTGAATTTGTATACGTCCACATTAATGTGGCATGCAAAATTCACGGTGTTTGAGGTGTTGGTGAATTTAAATAATATTATTTGAGGAATCAATATTTTTAAAAAAAAAATTCAAAAGTTTTTGACCAAATATTTGATCAAAGACAGATCAACTATTAATTTTATTCGTCATAAAGTAAAGTTGACAAGATAATAAAATTAATGGATAAAATCTCCTCTTTGATTTTGTATACGTCCACACTAACGTGGCATACAAAATTCATGGGGATTTTTAAGGAGTTGATCTTGACCAAATATTTTTTTGTGATTCTTAGGATTTAAATATTTGTCAATTCCCTAGTAGTCATACTATAGAAAAGACTTAGTAGTCCCAATTGTAATGATTTGAAATAGGACTTGGACATTAAGGTAGACTGTCTTCTAAGAACTAAGAACAATTTAGGTGTATTTAATTCATTAGTTGAAACATGTTTAGTGGTGTTATCTACCAGAACCTGGAGTGTAGATACAAGATGCCATTAATCATGTCTGCAATTCATTGCAGGGTTCCAGGAAACCCGACAACTAAATGAAAGGTAAATCACCGTCCACATGGGCACTACTGTAAAAGTGGTAGCTGTTGCAATGGGAGATGTTTATCCTTTGATAAGAATAAAATATGGATTTTAAGTAATTGTCTTTACGTACCAAGTTTAGAAAGAACCTGATTTCAGTTTCTAAACTATTATAGATATAGTGTCTATTTTGATAACAAAGTTGTTATCAAGAAAAATAGGGAAGTTATCTATTCTGGTATGATGGTTGACAATTTATAATCCAATAACTCCCACGATGCAACAAATGGAAATTAGTAACACATCTTCTAATTTTAAGAGAAAGCAACCTTCGGAAATGAACCAATTATATCTTTGGCATCTAAAGCTAGGTTATACTTGAGTAGGATTCATTGGTAGCTGATGAACTTTTGGGTTCATTGGTAGTGGGAATCTTTCCAACCTACGAGTCTTACTTGGAAGGAAAATAACCAAGAAGCTTTTAAGTCCAAGGGGTATGGAGTCAAAGATATGTTGAAAATGGTTTATTCTGATTTGTGTGATCCTATGACTATCCAGACAAGAGGTAGTATTGAATATTTTGTCTATTTTATAGACAACTATTCAAGATACAAATAAATTTACTTAATGTACCGCAAGACTAAGTACTTTGATTAGTTCAAAGAGTACAAGGTTGATGCGGAGAAATGTTAAAGTAAAAAGTCACTATGGAAGATCGTAGTGGCAAGTACCTCTTGAGAGATTTTAGGAGTCACTTATCAGAAGTTGGATTTCAATCCCAACTAACTGCATCTGGTACACCCCAACAGAATGGTGTAGTAGAAATAAGGTAAAGGACTCTTATGGAATAATTAGATAGATGATGAGTTATTCAGAAAATTACCAAATTTGTTTTAAGGATAAACTCTGAAAACGAAAGTGAACATAGTACCTTCCAAGTTAGAACTCTCTACTCATATAGAATTGCTGAATAGGTGAAAACCTATTTTGAAGCATATTCGGATTCGGGTAATCCAGCACATATGTTAAAGAGAGACAATGATAAGTTGGATAGGAGTTCACTTGTTTGTAAGCTATCCTAGATAAACAAAAGTAGGTTTATAGTCTTAAAAATCAGAAGGTCATTGTTAGCATCAATGACTGATTTTTTAGAAAAGGACTATATAATGAACCACATGCTCATAACTAAATTTGTTCTTAAGGAAATAATAAAGGACATGTCTAACCTAGTACCAACTGTACAAGATGAGATACCACATGAAAACTGCAACACGTATCACAAATGATACACAATTGCAGTAAGTGCCTTGTCGTAGTGGGAGGGTTGTTAGGCAACCTAAAAAGATTCATATTTTGGGAGAGTTTTTGGACTCGATCCCTGGAGGACATGAACCTGATCTCCGGTCATATGATGAAGCACTCCAAGATAAAGATGCAGCATCTTGGCAAAGAGTAATGAATAATAGAATTAGAATATATGTATTCTAATAAAATCTGGAAGCTTGTAGAATCACCAAATGGTGTAAAAGCCATTAGGTCTATAATAGGAAAAGAGGGATAGACAGGAAGGTAGTAACTTTCAAAGCAAGACTTGATGAAAAAGGAAACTTTTCACCGGTAGCCATGCTTAAGTCTATCCGGATTCTTTTATCTATTTGGCAAGTGGATGTCAAGACAGATTTCCTTAATGGAAGTCTTGAAGAAAGCATCCATATAAAGCAACCAGAAGAGTTCATTACAAAGGGCTAAGAGCATCTTGTGTGCAAGCTCAATCGATCTATGGACTGAGGCAAAGCTTCAAGGTCTTGGAACATCCGGTTTATCAAAGTAATCCAGATCTATGGATTTAGTAACCGGATAAGTCTTGTGTATACAAAAATGTGATGGAACGTGGTGGTATTTCTTGTACTATACGTAGATAACATTTTTG
This sequence comes from Zingiber officinale, assembly GCF_018446385.1. Taxonomy (NCBI): domain Eukaryota; kingdom Viridiplantae; phylum Streptophyta; class Magnoliopsida; order Zingiberales; family Zingiberaceae; genus Zingiber; species Zingiber officinale. The sequence continues at coordinate 6,706,183 of NC_055991.1, forward strand.
GTAGTTGGAAACAATATCAAAATGTTGTCAGAAGTAAGGGTATGGTTGTTCAAACAATTCGATATAAAGGACTTGGGAGAATGTATATATTCTTAAGATCAAAGTAATAAGTGATCGCAAGAAAAGAATATTTTACTTATCCCAAGCTTCATATATCAGAAAAATCCTTGCTCGTTTTAAGCATGCAAAACTCCAAGAAAGGTTTCTTACCTTTTCAGGATGGAGTAACTTTATCTAAAGATATGTCTCTATAGACATCAAAGGAGATAAAGGAAATAAAGGCAGTTCTTTATGCTTCGGCTGTCGGAAGCCTAATGTATGCTATGCACGAGATCAGAAATCTGTTTTGCCAAGGGCATAGTTAGCAGATATCAAAGTAACCCTGGACAAGGACAGTGGATTGCAGTAAAGCATATATTAAAGTACCTTAGAGGCACTAGAGAATATATGCTAGCTTACAAGGCAGTTAATTTGGTCCTTGTGGGTTGCATGGATTTTGACTTCCAATCGGATAGGGACAATAATAAGTCAACCTCGGGGTTTTGTGTTTACTTTAGGAGGTAAAGTCATAACTATGGAAGAGTGATAAGCATAGGTGTTTTTCTGGACTCCACCATAGAAGTTTAGTATATGGCAAGCCTCTGAGGTAGCCATAAAAGCTGAATGACTCAATAACCTCAAGATAGACTTAGATATGATTTCTAGTTTGTCCAAAGATTATTACAATTTATTGTAATAATATTGGTGCAGTAGCAAACTCGAAGAAACCATAAGTCTATAAAGGCAAGTAAACACAATAGAGCGCAAGTACCACCTAATACGAGAAATCGTATAAACGAGGAGAAGTTGTTGCTGCCTAGAATGCATCAGATGATGACCTATAGATCTTTTCACTAAGGTCCTTAAGGCGAGAGCTTTTGATGGACATGTTGAAGGGTTGGGAATCAGATGTATGGCAGCAGATATGGCAGCTTAGTCTTTTAGTATAAGTGGGAGATTGTTAGAGTGTATACTAAAAGCCTGACTTTTGGTATAAACATTTATCTAGAAATAAGAATCACATTGGTCAAATGTCTACATTTATGATAAATGAAGTTGTTCAATTAATTTATATTGTAGATAACATGGTGTGTGGTGTCACACACAGAGGATCATGTTATCAGTACCTTATAAATTATAAACAGTAGCTCACGACCATAATGGAAAGAAACAAACTATTGGAAGGTCGTAGTGTAATTAGGTATTAGTTTATCTTAACTATATAATTACACTAGTACACTTAGAGTGTATTGAGTAGGACCATTAGAGGTAGTTTCTTTTATACTGACTTTATAAAGAAACAAAGACCTCAGTTATTATGGAAGTGTGTGCTCTTAATCCTAATATAATAACAAGCACATATATTTGATATTTATTTCTTTAATTTATCAATGGGTGAGATTTAGTTCGATGAATCAATAAGCCCGATAAGTTGGGAAATGATATCACTTATAGTGTGTGTTGTTGATTATAGAAGGAAACTGTGTCCTAGTGATCTAGGTTGAGAATGTCCCCAAGAGGAGCTCATAAGGATTGTCATGTTAAACCCTGCAGGTGGACTTAGTCCGACATGACGATGAAGTTGAGTGGTACTACTCTTGGAGCTAGATATTAATTAAGTGAGTTGTCAGTAACTTACTTAATTAGTGGACATTTGTTATCTTAAACACAGGGAGACTAACACACTCATAATAAGAAGGAGCCCAAAATGTAATTTGGGATTGGTGCGGTAGTTCAATAATAGTTCTTTAGTGGAATGAATTATTATTGATGAAATTAAGTTGTGTGTTCGGGGCGAACACGGGATGTTTAATTTCATCAGGAGACCAAAACCAATTCCTCCTCTCGGTCCCTATCGTAGCCTCTAGTATATAGAGATTTATACCCACCGTATACCCACCTTCTTACCCATCCAATGGGGCCGGCCAAGCTTGCTTGGAACCCAAGCTAGGGCCGGCCAAGACCAAGTGGATGAGTCATGTAGGTGGCTGGCCAAAGCTTGGGTCCCAAGCTTAGGTGGCCGGCCACTAGAATATTAAAAAGGATTTTTATTAAAATTATTTCTTATGTGGATATCATGATTTTGAAAGAGAGTTTAAAAATTAAAAATTTCCTTTTATAACTTTCTACAAAAGATTAAGAGAAGAGATTAATCTCTTTCTTTATTTGTAGATTAAAAGGATGGTTTTAATTTTTGGTAAAAACTTTCCTTATTTGTAAATCATCTACATGTTTAAGAAAGAGTTTAAAATTTGAAATCTTTCCTTATTTGTTGATTAAAGGAGGATTTTAAATTTTAAGAAAACTTTCCTTTTAACCACGTTCATGATTTAAAAGAAAGTTTAAAATTAATAATTCTCTTTTATTAGTTTCTACAAAAGATTGAGAAAAGATTTGATATCTTTCCTTATTTGTAGATTAAAAGAGATTTTAATTTTTAGAGATAACTTTCTTTTTATCCACATGTTTAAAAGAAAGATTTTAATTTATTAAATTTCCTTTTTATAAACCAATCATGAAGGGATTAAATTATTGAAGAAATTTTATAAATTTCTGGAGACAAATTAGGAAGTTTTAATTAATTAAAACTCTCCTTGTTTGTAGCTTTGGTGTGGCCGACCATGTAAATTGAGAAAAGGAAAATTGTTTTAATTAAATAAATTTTCCTTTTCATGGCAAAAGAATTAAGGAAGTTTTAATTAAATTTCCTTATTTGCCAAGACCAAGGATTATAAAAGAGGGGGTAGAGAAGGCTTCATGGAGAACAACCTCTATTATTTCTCTCCCTCTTTTCCTTGGTGTTGTGGCCGGCCAACCTCTCTTCCTCTCTTCCTCTTGGTGGTGGCCGAACCTTCTCTATTGGCTTGGAGCTCTTGTGGTGGCCGGATACTACTTGGAGAAGAAGAAGAAGAAGGAGAGAAAGCTTGTATCCCTTGGAGCTTGGTTGGTGTTTTGTTCTTCGTCCTTGGTGAAGCTTCTTTGTGTTGGCCGAACCTAGCTAGGAGGAGAAGAAGGTGCTTGGTGGTTTCTCATCTCGGAAGATCTTGCCCACACAACGTCCGAGGTTAGAAGAGGAATACGGTAGAAGATCAAGAGGTCTTTCTAAAAGGTATAACTAGTAATTTTTCTTTCCGCATCATGCTAGTTATTTATGGAAATAATACCAAATACAAGAGGCTTACGATTCTAGTATTTCGAATATGTTTTTCGAAGTTGTGTTCTTTTGTTTTATTTTTCCTTGTGATTTGATTGTTCTTTTCGATTAACCTAAAGTTATTTTAGGAAATTAAATATTAGATTTCTATAAAAGGTTTTGTCTAGTCGGTGGTGGTTGCTCCCATATCCAAGAAGGCCATGTGCCTCGCCACGTCAGTACTGGGAACCAATTATGGAAATTAATATTTAATGGAATTAATAACTTAAGGTGATTTGGGTCGAACGTGTTAAGTTCCGCAGGAGATCCAAGTCAAAACCTAAAAGAACAAATAGATTAAGTTTTGGATCAAACGTGTTAAGTTCCGCAGGCGATCCAAAATTTAATTTAAAAGAACACATGGTAGCTAGGAAAAGGTTCAGACCTTTGTACAAAATTTTTGTACAGTGGAACCTCTAGGCTTTCCGAGTAGCAACCAACAGGAACTTGGTGGACCCACCTGAAGGCATTACGCCTATAGGGTGAAAATGAGTTTTCAAGAATAAAATTGACATGAATGGTAACATTATTACCTACAAGACAAGGTTGGTGGTGAAAAGCTATCGTCAAAGGCAAGACATTGACTATAATGAAACTTTCTCACCTGTTGTCATGCTTAAATCCATTCGGATACTCCTGGCCATATCTACTTATCATGATTATGAGATATGACAGATGGATGTGAAAATAACTTTTCTTAATAGAAATCTGCTCGGGGATGTATTTATGACACAACCTGAAGCTTCACATTTGTCAATAAGAATAAAGTATGCAAGCTTCAACGGTCCAATTATGGACTAAAGAAAGTATCAAAGAGTTGGAATTTCTGTTTTAATAAGGCAATCAAATAGTTTGATTTCTCACAAAATCCAGACGAACCTTGTGTGTATCAAAAGGTTAGTGGAAGTGTATGTTGGAGCAATCTAGTGACCCTAGGTTTTGATGTTTGGGCAAAGGTTTAAGTTAGGTTTATTGTTGTATTTGATATGCATTGTGAGTGTGCAGGATACAGGTACAACAAGGAAGTCCAAGTGTGATCTTGGCAAAGGAGGAAAGTCCAAGGATGAGTCTTGGCGGTGTAAGTCCAAGCATGTAGTCTTGGCAACGTAAGTCCAAGTGTAAATTGGCAATGGATAAAGTCCCGGAGGCGCGACCTCTTGGCAAAGGAAGACCCGACAACAATGACAAGGCCGATGGAAGCTCCAGAAGGCAAGACATGAAGGATGGGGAAGCATCCGAGGGACGCAAGGCTGATGGAGGAGGCTAGAAGGCTAGGTCTAGGTTGGTCGGGCAGGGACGAGTGCTGAGAGATTGTACTCGGAGTAAAATACAAGATTAGGGTTTATTGTAGCAGTACTGTAGAGTTACTGTAATAGTACTGTAGCGCTACTGTAGCAGTACTGTAGCAGTCGACTGCATGTTTTAGCAGTCGACTAGTGCAGTCGACTGGGGCAGTCAACTGGCAGCGAACAGAATGTGTGAAATCGAGCCGTTGGGGGTGTAACGGCCGAATTTCCACAGAGGACAGTCGACTGCATATTTTAGCAGTCGACTGGTAGGCGGGGTTTTCAACCCGCGGGCTATAAAACCAAAGCTTGGGAGCTTGGTTTGAGTTGACGAAATTAGACTTGGTTAAGGTCTAATTAGTAGTCTACAAGTGCTCAAGAGTTTTCCTTGTGTCCAAGAGGTCTTGGTGAGTTTGTGGTGAGGTTTCTCCACCCACAAGGAGTTTGAGCTAGCCGGAGGTCTTCCGGGGAGTAATCCACCGACGGATAGGGATCGTCCACCTTACGGACACGCCGTGGAGTAGGAGCTTTATCTCCGAACCACGTAAATGATCGTGTAGCTTGGTTTGCATTCTTTCTTGTCTTGTATTTTGTTTAGCTTGTTTATTTTTGTATTATTCCGCTGCGCAAGCTAACAACGTAGGAAGCGAACGATTTGGGTGAGCCGCTATTCACCCCCCTCTAGCGGGCACATCGGTCCTAACATTTGGTATCAGAGCGAGGGCGCTCTTCTACGGACTAACCGCCAAGAGAGCAAGAAGCTAGAGGAAGAAGAAGATGGAGTCCGAAGGACCGCTCGGATGGGATATCCGAATTCCACCTCCGTATGACAAAGAAGACTTCAATTATTGGAGGAAGCGGTTGGATACATGGTTCCAAATGGATTGGAACCAATGGGTTGTCTTGAGTGACCCAGTTGAAGCTCCTACGGACAAGAAGGGTAAACGCCTCCGACCTCGGCATTGGACCAAAGAGCAACGGGAACAAGCGGAGGCCGATAAGAAGGTAACAAAAATCTTGTTAAATATATTACCTTCTAACATCCTTTTGAGTGTAGGTGAATACACAAGTGCATGTGATCTTTGGAAAAAGATCATTGTCCATCATGAGAACCCTACACAAATCCAAGAAGAGGAGAAGCCCAAGCAGAAGGGCTCATTGATCCAAGAAGAGAAGGACCAATCGAATGTTGACATAAGTTCAACATTCGAGGAGGAGAAGGAAGATGAGGAGGTATCATCCACATCTTCAAGGGAGGAAGAAGTGGAATCATCCACATCTTCAAGTGAAGAGGAAGAAGAGAAATCCGAGGAAGAGGAGATCTTGGAAGCTCAACCCTCCACCTCAACTACCAAGAAGAGCACAAAGGACTGCATCAAATGTTTTGAGTGTGGTAAGATGAGGCACTACAAGAGTAGGTGTCCTTCACTCAAGAAGGTAAAGGAGGTAAACCCTAAACTCACTAAAGTTAATTTAGAAACTAATGTGAGTTGTAGGAAGAAGAAGAAGGAGAAGAAGCACATTAGGTGCTTTACATGTGGTGAGTGGGGTCACTACCACACAAAGTGCCCAAGGAAAGGAGAGCTCATGAAATTGGCGTACTTGAAGAAGTGGGAGAAGAAGGGAGCTTCCAAGGTAAAAACCAAGGTATCATTTAATGAATTCATTCCGTTGACACATGATAAAAAGCATGCTAGAAACAACTCTTATCATCTTAATGTTATTTATCATGAGAATAGGAGGCATGATAACCTTAAGGATAAATATATTCCTCCTCATGCTAGATTTGCCACACCTAAGGTTAGGAAGGTAAATAACAACTTAGGCAATAACACCAAGGATTTTAGATATATGCCTAAAAATAGAAATGCTCAAGGATTCAATGAAAAACCAAAATCTAGGGATTTATGGGGTGAAAATCAAGTCTTGAGGACAAGACTTGATAATTTAGAAAGGACCTTAACAAGAATGGAAAATATTCTTAGGGGTCAAAATGAGCATAACCTAGGAAAATCTAGACAAGAGCCATCCAATGGCTATAGAGGTTTGGGATACAAACCTAAAGCCAAGAAGGATGTGACTTCCTTTCATAGGGTTCCATATAGTTATGGGACCAACCCTAGGTTTAGAGGTCAAGTTAAAGATACTAGGGAAGGAATCCCTAAGAGTATTTTTGGCAAGACCAATGTGACTAAGACTTCTAAGAAGTCCAATAAAGTCACAAAGAAGGTCACAAGGGAGGTCATCCCTAAAGTTGATCTAATAAAGGTGACTAAGGCTCCAAAAAGGACTAATAAAGTCACAAATAAGGTTACAAAGGGAGTTAACCCTAGAAGTGACCTAGTGGAAGTGACCAAGGCTTCTAAGAAGCCAAGAAAGGTCCTTAGGAAGGTATCTAGGGAAGTCATCCCTAGTGAGTACCTAGAGCATCCAAGGAGCACCAATAGGTATTGGGTTCCTAGGAACATATTCTCTACACCCTAGATGGGTTTAGAGAGTGTCAACTCCAATTGGAAAGGTAGTTAACCCAACCTTGGGAAAGTTGACACTTGAGAGAATTTTCAAGGTGATTGTTAACCTTTGAAAATGAAAAGGATGATAAGTGTTACTCTTTGAAAGAGTAAAATGTGTCAAAATTTGAGGAGTTAAATCTAATTTAAATTGACACATTTAGAAAAGGATAAGAAATGCCAAGTTGGGGTTTTGATATTTTCTTAAAAGGTAAAAGGCAAATCTAAGTTTTAATTTGATTTCATTTACTCTTGGAAAGAGTAAAATGTGTCATACTTTGAGAAATTTGTTTAAGTTAAAATGACACAAATTTAGAAAGGAAAAATAAATGTCAAAATTGGGTTTTGGCATTTTCATGGAAAATCATGGGCAATTTAGGGTTAAATTTTGAGTTAGCTAGGGTTAAGAATACTTAGATAGGTAATCTAGGTAAATTTTTATTTATGCTAACTTGCCATGTTTTGTTTGCCTATCATATGTCATGACATCATATTTATATTTAGCATTCATATTTTATTATGAAAAATACAAAAATACCATGTCATGTCATACATACATCATGTAGCTATAGCTTGCTTTTCATTTTGAAAATTGCTTATTTTGATGTATGCCATGTAACATCATGCATTACTTTAATTCCCTTGTTATTTAAGGACAAATGGCATCTATTATAAATGGTAAATATCCCAATAAGAGGGATTATATCAAGTGGCATCCTAGATGGATGATCATGATTTTTACAATGCCTAGATAGAGATGCATGATCCCTTAGTTTAGGGCAAGACCAAATATACATCTCACAAAGAACTATAAGGTAACTTGTATGTGTTTTAATACACGTTAGATACAAGTGAGATGTTAAGATGGTGAACTAAACTCAAGATGTTGATCTAGTGCATCTTGTTGAGTTTTAGGTTCATCAAAACACATAGTTATGTGTCTTCCAATCATTGAGAAAGCTAATGTACAAGTCATGTGCATTGAGCCCAAAGAACGTGGTTGGATATTGGTTTTAAAAATGATTTCAAAATACTTTTGAAAAACCTTGGTGAAGACTATCTTTTGATAGTAATCATCATTGGAAAGTTAGATACAAACTAGGAGAAAACATTGAAATTTTCAAGAGTTTTCAAATTTGTGTCAATCTTTGAAAATAGGAAGTATTTTCATAGAAAACTATTTTTCCTTGATAAAGTATACTCTAAATAATGTCTACATGAGTTTTCATGATGAAAACAAGTATGGTTTGATTAAGAAAAACCAAAGTGAAGTTTCGGTTGAGGTTAGTTTCATTATTGAATTTTTAACCTCAAAACTTCAAGTTTTGGTTTTCCTAATTATTTAGGAACCCCAAGTCATTGTTGGTGCAATGATAGAAGTTTAACCATGTTTTTAGGGGGAGTTACTCCTTTAAAACATAAAAATCTTTTCCAAGACCAAAAGGACGTCAAATGTTAAGGTAGCACATGACATTGGTATAGGAGGTGTTACCAAGGACAAGGGAGAGTCATCCAAGGCCAATAAGAAGGAATATGCTAGGGTAGCATATAATTATAGCAAGGATGAGGTGTCCAAGATTAAGGACAAGAAGAAATTTATCAAAGACAATGTGTCTAAGGTTAAGAAGGTGAGTTTAGTAGGCCAAGTGTCACCCGAGGTGCATCGAAGTGACGTAGCCATAGTGGATGAGTCACCAAGGGAGGTGACTAAGGTTAAGATTCCTAAGGTTAGGAAGAGCCTTTGGGACCCATGGTAGATGGGTTATCAAATGTGCCAAGTGGTTAGGAGACGGACTTAAGTCTCTAACATAGTGGGTTGACACAATTGAGTTGAGTTTCATGCATAGAAATATGAATTGGGTTCATACTGCATGAAAATTAGTTTTTGATGTATAGATGTCATATAAACTAATTCTAGTGATGCATTATGGTTTAGTATGGGCAAATATATCAAGAGGAAGCCAAAACTAGGACTTTAGGTCAAGGTTCAATTGAACTTTTTAGCTAGTTATGTGTTTTATATCAATCTTGGGATTGGTGATAGATATATTTTTATATATATTTTTCCCAAGTAGATATTGATATAATAGACCTCTCCACAAAATTTGGGGATTTTTGGAGGTCTGTGGAATTTCTGGCGCATTTCTGAAGTTGGCCAGAAAAGGCTGATTTTTTTCATGAATAGTGTACCAGTCGACTGGTAACACTGTTCACAAGCACAGAATGTCTCTGTAAGCTCGTTTTCATGGGGGCAGTCGACTGGTACTTCTTGCAGTCGACTGATACGGTCTAAAAATATTTTTCAGCACTAGAAAATGACTAAAAGAGAGGTGAACATGTATGTAATCTTATGGGAAATTAATACATGATGTCTATGGTCATTAGAGGTCAAAGAGTCCGATAATTGGGATATTGTTGGAGCTCTTTTTGATGTATGGCAAAGGGGGAGAAATTTAGGTTTAAGTGGGAAACCTACATACCTTTGCAAGAAATCCTAACTCAAGGGGGAGCTTAGGTGAAGGGGGAGCGATTGCTCATTTATTAGCAAAGGGGGAGAAGTTTACCTCTGCAAGAAATCCTAACTCAAGGGGGAGCTTAGGTGAAGGGGGAGCCTAGGATTAGGTTCCATGATTTATGCATGTGTAGATTGCATGTTTATTTGCATTATTATTGATATATTATTTCCCTAACTTAAACGGTTTGCCAAACATCAAAAGGGGGGAGATTGTTGGAGCAATCTAGTGACCCTAGGTTTTGATGTTTGGGCAAAGGTTTAAGTTAGGTTTATTGTTGTATTTGATATGTGATCCGGCGGTAAGAATGCGGGGCCCACCTTCTGAAGGGTCTCAACCTAAGGACGGATGGAGGGCTGGCCAAGCGGGTAATGGTCCGAGCGGAGCTAGAGATAACCCATCCATGGGCTTGGGGTTCCGACGCCAAGGCAGGAAGATCGAAGGGCCGCGCGGAAGTCCGCTCGGCTGGGACCGAAGGGCCGATCGGGTGGTCCATTCGGCCAGGATAGGGGCGAGGGTACAAAGGTGGCCGAGCGGCCTAGGCGCTCAGCTCGGGTTATGGGATATCAGCAGAAGCATGTCTGATGATTAGGCCGTACACAAGATTACACGATGGAGGATCTTGCCGTCACATCATGGGAAGGTTGATACAGTAGCAGTATGGCCTCATGGACGTCTTCCTGACAGATCCATATCTGGGCATGGCCCTTCTGACAGACCCATACCTGGGCATGGTCAAAGGCAGGTGGTTGCTTCGACTGGCGCGCCCAGGCTTCTTCGAGAGGTCTATATAAGGCCTCCATTTCTTCACCGGAGGTATGCAAATCTTCATCTTGAGGCCACCTATTCGTTATTCCTCGCCTGACTTGAGCGTCGGAGGGCCGTCGCCGGGACACCCCTCCCGGCTCGGTTTTACTGCAGGTTCGCCGGAGCGCTCGAGGATCCAGCAGGGAGAGCCACGTGCCCAGTGTCCGTTGACTCCTGGTTCGGACAGGATCAAATTGGCGCCGTCTGTGGGAACGCTCCTGCATTCGAACAAGAACAATGGATGAGGCTGGACGACAACACACGGTGGCGCTTTCAACAGAAGAACTCGACGCTCTGGTCGAGATGAGGGCCGCCAAACTTGTGGAGCAAAAACAGAAAGCCGCGGCCGAGCGGCCGGAGCAACAAGCAACATCTGCATCGGGTGGCCGAGCGGAAGCACCTCAGGCCACCGTCGCATTCCACCGGGCCTTATTTCGCACCCCTGAAGCCGTACCAGCTCGGAGAGATAGAGGCTCTTCTTCAGACGAAATGCCAAGGCGGGATGACAGAAAAGGGAAAGCTCCTCGGGCGGACTCATCTCCCGAGCGGATCAATCGCCAATTCTCGGAGGCTATTCTACGAGACCCCCTACCCAAGCACTACGTGCCTCCGACGATCGGCGAGTATAATGGAACAACAGACCCGGATGATCATCTGGGTAAGTTTGATAACACAGCTACACTCCATCAATATACAGATGGAGTAAAGTGCCGCGTCTTCCTTACAACCCTTTCGGGATCGGCTCAACGGTGGTTTCGGAGGTTGCCGGACGGATCCATCACTAGCTTCAAGGACTTCCGAACGACCTTCATCCACCATTTCGCTAGCAGTCGGCGGTATCAGAAGACAAGTGTCAGCTTGTTCGCCATCAAGCAAGAGCCGAGAGAATCGCTTCGAGCTTACATTCAGCGGTTCAACCAAGTGGCGATGGATATCCCAACGGCCACATCGGAGACGATGATGAACGCCTTCACACAAGGCCTTGTGGATGGGGACTTCTTCCGGTCGCTCATCCGAAAACCGCCCCGAGATTATGATCACATGCTGCATCGGGCCAACGAATACATAAATGTGGAAGAAGCGCAAGCCGCTCGGAAAAAGGAAACTCCAACCGAGCGCGCACTGTTCGAGCCGGAAACGACGCCACTTAGCGACCACCCGGAGGACCGAGGGCGAAGCAATTCGATCCCCACGCGGGCAAATGCGTACAAGAAGTGGCGCGCTCAAGCCAAAGAAGAGGTGGACCCCTATGTTCGGCTCCTTCCACGACGGATACGCACAACACGAGGGATTGTCGAAGTCTTCCTTCGTAGCTAATCCCTTGGAAAGCCGAACGACGGTCTCCTCCCATCGGCGGAGGCAAAGGACCCATGGTGACCGGACCCGCACCGAGGCGACATCACCGACGCCGTCGGCACCGATCCCAAGGCAGGAGAATCGCGGGCGTCGAGGGCAGTCCCGAGCCGTCCACTCGGGAGGAGGAAAATAGGAGCAATACTTCCGGGCGAGATCAACGCTGGTGGGCCGGCCGGAGGAGACTCCAACCGAGCGAGGAAGGCTGCAGTCGGCTACAGCCAAGAGCGGGCAAGTGGACCGGAAATCACTTTCGGCCCGGAGACTTAGAAGGAGTAGAAGTGCCCCGATGCGCTGCTCATTAAAGCGGTAATAGCAAATTACAGTTTCATCGCATTTGTTGACACAGGAGGCTCGGTCAACATCATATTCAAGAAGGCGTTCGATCGCAAATTGATCGAGCCGAGTTCTTGCCCATGACGACCCCGCTCTACGGGTTTACAGCAAGTTCAGACAGATCCGGTAGCCACCTCGGCGGGAGAAGAGCCGCTCGGGAGGACCAGGACAATAAACTTCGTGGTGGTCGACTCTCCATCCTCCTACAACGTCATTTTGGGAACTCGGCGAATTCCGGGCGGTTGTCTCAACCTTCCACCAGAAGATAAAGTTCCCGTGGAGGACAAAGTGGGAGAAGTGCGTGGAGATCAGCTAGCAGACTCGGCGGTGCTATATAGAGATGATCCGGGCAGAAGGCGCCCGAATCGAGGTACACGCCATAACCGAGAAACCTCCTGCTTTGATTTATGATGAAAAGGAGGAAGTTCAGATCCATCCGACCCGATCGGAGGCCACGACTTTATCGCCTCGATATGGAGGAAGAACAGAAGAGGAAGCTGATCCAATGCCTCCAACGAAATCATGATGTCTTCGTCAGGTCGACACATGAGTTGCCCGAATTTCCGAGCCTGGCGCAGCATGAGGTTGCATGTCCGACCGGACGCTCGGCGATGAAGCAGAGAAAAAGAGATTTGATCGGCGAATGCCATAATCCGGCGGAAGTAGAAAAGCTACGGAGGTCGGCCACATCGCGAGTGCGGTTCCCAACGTGGTATTGGTCTCCAAGCCGGGCGGCAAGTGGAGAGTCTGCATCGACTTTCGGGACTTAAACAAAGCATGCCCCAAGGATTTTTATCCCCTGCCCCGGATAGATCAGCTGGTGGACTCCACGGTCGGTTGTGAATTGATTTGCATGCTCGACGCATACCAAGGCTATCATCAGGTGCCGCTCGCCCGTGAAGATCAAGAAAAGGTTAGCTTTGTGACTGCCGACGGCACGTATTGTTACAATGTGATGCCGTTCGGACTGAAGAATACTGGGGCCACCTATCAACGCTTGATGAACAAAGTGTTCAGGGAGCAGATCGGGCGGAATCTGGAAGTCTATGTGGACGACATTCTCATTAAGTCTGTCCGAGCGGCCGATCTTTTCAAGGACATAGAAGAAACCTTCCGAACGTTGCGCAAATATGGAGTCAAGCTAAATCCCCAGAAGTGCTTGTTCGGAGCAAAAGGAGGGCGTTTCTTGGGGTACATAGTGACCGAAAGGGGAATCGAAGCAAATCCTAGCAAGGTGAAAGCTCTGCAAGACATGCCGCCCCCAAGAAATACAAGAGAAGTGCAGAGGTTGACCGGTCGGATAACTGCTTTGTCTAGATTCATCTCCAAAACCGCTGACCGGAGCCTTCCATTCTTCAAGATCCTGCGCAAGGCTACTAAGTTCCAGTGGGATGAAGAATGTGACCGAGCGTTCGAAGAATTGAAGACGTATCTTAATTCTCTGCCAGTGTTAGCCAAGCCGATCGGGGGTGAGTCACTTTATATTTATTTGTCATCAACTGAGCATGCTGTAGGCTCAGCACTTGTGAGAGCAAGCGGTGAAGAGCAGCCGGTGTATTTTCTAAGCCACATTTTAAAGGATGCTGAATCTCGTTACACCGGGCTTGAGAAGTTGGCCTTTGCTTTGGTTCTAGCCGCTCGGCGCCTTCGACCGTATTTCTTGGCTCACACCATCATTGTCCGGACGAACAGTCCACTCGGAAGAGTACTGTTGAATCCCGAAGAGTCCGGACGGCTCATCAAGTGGACGACAAAATTAAGTGAATTTGACATCCAATATCAGCCCCGCTCGGCGATCAAAGCCCAATCCTTGGCTGATTTTGTGACCGAAGTGCAAAGGCCAGAGCCGGAAGCTATGTGGAGAATATATGTGGACGGGTCCTCCACTCGGCTCGGAAGTGGGATCGGAATATTGCTGCTCTCACCTCAAGAAGAGAAGATGCACCTATCCGTCCGGCTGGATTACAAAGCTACCAACAACGAAGCAGAATATGAGGCCCTCATAGCCGGATTGCAGGCAGCCCGGCATGTGGGTGCCGGTTGATGGAGCATCTGGATTCACGAGCCAACAACTTTCTGGCACCTTTGAAATCAATAGTGTTGGCTTAAACTCGTTGAGGCCTTTGAAAGCTCAAAGCTACTTTCAGAGGTTCTTATCTGAAGATCCCAGAGCGGAGAACCGAACAGCACGAGTTAGCCAAACTCGCGAGTTCAATAACACCGGTTGTCATTCAGCAACCAATTAAAACTGCTGGTGGCGCACGTCGATCGGATGCAAGGCCTCACGTTTCCAAGCGGGAGGACACCTATTATAGAATTTCTCCGTTCGGGCACTACACCCTCCGATGAATATGCCCGGCTCCTCGGAAGAAGAGCCGGTCGGTTTACACTCATCGGAGATCGCTTTAAAACTTTCTGCGCCCGTTGCTGAAATGTGTAAGCTTGGAGGACTCAGTTACAACCTCCAAGAAGTACATCAAGGATCATGCGGGGTCATCCGGGCGGACGCTCATTGGCCAAGAAGATCCTCTTGGCCGGATACTTTTGGCCAACTTTACAAGCAGATGCTGCTCGGACAGTATCATGCCGAAGTATCACAACTTCTCCCACCGACCGACCGAAGAAATGAAGGCGTCAGGCGTTCATGCCCGTTCGACCAATGGGGAATGGATATTGTCGGTCCATTTCCGATGGCACCGGGCAGAGGAAATTCTTACTAGTGGCGGTAGACTACTTCTCCAAGTGGGTGGAGGCCGAGCCGCTAGCAAAGATCATCGAACAAATGGTTAAAAATTCATCCGGCAACACATCATTTGTCGGTTCGGCATCCCTCGCCGACTAGTGTCCGACAACGGGCGACAGTTCACAGGGAAGATGTTAGAGGATTGGTGCAAAAGCTACGGCATTGAGCAACATTTCACATCCGTGGCCTATCCTCAGAGCAATGGTCAAGCTGAAGTGGCCAACCGGGAAATTCTCTCGTCATTTGGGAGGAAGTTGGCCGGATGAAGTGCCAAGCGTCTTGTGGGCCATCCGAACGACGCCAAAAGAAGGGACAGGAGTCACACCGTTCCATTTGGTATACGGCGGTGAGGCCGTCATTCCGGTTGAAGTCGGCGTCGAGTCCGCCCGGATCCAGAGCTACGATGATGACAACGCCGAAAGGAGGAACATGGAGCTGGATTTGGTAGAAGAGGAGAGGGCAAAGGCGTCCGTTCGGCTGATGGCATACCGTCAGCGGATGAAGCAAAACTACAATCGGCGCGTCATTCCCAGATCATTCCAGGTCGGCGATCTTGTCTGGAAGAAAGTCAAGCCGGTCGGCGACGTCGGCAAGCTTGAAGCTCCGTGGGCAGGTCCCTTCAAAATCATCGAAAAGCTCCGCTCGGGCGCGTATTATTTGGAAGACGAGGACGGTCGGCAGCTAGATAGACCGTGGAGCGCGAACCACCTCCAGCCTTACCAGGCGGGGTGAAAGGTGTATCACTGTAAGTCACCCTGTGTACTTTTTTTTCGACTGAATACTGGGAATGCAGAAATGAAGAATCAAGAGAACAAATATAAGGCATTGTCAACAAAAATCGAAGGCCCCGTACCGTTCGGACGGAGGTAAATTATCCGAGCCAAAATGCTCGACGAAGCAGACCCTGAGCCGTTCGGCCGAGAGTACGTTCTCCACGCTGGGTAAGAGGTGCGCTAAATATAAATTTATATACTTTTTGGTCGCCTATATGCTTGCGATGCAGGAAGCAAAAAGAAAAGAACACATTGAGCATTCCCCCGCTGAACGGTTCACCGTTCGGTCGGGGCATATGGATTACCCGAGCCATGCGCCCGAATACCGAAGTCCCCCGAGCCGATCGGCCGGGATGTTTATATCCGAGCCAGGGGCTCGAACCCGAAGACCCCAGGCCGCTCGGCCGGGCTGCGTATAGAATATAAGCAGCGTTCGAAATCGAAGACCCCGAGCTGTTCGGCCGGGCTGCAGATCTCCGCTGGTCCTCAGGGAGCGAAGGCCTGCGCCGCTCGGCCAGGTACAGTATAGCTGAGTACTACCTCAGGGAGGATTATATACGAGCCAAGCGCTCGATGTGAAGACCCGAGCCGGTCGACCGGGTATATGGTTTTCCGAGCCAAACCCTCGACGACGAAGGCCCGAGCCGTTCGGTCGGGTGTGTAATCTCGCTTACGAATCGACGAGCCCCGTCGTTAAAAATCGAGAGCCGCGCCGACCGGCTATAAATATCCGCGCCGTCGAGCTCCGACGATAAATATCGAGAGACAAGCCGGCGTCTATAAATAATCCGAGCGGACCAATCGACGAGCCCCGTCGTTAAAAATCGAGAGCCGCGCCGACCGGCTATAAATATCCGCGTCGTCGAGCTCCGACGATAAATATCGAGAGACGAGCCGGCGTCTATAAATAATCCGAGCGGACCAATCGACGAGCCCCGTCGTTAAAAATCGAGAGCCGCGACCGGCTATAAATATCCGCGCCGTCGAGCTCCGACGATAAATATCGAGAGACGAGCCGGCGTCTATAAATAATCCGAGCGGACCAATCGACGAGCCCCGTCGTTAAAAATCGAGAGCCGCGCCGACCGGCTATAAATATCCGCGTCGTCGAGCTCCGACGATAAATATCGAGAGACGAGCCGGCGTCTATAAATAATCCGAGCGGACCAATCGACGAGCCCCGTCGTTAAAAATCGAGAGCCGCGCCGATCGGCTATAAACATCCGCGCCGACGAGCCCCGTCGTTAAAAATCGAGAGGCGCGCCGATCGGCTATAAACATCCGCGCCGACGAGCCCCGTCGTTAAAATCGAGAACGCGCCGGCTATAAATATCCGCCCGTCGAGCTCCGACGATAAATATCGAGAGGCGAGCGTCTATAAATAATCCGGCGGACCAATCGGCGAGCCCGTCGTTAAAATCGAGTCGCTACCGGCTATAAATATCCGCGTCGACGAGCATAACGAGAGACGAGGCGGCGTCTATAAATAATCCGAGGACCAATCGACGAGCCCGTCGTTAAAATCGAGCCGCCGATCGGCTATAAACATCCGCGCCGGCGAGCCCCGTTAGAGGCGCGCCGATCGGCTATAAACATCCGCGCCGACGAGCCCCGTCGTTAAAAATCGAGAGCCGCGCCGATCGGCTATGAATATACCAAGCGGAAGAACGAATATCAGAGTAAGAAACCGCGGAAACTACAAATATTAAAACATTCAGGCCCGATTGGGGGTTGGTCCTTCGATACTCGGCGTTTGTTGACTTCACGCAAGCAGGATACGTGCAGAGCGAGTAGGTCTTGTCGCTCGGACTTTATGCAATGAGCCAAGCCAATCGGACGCGTGAGGGAGAAAGCTTAAGAGCATGGCTGGCAAAAATTTTACAAGCATCAATGTTAAGCAAACAGAAGAATATTATGGACAATGAGTAGGAAGACAGGAAAAGGGGCATCGTTTCATTAGAAGAAAAATTATGTCGAACGGCACGTACAAAAATTTTACATCTGCCGAGCGGATGAAGTACAGAAAGTGCTTGAAATAACCCGCGTCACTCCGGATCCTCAAAATTAAAAAAGGTGTCCGGGATGTCGTCAATCATGGCCGCCAGTTCGGGAGGGGGAATGCTCAGGTCAGCAGGAAGATACCCCCCCCTTCTTGAAGTACGCCGTGGTGACCTTGACCGCCTCGAGGAAGGTTGAGGAGACGTTGCCACCAAACTTTTCGCCAAATCGCTCCGAGCGGATGTATTCCTGGCGCGCTGCTGCTAGCCGACTTGGCTCGCCCTCCTTATATTTTTTGAGTACCGCTCGGGAAGCGATTAAGGTATCTTGGACTGCCTTCAAGTCCATCTCAGCTTTTGTGCGTTCGGCCGAACGGATCTCCCGCTCGGCATCCAACTCGGCCCCTAGCTTCTTAGACTGCTGATCTAGGGCCCGGACTTCGACTTTCATTTTATCTAGATCAGCAATTGCTCGCCTCTTCCGACCAGTGGCGCGCTTCACGTCCCCGTCCCGCTTCTTCACCAAGTCTTCGAGTCGGGCCACCTCTGCAGCCAGATCGACAGCCTTCATCTGTTCGGCCTCAAGAGCTTGTTTCTCCTGCTCGGCCATGGGACCTCCCGACACTTGGAGTTTTTCTAGGAGATCCTCCAACTCGGCTAGCCGATGGCTCGTGGCGATTTGCTCAGCCCAGCGCTGTAAGGGAAATAATAATGTCAGGAATCAAACAATAGCATGACACGGGAATGAAGATGGGTTTACATGAGTGGCCTGCTGCATATTGTTATCGCCGAGCTGCTTGGGCGTCATAAGGGCCACCTGAATCTGGGCGTCCTCGAAGAGCTTGGCGAGCGGACCAGTCAGGGTTATTTCGTGAACGGGGCTCGATGGCCGATCGGCAGACAGTAAATATTCCTCTGACGGGAATCGGAGGGTGGTCTTGATGGTAGGGTGGCCGGACGGCACTTCTTCAGTCGCGGCCGCCTGATGCGGGGACTCCCTTATGGTGGAAGTTTCGCCCAACCGACGTAAGCGGCGGCGAGTTCGGGGAGGAGAGCCGGAGGGCTATGCGATAGGCGAGGCCACAGGGGTCCCGATCTGCGAGGGCGTGCGGTCAGGCGAAGTTACGCTGATCGGCGCCTGTGGTTCCCCCTCTTGGGTCGGCGGAAGGCTGGGGTCTCTTCGACGTTTCCGCCGAACCTCCAATGGTGGATCTCCAACCTGGGGAACGCCCAGCTCGGCGGGGGCCAAGGAAACAGGATCCGCCTCAACCTCCGTTGAAGCGGATGGGGCAGTTTCTGTTTCAGGGGCGGACTGCGCCCCCCCTCTCCTGCATCCGCCGGGCGGCTGGGGATGAGTCCCCGCTCAGCGAGCTCTTTTTTCGTAGCCGCTTCAATATCCATGGACTTCAATTTCAGGTTAGCGGTAGCCTTGGAACGCCACATGACTTCAGCTGCAGTAAACGAAATTAAAATCAATTAGACAAAAAAGACTAAGAGAGTAAAGAATCCTTACTCATGCGGAAGGGGAGATTTGCCCGAACGGGAGACAAGCCGAAAATATACAACACCCCCTTGAGAAGCAACTGGTCGATCTTGTATCGCTGACCAGACAACCAGTTCGCCGCATGAAGGTAGGCTGGATTGCTTCTGAACTTGCCGAGCTCCGGCTGAGTCGGCACAGTGGTCTGCCATTTGGTTCGGAATGCTGGCCGCTCGGGAAGTCGAATATAGAAGAAAAACTCCTTCCAGTGTTTGTTGGAGGTCGGCATATTATCAAAAAATTTAAAGCCTATTCTACTTTGGAAGATAAAAGTGCCTGGCTCGGATTGTTTGGGGTAGAAGAAGAAGTGGAATATTTTGGGGTCAAGAGGAATACTGTGCAGCTTAAAGAGGACGACCACCCCGCTCAGCAGCCTGAAGGAATTCGGCACGAGTTGGCCGAGCGGGATGCGAAAATAGTTACAAACCTCTAAAAAAAAGGGATGGGTAGGAAATCTAAGGTCACCCTGGAATTGGTCTAAAAAGAAACAGATTGTGCCGATCGGCGGGTCATGTGGTCGGTCAGTCGGGTCGGCTATAACTATTTCATGGTTATCGGGAATCCCGTACGTCCGAACCAGGCGCCGAGCACCCTCCTCATCAAACCGACTCTCCATAGTCATATACCAGGGACCGTGAACGTTGGTGGCGGGTTCAGAGGAACTTGCCATCTCGGAGAGGCAAGAGGATAGCAAGAAATCGAAAGAAGGGGAGCGAAAGAGGCGAAATGAGCAGGGAAAACCTAGTAAGTGAAGGAAGAAGACTCACTGAGGAGGAAACGGGCGGAAAAGATCACCGAAGGCTACAGCGGCAGAGGAGGCAGAAGGAGGAAGCACGAGCGAGCGTGCGGCAGAGGAGGAGAACTGAGACTTTATACAGCCGGGGCCCGTCGGCCTCCGCCGTCCGATCCAGGTCACGAAGGACAAGGACGCCATCGGGCCGTCCATTTCAAACGGGGGCGTCCCATCGTAAGTGACGCCGCCGCCACACAATGGTCGACACGTGGCGCCCTGTCATCAAGCACAATTAATGCGCCCATACCGCGCACGCTTCGCCTTAATGAAAAAGATTGCACGATTTCCGAGAAGATTTAGACAAGCAAACACCCATGTTGAGCGACAAGACAACCAAAACGAAGAGCCGAGCGGCTGAATTTGGCAGAAGGGCCGAACGGCCCCATGGATATTATAAGCTACAGAAAGACGGCGACCGCCCGCTCGGACACATATGGTCCAGTCAGTCGGACTCACTTCCTCCTTCGACTAGACTTGAAGGGAAGGCAAGTGATCCGGCGATAAGAATGCGGGGCCCACCTTCTGAAGGGTCCCAACCTAAGGACGGATGGAGGGCTGGCCAAGCGGGTAGATAACCCATCCATGGGCTTGGGGTTCCACGCCAAGGCGGGAAGATCGAAGGGCCGAGCGGAAGTCCGCTCGGCTGGGACCGAAGGGCCGATCGGGTGGTCCATTCGGCCAGGATAGGGGCGAGGGTACAAAGGTGGCCGAGCGGCCTAGGCGCTCGGCTCGGGTTATGGGATATCAGCAGAAGCATGTCTGATGATTAGGCCGTACACAAGATTACACGATGGAGGATCTTGCCGTCACATCATGTGAAGGTTGATACAGTAGCAGTATGGCCTCATGGACGTCTTCCTGACAGATCCATATCTGGGCATGGCCCTTCTGACAGACCCATACCTGGGCATGGTCAAAGGCAGGTGGTTGCTTCGACTGGCGCGCCCAGGCTTCTTCGAGAGGTCTATATAAGGCCTCCATTTCTTCACCGGAGGTATGCAAATCTTCATCTTGAGGCCACCTATTCGTTATTCCTCGCCTGACTTGAGCGTCGGAGGGCCGTCGCCGGGACACCCCTCCCGGCTCGGTTTTACTGCAGGTTCGCCGGAGCGCTCGAGGATCCAGCAGGGAGCGCCACGTGCCCAGTGTCCGTTGACTCCTGGTTCGGACAGGATCAATATGCATTGTGAGTGTGCAGGATACAGGTACAACAAGGAAGTCCAAGTGTGATCTTGGCAAAGGAGGAAAGTCCAAGGATGAGTCTTGGCGGTGTAAGTCCAAGCATGTAGTCTTGGCAACGTAAGTCCAAGTGTAAATTGGCAATGGATGAAGTCCCGGAGGCGCGACCTCTTGGCAAAGGAAGACCCGACAATAATGACAAGGCCGATGGAAGCTCCAGAAGGCAAGACGTGAAGGATGGGGAGGCATCCGAGGGACGCAAGGCTGATGGAGGAGGCTAGAAGGCTAGGTCTAGGTTGGTCGGGCAGGGACGAGTGCTGAGAGATTGTACTCGGAGTAAAATACAAGAATTAGGGTTTACTGTAGCGTTACTGTAGCAGTCGACTGCATGTTTTAGCAGTCGACTGGGGCAGTCGACTGGGGCAGTCGACTGGCAGCGAACAGAATGTGTGAAATCGAGCCGTTGGGGTGTAACGGTCGAATTTCCACAGAGGGCAGTCGACTGCATGTTTTAGCAGTCGACTGGTAGGCGGGGTTTTCAACCCGCGGGCTATAAAACCAAAGCTTGGGAGCTTGGTTTGAGTTGACGAAATTAGACTTGGTTAAGGTCTAATTAGTAGTCTACAAGTGCTCAAGAGTTTTCCTTGTGTCCAAGAGGTCTTGGTGAGTTTGTGGTGAGGTTTCTCCACCCACAAGGAGTTTGAGCTAGCCGGAGGTCTTCCGGGGAGTAATCCACCGACGGATAGGGATCGTCCACCTTACGGACACGCCGTGGAGTAGGAGCTTTATCTCCGAACCACGTAAATGATCGTGTAGCTTGGTTTGCATTCTTTCTTGTCTTGTATTTTGTTTAGCTTGTTTATTTTTGTATCATTCCGCTGCACAAGCTAACAACGTAGGAAGCGAACGATTTGGGTGAGCCGCTATTCACCTCCCTCTAGCGGGCACATCGGTCCTAACAATGTAGTCGTATTCCTAATATTATATGTTGATGACATATTGCTTATAGGAAACAATATGTCAGTTCTACAGTCAATTAAAGTTTGGTTATCCAATACGTTCTCCATGAAAGACATGGGAGAAGCAACTTACATCCTTGGGATGAAAATCTATAGAGATAGATCAAAAAGGTTGTTTGGTCTTTCACAATCGACATATATAGACAGAGTGTTAAAACGTTTTAGCATGTATGAATCCAAGAAAAGTTTCATACCTATGAGGCATGGAATTTAACTTTTAAAGTCTATGTGCCCATGCACAAAAGACGAGAGAATTTTCATGGATAAGATACCTTATGCATCCGCAATAGGATCTATCATGTATACTATGTTATGTACAAAACCCGATGTATCATATGCTCTGAGTGTTATGAGCAGATACCAGTTTGATCCAGGAATGGATCATTGAGTGTCTGTCAAGATGATCCTTAAGTACTTAATAAAAACTAAAGATATATTCTTAGTTTATGGAGATGGTGACATGACCATACATGGATATACAGATGCTAGTTTCCAGACAAACAAGGATGACTCCAAGTCCCAGTCTTGATCCCTCTTCTTCGCTTGTGACTAGTAACTTCCGAATGAGAGGCTTGTACTCAAGGAGTTGTCTTGAGGAGCTCGACATGGATACGAATAGAGGCGAGGTTTGACAACGTCGCTATGATTGATGCCCTTCTCGTTACAGGTCATCCGTAAAGTACACTTAGTGCAAATTTACTTTTCGTAAAAATTTAATTATGTGATCATGTTTAGCATATTATATCCTTGTATGCATGTAGTGCGTGTGATGTAATAATTTAGGAATTATTATTGTTTTATTTTTCGCTGCACATATATACTAATGTGTTATAGTACACACCGCATCGGGCATATCCCAACAGGTCGACGTTCCAAACTCTCGCCCCAACACGAGTTATAAGTGAGCATGTTTTCGCGGCCAACGATCTTTCGATCGGTATTCCAGACTCTCACCCCAGTGCGAGTTATAAGCGAGCATGCTCTCGCGACAAACAACCTCTCGATCAGCATTCAAGACTCTCGCCTCAGTGCGAGTTATAAGCGAGCATGCTTTCGTGACCTATGACCTCTCGGTTAGCGTTCCAGACTCTCGTCATAGTGTGAGCTATAAACGAGCATGCTCTCACAACCAATGACCTCTCGGTCGGCATTCCAGACTCTCGACCCGACGTGAGTTATAAGCGAGCATGCTCTCACAACCAAGGACCTCTCGGTCGGCATTCCAGACTCTCACCCCAACGCGAGTTATAAGCGAGCACGCTCTCGCAACCAACGACTCTTGGACGGCGTTCCAGACTCTCGTCCTAGCGCAAGTTATAAGCGAGTATGCTCTTGCGACCAACGACTTCTCAGTCAGCATTCCAGACTCTTGCCCCAGCACGAGTTATAAGCGAGTATGCTCTCGCAACCGACGACCTCTCGGTCGGCATTCCAGACTCTCACCTCAGTGCGAGTTATAAGCCAGCATACTCTCGCAATCAACAAACTCTTGGTCGGCATTCCAGACTCTCGCCGCAACACGAGTTATAATGGAGCATGCTCTCGCCATCAACGACCTCTCGGTCGGCATTCCAAACTCTCGGCCTAGCGCGAGTTATAAGCGAGCATGCTCTCACGATTAACGACCTCTCGGTCGGGCTACAGACTCTCGCCCCGGCACGAGGTATAAGATGTTGGATCGTGTAATTCGATAAAGGTAGGGTGAATATCAATCGGAAGAATTATCGTAGAGTAAGCGGTGGAAAAGTAGAAAACGAAAAAGCACAATGCTAACACGAACCTTTTTACTTGGTTCAGAGCCTTGGTCAACTCCTACTCCAAGGCTCGCACTCGTTGAGTGCTTTCGTTGGGCAATCCACTAGCAATTCGAATAATTATTTTACAAATAGAAAGCACAGTTGCTTTAAAGAAAGAATACCGACAACAAAGTGAAATAAAAATGAGGTGCGTTGTCGGAGGAGCTTTTACAGCGTCGCAGGAGCGTAGCACGGCAGAGCAAACGTTGGAAGATCTTGTTGTTCGTTGTCCTTTGCTCCAAGGTGCATCCTCCTTATATAGGAGGCTCGGGGCGCCCGGATCCCTTCCAGTCACCTGGAGTGCGATGTAGCCCGTCCAACCAGAGCGCTCCACGTTGCGACGTGCGTTGGAGATAAATTTTGCACTCCGGGCGCCCGGATCCATTCCGGGTGTTTGGACCACTTTTTCTCCAGGAAGTTCTTCTCCTGCAAGAAATGGTTAGTCTGAGACAAAGTGCAATTTATATTACCTTACAAAACAAAGTGTTAGAATAGTTATAATTAATAAGCAGAGTATTAATTAGATTCCGTCTCCTCGAGACCGGAATCTAGTCACGATCTCAACTTAGATTTCCGAAATGGATCTAAGTTGGATTGACGCCTAATGTTCCCTTCCCGAGAACGCGTCCTCACAGTCACTCCCCTCCAGTGACTTAACTCAACTTACCTGCCAGACGTCCGGTCAACCGTTCGACTCGTCTGGACTTCGTGCCAGCTATCAGGTCAGCCCATCGACCTAGTTGGACTTCGTGCCAGACATCAGGTCAGCCCGTCGACCCGTCTGGGCTTCGTGCCAGCTATCAGGTCAGCCCATCGACCTAGCTGGACTTCGTGCCAGACGTCAGGTCAGCCCGTCGATCCGTCTGGGCTTCTCCTGTAAACTTCGTAGAAGTGTTAGATCAATATGAAACTAACTTAACATACTTTGTCATTCATCAAAACTTAAGTTAGACCGTTAGTGCTAACCGCACCAACATAAGCGAGCACGACTCTTAAGACCACTTGTCAACAACATGAGCATTTGTTTTGCCCTCATCTGTTCAAACATCGCCACTGTCACCAGGCCAATAGCAGCACTGGGACAGTGATACAAGTTTCAGCCACACTCCAGTCCCTTGTACGCAGGTTGAGTCACAAACGTGCCAGGGTCTAGTCAGTCGGACTTGAGCCTCTCCTTCGACTAGACTTGGAGAGGAGGTTTGTGATATGATGCGTAAAGGAGGGACCCAATAAGGCCAAGAGGTCAAAAGACAAGGGGACGTGGCAGTCAAAAGTTAAGGGGACGTGACAGTCAATAGTCAAGGGGACGTGACAATCAATAGTCAAGAGGATGTGGCAGTCGACGGTCATGGGAAGGCGGGAGTTAGATCGCCTCGCGTCATCAGCTGCATAATTCCTGGTCGGTCACAGGCAGGGCAGGTCCCCAGATCTGAGACATAAGATAAAGCTTGGACCAGTTACTGGTCTGCTCCCGACTGATCGGATTTCCCCAGCTCAGGCTTTATAGATGGTCCTGGTACTTTTACTAAGACAACTCACGACCGACTCTTCAATGGTCAAATCGTGAAAGATGGGTCCCTCGCCACAATCTCAGATAAAATCTAGTCAGTTCACCATAGCTCATTTTCAAAGCTCAGTCCTGGTAGCACATCTGAACGGTCGTCCCAAGCTGGTTGTAGCTGAACCTGGGCGGGATAGAGAACACTAAGAGACAACAATGTCAGAAAATCATAACCTCCTGTCAGAGACTAATTACAAGACGTCAGAGAATATTCCAGTGGTCTGCCACACTTAGAGAGTGGAACCTTCCTTTTACCAATAGGAGGTCGCCGTACATCCTCTCTCACCCGACAGGTCCTGACACATGACATTCTCTGACAATGATCAGGCTCTAAAGGTATGCATCATCATATAAAAAGGGAGCTCCTCTTCCTTGGGCAGATACACACGCATACACACTCGTCTTCAACAGTTCTTTTTTCCATCGTATACTGCTTTTCCAAGGAAAGAGGACCTGACTTGAGTGTCGGAGGGCCCGCGCCGGGGATTTTTTTTCCTAGTTTCTAGTGTTTAACGCTCCGTGTGTTTATTTGAGTATGTGGAAAATCTAAGTACCACCGGTTCTCATACTACAAACCTTGGGGTTCCATGTGGGGGTTCATTTTTTCGACGCGCATACACAAGGTACATCAAAGTCACTTCTCTATCAATACTAATATTATCTCTATCGATCTCTATCTTAGATTTTAGATAGGATCAATGATCAATGACTGGGCGGTTCATTGATGGTGGCGGTTTAAGAATTGGTAGCGGATTATTGTCGAGCCTTGGCCTTGGAGAAGAAAGAGACGGGGGGCCCAACTCTTCTGATTCCTCTATCCCCACCATGGTTCAGGGTCACAGACTGTAGCTCCGGCTGTTTGAACATAAGGAAGTCGTACATCTTTCTCTGCGGGATCCATCTGATGAACTTGTTCTTCTCCAGGTGCTGAAATGGGCTCAGAAGGAACTGAGTCAGATGCCGAGGTGAGGTGGAGAAGCCTTGAACTCGGACGGATGTCGAAGGACGACCTCACCTTGTGCCTCTCCCAGTCGGCAATAGAAATTCCAAAACCATCTGCTCCATCAAGGCCAAGGCTATGGACCTCGCCCTTGCTGCTGCCACTGATCCAGAAGCTGATCCAGTCGGCCTATACTGACTGCAAGATATCCATAGTGTAATAGAACTAATTACGCTAATACAGTAATCTATAATTGCACCAATAAATGACGAGCATGCAATAAACGTTAATAACAGTAAGGGTTAAGAAATTGTGTATCTCCGGTCGAAGCGTCGGACGTGCCGACTGTCTTTAGAGAATTTAATGTCGCCCACGGTGCAGAGGCTCTCCGGCAAAATCCTCCCAAGATCCGACAACCGCTCGCGTCGCTCGTAGGTGCACTCCAAAACGAGCACCGCACTCGGACTCAACCTCAGATCGCGAACCAAGCCTGAGAACAACTTGAAAAGAAGGAAGAAGAAGTAGAAAGCAAGGAAGAAGGAATGCTTTGCTTTCTGGAGTGAGTTAAGAAGGAAGTGAGGAAGTGTACTTATACACTTGAAGCAGTGCAGAGGAAGAGACACACACTTTGCTTATGCTTCCTCTTCTCACGCGCGGATGCGCTGGATGAGTTGCTTCGCATCCTCACGCGACGCGGACAGAACCGAAGTGCTGCTTCGCTTCCTCACGCGGACCAAACCAGGTGTGAACCAAACTGGCTAACAAAAACGAAACGGGTGAACCAAACCGGACTGGCAAAAACGATCCGGGCCGCCCGTAAGCGCGAGGCCCACGAGCTGGGGATTTGCACCCCCCCCTGCGCGCGATGATCGCGTGCGTCGCGCCCGGTTTATGGATTTCCGGTTCGAACCCCTGGAAACCACCTGATTTGGGCTTAGCCCGCGCATGCGTGTAGGTCCTCTTTAACTTGACTAAGCTAGCATGGAAGCCTTCCATATATAAAGGCTTCTAAGCTTCTTTAGCTTAGCAATGTGGGACTAAAGGGAATTGAATTAAAAATCCCAACAATCCCCCACTAATTCAAATTATTTTAGTCAAAAACAAAGATATGTTCTGAGGCTTGGTTGTAATGAGCTTTCAGTGAAAATACCTTCCGGTTTGAATTTTCACCTAAGTACACTAATCTTATTCACATAGGTTTGAAGAGAACAGAGTCTTGATCTTAAACCTTTTATATGTGAAGATCAATTGGTAACAACTCATCACTGGCGACGGTTGAATCCTTCTGGGTTGGTGCATTACGGTCATGCCACCGAATCTTGTTTCATAAGTGCTAAGGAGAGTTGCCTAGACCCCCGACACTGCGGTCTCACAGTTACACTTACATAGGTGAGTTCTCCAAGGATGTACTGCAAGCATCCTGTCATTAAGACCTTGAACTCATTAAGAGCTCCTAAACTCATCCTTACTAGCAGTCAAGCATCTATCCAGGAAAGAGACTATGAGATTACATCTCAATCAATTTGATGCTTACGTTTCACCCTTATAGCTTGTTTGTACCACATTGAACCTATTTTTTGGGATCTCCAATCAGATAGGTTGGGTTGCCGCTATAGATGAAACCAGGACAGGCCTCAGTCCCATTCCCTTACTGGATCTCTTGATTTTCTCATAATCAAGTCCTTTAGTGAGTGGATCAGCAATATTGTCTTTTGAACTTACAAAGTCCAATGACACCACTCCAAGAGACACTAGCTCACGAATAGACTTCAATCTTATTCGTACATGTCTCTTCTGTTTCTGGTTATACTTGGAGCTTCTAATCTGAGCTATTGTTGTTTGATTATCACAGTGTACTGAAATAGAAGGTATTGGCTTCATCATCAAGGGAATTTCAGAAAGAAGACCCTTAAGCCAATCAGCTTCAGTTACTGTGGTATCCAAAGCACACAATTCTGCCTCAGATGTAGACCAGGTTGTAATTGTCTGTTTAACAGACCTCCAAGCAACTGCACCGCCTCCAAGTGTAAAGACATAACCAGTAACGCCTTTATACTCAGCAGTATCTGCTATCCAACTAGCATCACTATATCCCTCCAGGACTGCAGGGAATCTCTCATACCACAAGCCCAAAGATATAGTACCTTTAAGATATCTGAGTACTCTGTCTAATGCATCCCAATGCGTTCTGTCCGGACAGCTGGTAAACCTGCTCAATTTCGTTATAGCAAAAGAAATATCAGGTCTAGAACAATTAGCTAAATACATTAGACTACCTATTATTTGTGAGTATCTTAATTGAGACACTGCCACACCACTATTATTCTTGTGGAGAGTTTTTGAAGGGTCATATGGTGTGACAACAGATTTAACTTGACTATAGCCATATTTCTCTAATACTTTCTCAACATAGAGTGACTGAGAAATTGTTATTCCATCAGTTGATCGAGTCAACTTCAGCCCTAAAATCATATCAGCACAACCCATATCCTTCATATCAAACTTACCACTTAAGAGGGTCTTAGTCTCTTTTATAATAGAAAGGTTAGTTCCAAACAGTAGAATATCATCTACATATAAGCATAGGATAATACAATTATCACCTTTCATTTTAGCATATACACATTTATCAGAGTCATTCACTTCAAAGTCAAATGATAGCATAGCTCTATCAAATTTTTCGTGCCACTGCTTTGGGGCTTGCTTCAAACCATAAAGAGATTTGACTAACCTACAAACTTTGTTCTCATTTCCAGAAACTACATATCCCTCAGGTTGATCCATATATATCTCTTCTTCAAGATCTCCATTAAGGAATACCGTTTTGACATTCATTTGATGGATCTCAAGATGATATATGGACGTCAATGCTATTAACACTCGATTGTAGTAATTCTTGTAACAGGAGAATAAGTGTCAAAATAGTCAATCCCTTCTTTCTGTTTGAATCCCTTAGCAACTAGGGGGACTTTGAATTTATCTACTGACCCATCAGGTTTTAGTTTTCTTTTAAACACCCATTTACATCCTATAGTGTTACACCCGGGAGGTAAATCTACCAACTCCCAAGTGGCATTAGAGATAATAGAGTCCATTTCACTTTTAATGGCCTCTTTCCAGTGCTTAGCTTCAGGAGAAGTCATAGCATCTCTATATGTCACAGGGTCACCTTCTATATTATAGGTGATAAAGTCCTGGCCTAAATCCGTAGACACACGTTGCCTCTTGCTCCTTCTCGGTTCTGTATACTCACTAGATTCATCTAGTCTAGAGTGACTTGAGGAAGGTGTACCCACTACGGATAATGGGACCTCTACGGAAGAAGGCTCATTTCTAGTAGGAATACTAGATTGAGGTGTTCTCGTCTTCATAAGAAATATATCCTCAAAAAATGTAGCATCGCGAAGTTCTACAATAGTATTTGCATCTATTCCAGGAATTTCTGATTTAATAATCAGGAACCTATATGCAATACTATTTTGAGCATAACCCAAGAAGATATCATCTACGGTCTTTGGACCAACTTTTTTCCTTCTGTGTTCAGGTACTAGTACCTTTGCCAGGCACCCCCACACTTTAAGGTATTTCAAACTTGTCCTTCGGCCTTTCCAAAGCTCATATGGGGTTTTATCCCTTGACTTCATTGGGACTCTATTTAGCACATGGAATGCAGTGTATAGAGCCTCCCCCCACATAAAGTTGGGTAACCCAGAACTGCCTAACATGAAATTGATCATATCTTCAAGGGTTCGATTTTTTCGTTCTGCTATACCGTTGGATTGAGGACTATATGGAGCAGTTACCTCATGAATTATACCTGTATCTTGACAAAATTTTTTAAACAGGTTCGAGGTAAATTCTCCACCCCTATCAGACCTTAACCTCTTAATAGTTTTATCGGTTTGATTCTCAACTTCAGATTTAAAAATCATAAATTTATCTAAAGCTTCATCCTTGGTTTTTAGCAAATAAACATAACAATAACGAGAGTGATCATCAATGAAGGTAATGAAATACCTTTTATGGTCTCTCGTTATTACACCGTTAAACTCACAACAGTCAATATGAATTAATTCTAAAATATCAGAATTTCTATCAACTGATTTGAAGGGTTTACGGGGTTGTTTATATTGCACACAAATTTCACATTTTTTTCTTATCATTTATAGCATGCTTAGGGATCATGTCAAGATTCATCATCCTTTTTACGGTATTAAAATTGACATGTCCTAATCTGTCATGCCACAGATCATAAGACTCAATGTTATATGAACAACCAATATCAAAAGTTTTATTTAAAGTAGCATTTTCTACATTGAGTTTAAATAAACCTTCATTAAGGTAACCTTTTCTAATAAAGGTTCCTAAATGTAATATTACAACTTTATTACATTTGAAGTTCAACTCATAACCAGCACGGACTAACTTTGATCCGCTAATCAAATTCTGACGGACCGCTGGAACATGATGCACCTCATGCAGTGACAGGACTTTTCCAGAGGTGAACCTCAGGTCAACTTGTCCTATTCCAAACACCCTGGCTGCATAATGGTTCCCCATGGTCACGGAAGTGCCTTCAATTACCTGATAAGTAATGAAGGCAGAGTGATCAGCACAACAGTGTACATTAGCACCTATATCAACTAACCATTTATTGGGTTGATAGATCAAGTTTAGTTCGGGTTTGAAGGTAACAAACCTATCGCTGGTGTCGTCACTAGCAGTCACGACATTTACTTGTGCCTTGGTGTTGGACTTATTGCTTTGGTTTTTCTCCTTGTCCTTTCGCTTAGGGCAGAATTTGGTATAATGTCCAACCTGTCCACATGCCCAGCAAGGCTTAGGTTTGGTTCCAGTTTTCTTTTGAACCTTTGGGTTGGGTTTCATCTTGTTTTTCATTTTCTATTTTTTTGAATATCTTCTTGTCAGATGAGACTACTACATTCGCCTTTGGAATAAAATCCATAGGCATTCTTGTATCATCATTTTTATGTTGCTTCCGATGTTCTTCTTCGATATTTAAGGCAATCATCAAATCTTCGAGAAAGATTTTACCTCTCCGATGTTTAAGAGTCATGCCAAAATCTTCCCAACTCGGAGGTAATTTTTCGATGATTGACAAGACCTGAAATTTTTCAGGTAATGGCATATCTCCTTCAGCAAGACCATGAATTTGGACTTGGAATTCATGTGTCTGCTCTATCACAGATCTGCCTTCAACCATTTTGAAGTTTAGGAATTTTTCCACAGTGTACTTTTCTAAACCAGAATCTTCAGAGTTGTATTTTTTATCCAAAGATTTCCACAGCTCTTTAGCTGAAGCGGTTGAACAGTACACATCAAATAGTGCGTCTGAGAGGGCAGATAGGATTCTCCCATGGCAGAGATAATCCCTTTGCTTAAACCTCTCTAAGGCAGCACTGCGTTTGCTTCGCTTCCTCACGCGGACCAAACCGGACTGGCAAAAAAGATCCAGACCGCCCGTAAGCGCAAGGCCCACGAGCTGGGGATTTGCACCCCCCCCCCCTGCGCGCGATGATCGCGTGTGTCGCGCCCGGTTTATGGATTTCCGGTTCGAACCACCTGAAACTGTAGGACCGTTGGGCCGGCTAGAAGGGGGGTTAAATAGCCCTGTAAAAAAAACAAAAGCAACCCTTCTCGAACTCTTAAATTAACACTTGTATAAAATTAGCTAAGCAGAAATACAAGAAAGAAACGAGGTACCGTGTTTGACTTGGTTACAACCGGGGAGGTTGTTAATCCAAGGAAAGTGATCGCACTAAAAACTCCTTCGGGCGAAGAAACCTCTTACACCGGTGAAAGCACAAAAACAGAAGCTAAACTAGAACAGTGAGCGCACAAGTGTTTGGAATGCTAATTAATGAGTTGATGAAAAGCTTCTGGACCAAGGCTAAATTTATAGCCTTGGTCGGGGCGCCTGGAAGGGTTCCGGGCGCCCTGGGGGGATAAAACTTTATCCCCCAACGTTCAGATCGCGTAAATCGCGATCCTGGTCAAAATCAGGGTCCGGGCGCCCGGAAGGGTTCCGGGCGCCCCGGAGCCCAAAGTCAACAGCGTTGACTTTTTCGTCCGGGACCTCTTCTCTGGTTCAGTCCCTCCTTGGTCCGGTTCTTCTCCTCCGGATCCGCTCGCTTGGGTGATCTCTGCCATCCGGAAAAGGGCTCACCCGAACCCAACTTCCGGTCTTCTCGAGCGAGCTTCCCTCCGGCTTCTCGTCCCTCGGAATCGCTACGTGTTTCCTTCTCGTCCGCTGGCGTACTCATCCGCAGTCTTCGTCCCTCGGACGCATCGCGTGCCGTCCTTCTCACTAGCTGCGTCTCTTGCTCCCCGAGCAATCTTCCGCCCCGGCTTTCTTCCCTCGGAACCACCGCACGCTTCCTTCTCGTCCGCCGGTGTACTCTTCCGCAGCACCTCGTCCCTCGGACTGCCGTCCTTCTCGCTAGCTGCGTCTTCCGCTCGACTACCTGTGTTCCTAAGCTCCTGCACACTTAGACATAAGGTTAAAACAAGCAGGACCTACCTTAACTTGTCGATCACACCAAAATAACCTTGGGGTTCCAACAATCTCCCCCTTTTTGGTGTGATCAACCCAAGTTAAGCTAGGGTTAAAATAGACATAAAATAGAATTAAGTAAATTAACTTAAATTGCAATTTAAGTGAAAAAAGATAGAAAAGATTAAATTCATCTACCTACCTCCCCCTGGACTTATACTTTCCCTTTCTCCCCCTTTGATCACAAAAAAATGGGGTTCCAAGAAAAATAATCTAAGGGTTAAAGACTTAGAAAAAAGTATTTCTAAAAAATTCTAAGTTTTTAAGAAATTTAGAAAAATTTTCTAAGTGATTTAAGCTGAGATTTCTAGTTTCAAGAAAAAAGTTCTTAACTTAGGAAAAAATGATTTTTGAGAATTTTTCTAAGTAAAAAAATCCAAAAAAATTTTGAATTAAAAAAAAAATCCTAACTTACATTTTTAAGTTTTTTTTTAAAAAAAAACTTAGTCAAAAAAAAAAATTCTAAGTAAGTCAATTTCTAATTTGAAATAAAATGTTTTGAATAACCTTTTTCAAGCACTAATTAATTCTGGTATTAATGCTTCATTAGTAAGTTAATTAAACATTTATTTCAATATTTTGGCTTCCAGGTCGTGGTGAGGCACTAGGCCTTCTTGGTTATTGGAGCAACAACCACTTCCTTAGACAAAGCCTCATAAAGAAATTCTTTGTTAAATTTTCTCACTTAAAGCGCTAATTTTAATTTTTAAATTAATTTAAGCATGATTTAGGAACCCAATATAGGTTCCAACCTACTGGATTAACTAACAAGTTTTTAGGGACATATTTTCTTGAAATGTTCCTAATTTGTCCCGGGTGATACTTAAAGTACCAATTTAAATTATTAAATCTTCTAAAATTGGTTTTAGATAAACATGCATAGTTTTTAAGTTATCTATTTGAATTTTCAAATTTTGATTTTCTAATTCCAATTTTTCATTTTTTAATTTTAATTTATCTAATTCTTCTAAGGGACAAGACTTAGCTAGACTTACTTTTAAATTTTTATTTTTACTTTCTAATTTGCAGCAGTCTTTTGTTAAAAGTTTTATCGGGAGGAAGAGATCATACCTGACTTACCTTGTTGATCTCGTTGTCCGTTTCTCCCCCTGAGCTACTGCTTTCTTCCGACGTGTCTCCCCCTTCATCGATGCTCTCGATGCTCATTTCGGAAGAGCTTGAATCGCAGTCGTCGTCTTGATGGTTCGCCATCAGTGCGAGTCCGGAGAATGCTTCGACTTCCGATTCGGACGACGTATTGTCCCACGTCGCCTTCAGGGCCTTTCGTTTCTGGATAGGCTTCTTACCCTTCTCCTTGTCTTTGTTCTTCAGCTTGGGGCAGTTGTCCTTAACGTGCCCTTCTTCGTCGCAGTGGTAGCAGCGGATCGTCCTTTTCTTCTTCCCCTGCGGATGGTTAGTAGATCTAGATTTACAAAGTTTCTTGAATCTTCTTACCATCATTACCATTTCCTCGTCGTCGAGAGAGGATTCCGACTCAGGTCGTCTCTCGAAGCTTTGAGGGCGACATTGTTCTTGGGTTCCTTCATTTCTGCACAAATTGACTCATGGACTTCAAATGTTGAAAAAAATTCTTCTAATGAAATTTTTTCTAAGTCCTTATAAATGTAAAAAGCATCTACTAGTGATGCCCATTTTGAATTTCTCGGAAATGAATTTAACGCGTACCTGAGCGAATCTCGGTTACTTACCTTTTCTTCGAGATTCGTGAGTCCGGTGATGATTTCTTTTATTCTTGAGTGCAGATGTGCGACTGTCTCGTCTTCCCCAAGTCGCAGGCTGGTGAGCTGATTGCGAAGCAGATCTCTTCTAGCGAGCTTGGCTTCGGATGTCCCTTCGTGCAGCTCAAGGAACTTCTCCCAAAGTTCCTTTGCGGAGTTGTATTTACCGATCCTGTTGACTTCTTGAGGCGGAAGAACGCTTAGCAGATGCCGTTCGCCACGAAGTCGGCCTGCTCCTTTTTTGTCCATTTATCTATTTCCTTGTCCTCTGGAGCTTCAAAGCCAAATTTCATTGTTAAAAATAATTCAATATCTGTTGTAAGAAATACCTGCATCAGTTTTTTCCAGGTAGCGAAGTCCCCTTCATATTTCGGTGGGTGGATGCTTGGTCCGGCCATCGCGTTGCTTCGTTCGGCGGTTAGTCCTCCTGAAGCGCCTCGGCTCTGATACCACTTGTAGGACCGTTGGGCCGGCTAGAAGGGGGGGTTGAATAGTCCTGTAAAAAAAAACAAAAGCAACCATTCTCGAACTCTTAAATTAACACTTGTATAAAATTAGCTAAGCAGAAATACAAGAAAGAAACGAGGCACCGTGTTTGACTTGGTTACAACCGGGGATGTTGTTAATCCAAGGAAAGTGATCGCACTAAAAACTCCTTCGGGCGGAGAAGCCTCTTACACCGGTGAAAGCACAAAAACAGAAGTTAAACTAGAACAGTGAGCGCACAAGTGTTTGGAATGCTAATTACTGAGTTGATGAAAAGCTTCTGGACCAAGGCTATATTTATAACCTTGGTCGGGGCGCCTGGAAGGATTCCGGGCGCCTTGGGGGATAAAACTTTATCCCCCAACGTTCAAATCGCGTAAATCGCGATCCTGGTCAAAATCAGGGTACGGGCGCCCGGAAGGGTTCCGGGCGCCCCGGAGCCCAAAGTCAACAGCGTTGACTTTTTCGTCCGGGACCTCTTTTCTGGTTCAGTCCCTCCTCGGTCCGGTTCTTCTCCTCCGGATCCGCTCGCTTGGGTGATCTCTGCCATCCGGAAAAGGGCTCACCCGAACCCAACTTCCGGTCTTCTCGAGCGAGCTTCCCTCCGGCTTCTCGTCCCTCGGAATCGCTGCGTGTTTCCTTCTCGTCCGCTGGTGTACTCATCCGCAGTCTTCGTCCCTCGGACGCATCGCGTGCCGTCCTTCTCGCTAGCTGCGTCTCTTGCTCCCCGAGCAATCTTCCGCCCCGGCTTTCGTCCCTCGGAACCACCGCACGCTTCCTTCTCGTCTACCGGTGTACTCTTCCGCAGCACCTCGTCCCTCGGACTGCCGTCCTTCTCGCTAGCTGCGTCTTCCGCTCGATTACCTGTGTTCCTAAGCTCCCGCACACTTAGACACAAGGTTAAAACAAGCAGGACCTACCTTAACTTGTTGATCACACCAAAACAACATTGCGGTTCCAACAGAAACCACCTGATTTGGGCTTAGCCCGCGCATGCATGTAGGTCCTCCTTAACTTGACTAAGCTAGCATGGAAACCTTCCATATATAAAGGCTTCTAAGCTTCTTTAGCTTAGCAATGTGGGACTAAAGGGAATTGAATTAAAAATCCCAACACATAGATCATGTGCCGCGGAGATTGTATGCTGCATTGGGAAAAAAATTTTACAAAGAAAGTCAGATGAATTTTGGTTAACCCCTGATTATCTACACAGTTATTTGTTCTAAACATTTACAAGTGGTGCTTATAATTGTAGAGTTTCTTTAAGTACAGGCTTATAAGTGTCAAATTTCTTTAGTATCTAAGAGAATCTGTACCCTTCCTTATTTTTAAATGTTCTCTTTATACTGGTAAGCTATAACTGTTTTTTTTTCTGTTTTTGTGGGTGAGGTGAGTTGTGCCCTTCTTATGTAACACAACATAAAAAGTAAGGTATTGCATGAAAAATATGACAAAAGGTGGTTTACACACCCAGTGTCCTCATCAATTTATCGTCAATACAAGAAGGTAAATCACATATAGCTACTAGCCATTAGTGCAGGTGATAAGGCATGAAAAGAGACATGTTCAAACACGTTGAATTTTAATCCTAAAATTTTATATAATAATATCTTATATCTTAATCATCGTACCGTCTGAGAGAACAGGTAATGCATGAAAAATACATCTGCAAACTCGGAGAAGCATTAAGATATGCTTTGTAAGTACGATTTAATAGATTAGCCTTTGGAGTTGAGTGATATCCACTCACTTAGGGAATGTTTCCAATGAGGGATGGACACTAGGAAGGAAATAAACATCCAAAAATAATTGATAGAAATATTTCTCCAGTGGCACTTTCACTTCATTTTCTTTGGCAAAAAGAAGATGAGAAAAGGAAGACTTTTTCTAGTTTTTCTTAATATTGCTTTCATCTGAGTTGGACAGAAATCTCAAATCTGATCTAAAAAACATCATTATTTTTTAATCTATTTTCTATTCGTGTTTTTTTTTTAATGTTTTTAACAAATAAAATTTTGAGATGTTTTAAATTTTTCTCCCTCTTTCCTTGCCTCCATGGAAATAGTCGGAGGAAAATATTTTGCAACTTTTATCCAATGAATAATTGTCCATCCTCTTTCGTTCACTAACTGTTTTCTTTCTTGTAGGAGACAGATCTTTAATGTGCAGCATAAAATTATTGTTATATATGTTTATGCCCCAAGAAATTTAAATAGAAGAAACAATTCTGCTGATGTTAAGCTATGCTATTTATCAATAAATTGGGTAATTTAACATTATGGAATATGAAAGAATGAGATGATGTGGCATCGAAGAGGACACTCCTTATTCCAGATAATTAGAGTGAGGGCAATGACTTGTGCTTGTTTGCATTTAAGAGTATCCATAATAGTCGGAGCTCTTAGAAAAGAGAGTGGATCCTTTGGATCGTAAAAAGAGAGTGGATTTTTTGGATCGTATTTTACGATCTAGAAGATGGACCATTACATTCATTAGTTGATTTGAATAGATTTCATCTATTTAGTAGATGGGGTCCATCCAAATTAATCAATATTGTGCCCAAAGGATATTCACATATCTCCACAAGACATGATATTTCCCACTTTGGGTCTAGACCCTCATGGCTTTGCTCTTGGGCTCTCCATAAAATGTCTCATGCCAATGGAGATATCATGCATCCTTTTAACCCCATAATTTTTACCAAATCTTTCTAATGTGGGACTTCGATTGAACCCAACACAGCCTATGTGGTCCATCCTCTGGTCCGTAAAGTGCAGACCAGAGGATCCCGTCTGCTTAGAGAGCTCATTCGTTGTCAAATCCGTACCACGTCAAAAGTAAAAAAAATCTCATATATCTCTCCATTATAAAAAAAAAAAAACCTCTCAACAACTCCTTCATGGGTTCCACACTTTTCATAATTACATATATTTCTCATCTTTTCTTCATATTTCACATTATATATAATTAAATTTTTATAAAATTTAAATCCATAAATTGCTAACATGAAATAATATTAATAATTAAAAAATATATATAAATATTATAGTACATCAAATAAAAACATATACATTATAATAATATATAAAAATAAATTTAAATATATTTTTTCAACAATTGTCCTAGTGTTATCTCACTAGTATCATTCATAAGAATTTCATAATCCTTATGAAATATATCGACTTCTAGTAAAGTCATTTTATGGATTTAATATTCTTTAATATCTTGTCATTCTTTATTGATGTTTTGTTCCATTGTGTCGCCCACTTTGGATTTACCCTTCCTCTTCTCTGTCTTTTGCCCTATAGAGCGAATGCAGACTTCAAAATCATCCACACTAATATTCGTATCTGGATTTGATGTTGAAGTGTTTCCTCCTGATTCAGATGTTCTTGTCTTCTTGCTAGAGTAATGAGCAACTGATTGTGGAACATATTTCTCATACTCTCTAAGAACCCTCCACACATACATATACTTGAAGTCTTTGTTATTGTTGTTGGCTTTCCATATATTCAGTGCATTCTCCAATACATTCTCATCATTCCAAACACTTTGATGACGAATATAAAAATTATTATAGGTTGTAGAAAATTCATTTACTATCGATGCAAACCTATAGTAATGCGATTTTAGCCACTGATAGCTTCTCGTCATAGATTTAGTGAGTCGATGCTTGTTGTAGTAATAAACTATACGTTTCCAAAAAACTTGATGCTCCTGGTCATTATCAATGACTGCATCAGTACTGATAGTTATCCATGACTTTGCAAGGATCACGTCTTCATCGAGGGACCAAAATCTTCGTTTCGAATCATCTTTCTTATATTCAACTTCACACTCTTCTTGTGATGAGTGTGGTGGTCATTGAGTTGCTAGAACAAATGATGGCGTCAAAGATTTTTTGTCGCTGATAGATGGATCAATAGTAGTCCTTCTTGATTCATTCCAAAGTATGAATAATAGTTGAGTAGGTGAAAATAAATCTTGCGGTGGATACATATCAAATGGAGCTGGAGCAGTGTTACTTGGATTCGTTATAAAATTTTGAGAATTTTGGAAATTTAAGAAATTTGAAAGATAGTGTCGAACATATAAAATGTTTTGAAACTTTGGAAGGTATTGTGTTTGAGAGAAAAAAAAATGAGGATATTAGACATTTCGAGGAATGTAAGTATTTTAAGAAAATGTATTTTCTTACGTATTTGAAGAATTTAAAAGATTTGTAAAATAAGTACTGAAATTTTTAACTATCTCGAATACAAATAGGGAATGAAAAGAAGAAATAAGAAGAAGATAATGAAGAGAATGATAAGATGAATAAAAAAAATAAGATTGAAGATGTATTTATAGATTTTTTTAAATTAAAATTTGATGAACAACTGTTAAAAATTAGTCATTGTTAAACGTCTAAAACTAACCATTGTTCTTGATGTTGTTTTTTTTTTTTTCATAAATATTAAAAAATATATTTTAACATAAAAAAATAAAAATTTGAAGAAACAGCTCGATAATCATAGAGGTGCTTCTTCATTTAATCCCATTATGGGAGGGAGCTCCTTCCCGTTTGCCAGGTAGACACTCCTTCCCGTTTGCCAGGTAGACACTGTAAATGCCCTAAGGTCTTTTAGTGAAGAAGGAAATTAAGTATATCATGGACAGGGTGTGAAGAAAGTGTTGGAGCAATCTAGGTGCCCTAGGTGTTGATGTTTGGGAAAAGATTTAAGTTAGGTTTATTGTTGTATTTGATATGCATTGTGAGTGTGCAGGATACAGGTACAACAAGTAAAGTCCAAGTATGATCTTGGCAAATGAGAAAAGTCCAAGAATGAGTCTTGGCGGTGTAAGTCCAAGCATGTAGTCTTGGCAACGTAAGTCCAAGTGTGACTTGACAATCGATGAAGTCCCGGAGGTGAGGAGCCTCTTGGCAAAGGAAGACCCGACAATATGGACAAGGCCGAAGGAAGCTCTAGAAGGCAAGACGTGAAGGATGGGGAGACATCCGAGGGACGCGAGTCTGATGGAGGAGGCTAGAAGGCTAGGTCTAGGTTGGTTGGGCAAGGACGAGTGCTGAGTGATTGTACTCAGGGCAAAATTTTATATGTTTTAGGATTTACTGTAGCAGTACTGTTGTGACACTGTACTAGTACTGTAGAAGTAGACTGGTTACTGTAGCAGTCGACTAGTACACTGTAGCAGTCGACTGGTACATTGTACCAGTCGACTGGTAGCTGAACGTTGGGTAACGGTCTGCTTCACTTAAAGGACCAGTCGACTGGTGCATACACCAGTCGACTGGTAGCGGGAAATCAGCTTAGTGTTTTCCTCTCGAGCTCTATTTAATAGAGCTCGAGGTGCTTGGGCATGGTTGACGAAATAGACTTGGTTAAAGCCTATTAGAGTCTCCCAAACTTTCGTGTGATCGGTGTGCTTGTATTCAAGTGTTTGTGGTGAAGTTTCTCCACAGACAAGGAGCTTGAGCTAGTCGGAGGTCTTCTGGGGAATCATCCACCGACGGATCGGGATCGTCCACCTTACGGACAGCCGTGGAGTAGGAGCTTTATCTCCGAACCACGTTAAATCAACGTGTTAGGTTTGCTTTCTCTTGTTAGTATTTGTTTTTGTATTTCCGCTGTGAACTAACATTATAGGAAACGATCAATTTGGATGGGATGCTATTCACCCTCCCCCCTCTTCTAACGGACGTCAAGGTCTCAACAGAAAGTACCTCACCTTGATATGACACCAAGAGAATAATTGTAAGCCTAGATATTTGCAACAGTTCGCACTAATAATATTTGAGACAGAACATCTTTTTGAGCTAAAGAAACAGACGATTTACATTTTTGGCCAGCTGATTGGTCAAAAAATTGAGAGGAAAAGGACATGAGGTATTATCTCGTGACTTTTGGATCATTAAATATTTGTGTAAAATTGATTTTATAGCGAAGTATATCTATCTAGAATTTTTTTTTTTTTTTTTTATCAGCATTGTCAACATTACTCTGTCAACATGTTTGAACCTTTCAAGCCACATGTTTGTAATTCAGCCAATATCCATAATACCTAGGGAGGACAATGAGTCGAATTCGGATTGAATTCTATATTTTTCATATTTATATTTATCGGGTATAAGATATCTAATGGGTATATTCATACCCATTAAAAGACCGGATATATTCTATACGTGTAATTTTTCTTCTTTCTATCAAGCTATTATCATTCAACAAAAACATATTAAAATTAACATCCTATTAAAAAATATATATAATTAAAAAAATAGATTAAACGTCTATATAATCCTATTAATATCAACTGAAAAAGAAAATTTTCTTTAATATATATATATATTATTTAATCGGGTATTCGGATCGAATATCGGGTATTGATAATCCCTCCATACCCTCCTCCATTCGGGTCGGATGTCGAATCCTCCATCGGGTTCGGGTAAAACTATCATCCCTAATAATACCTATCACACCTCCACTCGCTTTCATATTGTCCCCTCGGATGGATCTAAATGTTATCATCATGAGATCTAAAATTCGAATCTTGACAAAATCGAGATAAATAATTCTCTTATGTGCTAATCACTATTCTAAAGACTAGTAACCATCCGTGATTTGTCTCCTCCGTGCTAACCCTAAGACAAGTTGACAAAGACGCTAGAGACAAACGTATTGTGATTGCTAAACTAACCTTCGTTGCACAATCCAAGTGGACAAAAACAAGCGAACAAGGTTACTCTTTGCACTCAGCTGTCTCCCCAATCTACCGTTATCTAGTTAGATAACATGATTCCATCCACGGATGACCATTCATCAATCGTTTATGCACCATCTTGTCTGAAATATTTACGATAAGGCATATAATTGAAGAGAAAAAAAATCCATTCGCATTGACCTAGAAGAGATACTAGAATCGAGCCTCTTGCACCCCGGAGTTAAGAGAAGAAACCCAACCAATAAGATCTAAAAACCAACATATGAAAACGCTAAGCCTAATAGAAAACACGATTCGAGAAACACTTAATTAGAAAGACGAAAAGAAATTGGATAAGGAAGGGAGCTCACACCTATCTCTCCCAAGGTATGAAGTATACGAGTGCAAACTATGATTCAGTCTCGACAAAGCTCTGACAACATGTTACAAGCTAGCTTCAGTTACCACAATCTCGAAAGCTTGATACTTATGGTTTCGAAGAAATGGATTGCAAAATGTAGCTCTGGCAACATGTTAAAAGCTAGCTTCAGTTACCACAATCTCGAAAGCTTGATTCTTATGGATTCGAAGAAATGGATTGCATAATGTAACTCTCTCTGTATGTATCACAGGCAAAAGCATGCAAGTCGAGTCTCTACAAACCAAATATACTTCATTCAAACAGTCGTGTAATCCAAGCTTCCACTGCCTGCTCTGAATCTGTGCACCATTCCACCAACTTCGATCCAACTGTGACCGGTATCTTTCGATATATTCCAATCATCCATTAACTCTCTGACGTCATTCGTCTGCCACTGCTTCCCTGCAGAGTAGATGTTACACAATACAACATATGATCCCAGCACTCTGGCTCTAGATCAAAGAGCTTCTGTGCGACAATTTCTCAGATAGTTGAATCTCCATGGAGTTTACAGGCGCCAAGTAGAACACCACATGCAGAAGGTCCCAATTTGCATGCTGATCTAATTATAAGTTCATAAGCTTCCTTCACCATTCCAGCTCGCCTGAAGAGATCCACCATGCAACTATAGTGCTCCTCTCTGGATGGTACCCCATAACACTCCTGCATCGAGCAAAACAATCTCCGTCCATCGTCTGCCAACCCTGAGTAGCTGCAAGCTAATAGGAGACAGGTGAAAGTAATGTGATCAGGATGGACAGAGGCAGATTCCATGAAATCAAAAACAGTTTACAGGCGCCAAGTAGAGCACCCCATACAGAAGGTCCCAATTTGCATGCTGATCTAATTATAAGTTCATAGGCTTCCTTCACAATTCCCGCTCGCCTGAAGAGATCCACCATGCAACTATAGTGCTCCTCTCTGGATGGTACTCCATATCGCTTCCGCATCGAGCAAGACAATCTCCGTCCATCATCTGCCAACCCCGAGTGTCTGCAAGCTAATAGGAGACAGGTGAAAGTAGTGTGATCAGGAACTCCCAGGGCCTCCAGACTGCGCCCATGCTTTCCGTAGCCGCAAATTAGTGAGTTCCAAATAGTAACATTCCGTTTAACCATAGACATATCAAAGACAGTGCGACCAGATTCAATGTCACCACACTTTGCATACATATCAACGAGGATCACTTGGACAACCTCATCGAAACCGAATCCCCGCACAATTACTTGAGCATGAAACTGCTTTGACAAGACAATCAAACCAGAATGTGCACATCCGCTGAGCAGTCCTACAAATGTAGATTGATTCGGCATCAATTCCTTCGAGCACATTTCGGAGTACAAAGATATGAGGCCCTCTGCTATCCCAGCTCTTCCATACCCCAATATCAAACAGTTAGCAGACTACATCTGTCTGAGGAATTCTGTCGAAGACCACGGCTCCGATTTCTAGAATAGACACTGACCAAGGAACTCCCAACAAAAGCATCAGAATCCAATGCCCACTTAACTGCAAATGCTTGGAGCTGCTCACCCAGATCAGGTGTAGGCTCAGCATTGTGTCAGAATTTGGTGTAATGGCTTCGCACAACATCTCTACAAATAGGTGCATCATTTCACTCCAGTAGTCCCCTCCATTAGCATAGGCCTTCAGCATCACAGCCCAGGCAACAATATCTCTTGCAGGCATTTAGTTGAACACCTTCTGTGCTTGCGACAGAAACCCACACTTGGCGTAGAAACTTTTGACAACTTGGAACATTACAATTGGTCGGTTCACCCTTTCTGATGTACAAAATATAATTTTATGACTTAAT
The DNA here is from genome assembly GCF_018446385.1 of Zingiber officinale. NCBI lineage: Eukaryota > Viridiplantae > Streptophyta > Magnoliopsida > Zingiberales > Zingiberaceae > Zingiber > Zingiber officinale. Next base: position 6,750,296 of record NC_055991.1, read on the forward strand.
AATCCAAATTGATTTATAAATCAGCTTGCAACAACTTCTAAGTAGGAACAACATGTCTCGAAGACAAACAATCATTTTGTTGCATTGAACTCTAACCACCTTAATTTATCTTACTCTGCGTGTTTCAGAGTTATGTACAGAAAGAATTGGCATTTAGTCGATATATTTCTTAGCTAGGATTCAGATAGAATACTTAGTTAATTCGTTCAAACACTCTACAACATTTAATTAAAGATCTGTCAATCTGCATAGCCAATAAATGACCAGAAAAAAAACTTCTTGGTTCCATGATTGTTTCCTTCTCAGTAAAACAGTGCCTGATAACAAAATTTACAAAAAAAAAATAATGCATGGTTCTTGCCATCAGAGAAAGGTCTCAGAAAGAAATATTCTAAAAAGGATCTTAGAAATATATGAACCTGTTGGCCTTCACCGTGAACTCTCAAAGCTTCTAGTATGCTGTCAACCCACCTGTCAAGACCAAAGTTGTTTTTTGAAAATATTAGCTTTTAAAGAACACGAGTGTTTACATGCGATTAAAAGTGCATGGGGACTTAAAATTGTTTCCCTGTCCGAGTTCTCTCTGTATTAATTACATTGATACTGAGCTGGTACTTCTTGACACGTGCAGAAGCACACGTTACCTTGACTACCATGTCTATGCTTGCAAGAATTCAAGATAAGTTAATGATTGACAATAACAAAATTATCTTGATCATGGTGTCTCGATTTCCAAAATTTTTGTATGTATTTGATGTTTATTTCTTCTCTGATGTCTTGTATTGACGAATGGTTATCCACTTTCTTTAAAATGTCATATGCGACTGCAGATCTAAATAATATACAGCAAGAAAACAAGGCATCCAAAATATCAAATAGAAAACTAATGTCGCAGCTAGCCGAGTGATCGTATCGATATACAAATAATGATACGGATGAAAAGAAGGAACTATTTACTTGAGGCGATACAAATTTTACTGCAAGCTAAAAATGAGGGAGAGAATGGGGAGAATACCCTTCAAGACCTGGATTTTTTGGATAGTATACATTCTTCAAACCTAGTTTTTTGGCAGCTAAACCAGTTGTCTCGCCAATACAAGCAACTGAATTGTCCCAATTCTCTGCTTTTGGGATAAGATTAACCCATGCACTGTTGACATTGGTAAATGAATTAATCAATTATCTTTAAAATTAAAAGCCGGCAAAAGAACATGCCATTTCAGGGAGAAGGGCGAAACAAATTGAAGCGCCGCACAGAGCAAAACGATTTCTACAATGATAAATATCAAGAAGGTAGGTATAAAGTTGCTATCTTTCCTAGCTTCAAATACACCAGTAAAGAGCCAGAAACTATTGTTTTACAGAAGTAAAATATAGGAATGTTGTTCCATTCTTGTCTCCTTGCCTCCAAAAAAAATATAAAAAGAGCAAACAACAATGCAACAAACATGAAAGAAAAAATGACACAAATAGGCATTTGTTTATACCGGACTGCAGAAGGGGAAGCCACAGCTACAACTGGAGAAGAAAGAGCAAGTTCCAAAGTCTTTTTCTCCACACGTTCAACAGCTAGCTGACAGGAAGTCATGCGCAAAATTGATCTTATAACCAGAAACAGGGTAAATTATAGTGAAATGTAGTAAGATGTAATAAGAATACAAGTTAATAATAGGATGAGAGCAAAGGAAGTTGAAGGAAGGATAAGAATGGCCCCTCTATGTTTTTCCATAAAACATCTTTTAGTGCCAACTTCCAAATTATAGATTACCAAGTTGTATAATTCTAGGTCAGCCAACTACTAGTTCCGAGGCACAACTTCCAATCCATTTAACCCTAAGATACTTTTAAAAAGAAGTCACCTAGTTAAGCTGGGGGTAACCAGGGCCCTTAATGTAGTCGCATTATCTAAAAAAATGAGCAGGGAGCTAGCATAAGGCAGTCAAGTGATATACTATTCTAATGGAACCCATCAGCTTCCTACAATAAAGAACTCATTATACACCCCTATATCACTTCATCCATCCTCTACTCATCTTTGTTCTAAAACATTGTATCTAATAGTCCAGTAGAACATCCTTTGTTAATATATCTCACTCCTCATGACAAATGAGATATAGGGAGTTAGGAAGCCACACAGGGCAAAGTAATTCATGCACTTCAAAGACAAGTGGAAGATCTTGCTGGAAATTTAGGTCTACTAACACATCGTGCTAGTGCTAAGGTCAGGATAAATAGAACAGGACTCCGCAACAGAAAAAACCACAAATGAATGCATTAACAGTACCAACTTTAAACCTGGATTCTATTAATCTATCTATATGCATGGGCAAAGGAGACAAATAGAACACAAAACTAAAACAAGAAGGATAAATATCGCGCACGCACACACACACACACACAAGTGCTTGCATTGGAAAATGCAAACTAAATGTTGTACAATGATAAAAGTACCCAGGATTTCTAGTCTGTGCAATTAGTACCCAAAGAAATGAATGACATGAAAGATTAACTTGTTAAAACCTTTTACCAGGATGGATAACATGGTATCTTCTTTTTTTCATAAACAAAACTTAATTTAATAAGCATGCAAATCACTTCGCTATCGGCCATAATTGTTAGTATCTCAGTTATTGAGATATTAGCAACATGTGTTCAGCTACCTATTTGGTAGCTTCCACAATGGTTCTTATCCAAGAGCACTTAGTTTTTTTTGGTACGAGTTAGCACAGTTCAAAAGTAGCTGATTGCTATCAATACTTTTTTTTCCCAAGTCTGTTTTAGGTCTTCAATTTTTCTCAATGTCCTAAAAGCTTCACCAGCGACTTATTTTCACAAGGAGCTGCCTTGAATTTGCCTATCTCAATACTCATGTGATCCCTAGACATGCATACCTCAATAAAAAAATAAGTAATTACTAATCTTTCTATGTCATACAATTAGGAAGATATAGCTTTATTCCTGGTACATGAGCTAGTTATCAAACTTGAATGCTGATATTAGAATATAGAAAGAAAAGTTGGAAGTTTGACAAACAAGTATACATATGTATAGATAGTTAGCACTCATGTCCAATTCTTAGAAGTGATCAAAGAAAAAGACTTCAAGTAGTGCTTAGAAAGAAAGATTAAGAATCTTACAGTATTATAGGTATTCAGCCTTACAACATCAAATCCCCGAGCTGACAATCCTTCCTCTAAATGAATGATATCAGTATACTGAAAATTAATAATCAAACTGGAGATAAACAAATAACCAGCCCCTATAATATAGGTGTGTTAAATTATATACACTTCATGCACAATCAAGTCAAAAAAAAACCAATAGAAATAACACATGTATACTAAACAATTTCCTCTCATCAGCTACCATGTAGTGATTATTGTTGTCCAATTTCTGTATCATTCATCCTGCAGAGTCAATGATTTTAAGGAAAAAAAAAAGATTTAAAACAAAATTATAGTTCCAGTGAGCAAAGTTACAAAGAAAAACAGAAGTGGTGTGCTGCCTCAAGCAAGGCAGAATAGGATAGCTTAGAATGTGTAGGGTGTAGGGTGTAGGGTGTAGGGTGTAGGGTGTAGGATGAGAACCTGAGGAGCTACCAAAAACAGTTGGTTCAACAGAAACTCATAAATTGAATCAGGATCTATCACTAATGTTAAATAGTGCACTATTTTGTGACATGATGCTTTTTTGTTCAGAAAGTAAAATAAATAAACAACCAGGAAATGTTACTAACCAATTTCATTGCCAGCTTTTACAGATGCAGGATACAAAACTTTACTGTTCTCACCATATTTTGGCAACTCAGAAGCTAACACTTTTCCAGTCGCTGGAGGAAAAATATAGTGTTGATTTACTCATGCAATGAAGTAATATGCAAAGGAACTCTTATGGTAATAAGATAGCATTTGCTATCTGGCAGCAACATTTAATACCTTTCGAGGGACAGAAAGCAATCTCAAGAGGCTGCTCAGATGACTGCAGCACGTCCTGAAAAACACTTGCTGTACCAGCTCCAACAACACCAATGCGTGCTTTGGGAGTTCCAGCAGCCCTGATGTTGTTGAAACTTTCATGAGTAATCCAATCAAACCACACTTGCATGTTAGATAAGAATTTTATTATTTCAAGTTAATAATTAGCTTTCCACTCCAATCAATTCAACTCGTTTAACTAGAAAGTTCTTGGAGCTACACCTAATCACTACCTAATAGTATTTTTTTTATCTTTCATATTACTATTACACAACCATCTTAGCATTTTCGCCTCCATGATATCAATACTTTAATTACTATTTCCTGACCACCCAGTGCTTTTATCTCTAAAGCATGGAAGGTCATAGCACAATTTCATAAAATTTCACTTTTGAAGAATTTTTTTGCTAGGAGATTGAGATGGCATAGAGAAACATATAGAAAAATAAGTAACATTCCGTTGAAAATTTCCGTCTCAATTTTTTCCAAAACCAACAAAAATGAGATTTCACGTGAAATGCACAACACATGGATACAAAATCACAGGCTGCAATTTAAAAGATTGCAGGAAAAACAAAGAACATTTTAGGGGAAAAACAATGTAAAAGCAAACAAAGAAGAAGGTGAATACATATAATGAATCAAGACAAATTGACATAGTGTATTCAAATATCACAATTACATGAAAAGAAAATTGAAGCTTGCATGTTTTAGTGTCTAACTTGGAAGTACTTCGAAAGAATTAAAAGAAAGGCCCAAATTTTGATTTTGAGTATATTGCATGTTCTTGGATTTAAAAATATTATAAGAAAACCTTGAAACCTGATATTATGTCTTAAATCCATTATTAAGAATAAAAAATCAAGAAACAATGTAACACCACCATAGAATTCACAGAAGGTATAGATCTTTTGAAATAATTTAAAAGGAATCACAAATCATTATGAAAAAGGGTGCACATCACCACTTTATAATTCATACTTCCAAGCTTCAAGGAACACTGCTGCAGCTTCAGGGGAAGTTGTGACGATCCAATCAAATTCAGATTCTGAAAAAAATAGGATTATGGATCTTGTGAAAAGTTATGCCCCCTAAATGGTACAAAGATCCGTGAGAAATTATGTTGAGCTGTAAGAAAAGTTTTGAAAAGCTTTCCGTCTCATAAACAAACTAATTCAAAATATTATAATTACAATATACAAAACCAAGCAAATAATTAGAAGTTGTACTTACAGATCCAGTAAGATCAATACATTTTAATTTCTTAGATACATGTTCAATTGCTTCATAAATTTTTTTAAGGTAATATTTTTCCTTCTAATATGTGCTAGATCAATTTTGGAAATGTATTGAAGAAACCAAAAAACCCTATGACAGCATCAGATTCAAATACTAATTTTTCCTGGTTTGAATCGACTAAGAGTTACTTTTGTTGCACAGTCAATGACTACTCAAAACCCTTCTAGCAATAAAGATCTACTTTTGTTGCACAGTCAATGACTGCTCAAAACCCTTCTAGCAATACCCAGATGAAATATCGTTCATTATTGTGCATTCTATATTACCTTATGAGAACACAAACAATCTCCTTCAAGTTGCCATACCACTTATCCTTTTCTCACTGCCAGACATACATTTCAGCACACATGTTTCGGCATGGCAAAATTTGGATATAGCAAACCTTATAATACGACCACCTATAGGTAGAATGCATGTTTCTACATACAAGAATAACTTAATTGTAACAGAAAATAACTTCCAATGTTAATTTACACAATAAATAATCTCTCTTTAGTTTGTACAACTTAGAATGCTTGTATGCCATGGAGAAGTCAGATCAACCATTTTCCATGCATCAAAAGGAAAAAAAAAACTATATTCTGGGATTAGATGTAGGCAAGTGGTTTCATCTGAATCATGTGTATAACTCAATCACTCATGTTACAAGTCTTTAAAAAATATGTTTGCATACACAATATAAAAGAACAACATAAAGGTGGATGCACAGTTGCTTATTTTAGTGTTTAGGGACTATGAATTTTGGTTTCTAAATAACAAAAACAATAAAATAATATCAACTATAACAAGCTTCCACAGGTTGATAGGTAATTCTTGCATATTTTCAAGGTTCCTCAGATGGCTTACCTCACATTTTAGCTAAAAGGGAGACAAGTACAGGTGATAAAGCCAGACCAAGTATTCACATTTAACAAAATAGAAGAACGAATTAATAAACTCAAAACTCACCACATAACAAGGACGGAAGTTTACCCACATCAGGTCCTTCGGTATGCTCAATAAGAGGAACCTCTAAACACCGAATGTCATGTTTCGCCTACAACAGAACATAAAGATGGGAAATTATGCACCACATGTTTGTTTATTTATTTATTTGCAAAAATAAGTTGACAAAATTTAGAAATAGTATCCAGCTATTGTGCAAGGAGAGGGAGTAGGATCTAATTAGATGATTCAAGTCCACATAAATGTGTGAAAAGGGGTTGTTCCCACAAGAATAATTGTTGGCTAGCATTATTGGTATTTGAACTTACTGAGTGAATTTCAATGAATATGGCATTAAATAGTTTGAGAAAAGGTTAAAGCCTACCATGTTAAATTAGACAATTCTTGGGTGAAAGAATGATAATACAATAACAACAACCAAGACTTTTCCCACTAGGTGGGGTCGGCTGTATGAATCCTTTTACGCCATTGAGCTCTATCTCCTATTATATCATCATCTATATTTAAATAAATTTTATCTTTTTTTATTGTTTTATTGGGTGACAGAATGATAATAAATGGTAAAATAAACCTAATATTAGGCTTGGTGTGGCAATCCAATGAAGGGCTTCCTATGATAGGAAAATTGATCCTATGTAATGTGACCCATTTAACTTGGGATTTATCTTGAATCCATGCAGACATTTTTAAAATCTACACTATCTAGTCAACAATAGGCTCAAACTCACACATAATTAATTAGGAAAGCTTCCAGGCTAGCCTTATGCGGGGCGGGTAGTGAATACACTAGATTAGTTCAGCATGGGGAATCCTAAGCTAACTGTGTTAATATATACAATTACATGATCCAACCACAATTCAGCATGTACTTTGGCTAAGGGGTAATCAACAAATAAGGTGGGAGGTTAAATATTAAAAAAGAATACTAGGAACTACATGTAAAAATGGGTGATGCATACACAGAAGTAGAACAACTAAAATTTAGCTTTTTGAAAACATTCCAAGGGAATAGAAATGTGCATGAGAAAGTGCATGTTAGGAAATTGTAATATATAAACGACATATTATGACACAGTTAAAAAGAAATGGTAGCAATGACAACAAGAATAAATTACTAATTCATTTAATTGACATGCTTATTTAAAAACTAATAAAAATCTGATCAATACAGCAACAGTAATGTGAACAGAAGAACTACCCTTTTAGCTTAGTTTCTTGTGGAAACAACGAGCACTCTACTCTTTTCTGTAAGGCAGCAGAGCTTTATCGTAAAGGTCTAAAATTACAGTAAATGGATATTTAGTTCAACAACTTTGCAATAAAGCATCCACCATGTATACTACTCTATGGAGAATTTAGGAAATCAGGAGCAGCCACAAGAACAAACTATCAGGTCAATCAGTCTCATCTCCACGTGGTAACATAAAAGAAGATTCCAAATTAATTACAGAACTAACGCAATTAAAGTGCATGAAGATCCGATCTTAAGTTTAATTTCATGAGAATTGCAAACGGAACAAAAGAACAACGGCCGGTGAACAGTCCGGCACAATGAGGCAAGAAGACTACCAGAGCGCTCATGAGCTTCGCATTCTTGCCTCGTTCTCTGGTGACGACGACCTCAGGCTTCGAAAGAGACGGAGACGAGGAAGAAACGTGGAGTCTAAAAGAGGGTCTCCCCATTGGAACTGGGGAACGGGGAGCGACAATGGCAGGGGGAGAGAAGGGGAAGATCGAGGCCATGGCGAGTCTGGAATCCTCTCTAACCGCAACCCTATCTAACCGTATCACCGCGCTCTCTCCAATTTCAGCACAATCTTCCTTTTTATCAGCGCGCGGCGAGAGAGGGCTGGAAACCCCAGATTCTCGGGAGGGAGCCGCGAGAGAGAGCCCGTCGCGGTGAGGGAGGGCTGGAAAACCTAGAATCGTCGGCGAGGAGGAGAATGACGAGGAAAATTTGATTTTACGAAAATAAAAGGGAACAAAAAAAGAATGAGGCGATGAGAAAAAATTGCATTTAAAAAAATTTTAAAAAAAAATGTGACACGGACACATCTTAATGCATGCTCGAGCTCTTCCTCCTTTCACATACTTCCTCATTTCTACCTCACCATGATGCTCGAGACCACGTTTACTTGAACAAAAAAGTATATATAAAAAAAGAGAGAATCTTTGAGATTCTCTCTCCCGAACATACTGTGTCCCAACGTCGATTGGATGATTATGATATTTTCATGATATATACTGTATTCTTAAGATATGATTTAGTTCATCCGATCGACGCTGAGATATGAGGACACGATTTTTTCAGGATAAAGAATCTCATCTGGAAAAAAAAAAAAAAAGGCATAAAATATGGAGTTGAGATCCTTTGTCCCCAAAATGATGTGTCCTTATGTCCCCTCGCCGATCGGATGGATTAAATCATATCTCAAAGATACAGTGCACATCACGAGGTTATCATAACCGTCTGATCGATGAAAAGACATAAGGACATATCATTTTAAGGACAGAGGATCTTAATTCCAAAATATGTAGTGAGGGATGGAGTTTTATGTAATTAATTTTATAAATCTCTCTCCCTCAGTCTTGACTTTCCAACTAAGTACACAACCCTATCCATTAAGTACACAATCCTTTCTACTAAGGATATCAAAACTAAAGCGGCCAAACATACCAACTCGATCCATTAAAAATCCATCATAATGGATTGAGAAATTTTCAGTCCAATCAAATCCAACCCAAAATGAATTAGGCCACCCAAAAATAATAATAATTATTATTATTATTATAATTCGTTAAATTTGATATTTCATAAATAAATATTTTTAAAAAGATCCCTAATAAAATTGATTGGCACAAACATTTTATAATTTTTATTAAAAAATATATATATCATCATAAATCCATAATTCAATTTTATTTATTTTTTAACTTACAAGTCAACTCAAGTCCATCACATGTTAACTCGTTTAGATCCACAACTTACACAAATTGATCTATTTAGACTCACCTTTAAATTGATTGATAAAATTTTAACTTAATTAACTTAATTTTTTTAACAAGACGGATCTAAATTGATGGCTCTAATCAAGACCACAAGAGTTATGGCAAAGTTTTTTTTTTAAATAATTAAATATCATTTGTACAAGCTCCAAAGGCATCAAATAAGTTAATTTCAACCTAATTGTTAAAAAGAAAAAAGAAACCTAATTTACCAACAAGTTGAACTTGAAAAAAGAAAAGCACACTGAACACTTTTACACCAAACACCACCTTGACGAGGGCCACATTAGAACACTCCTGTCTCAACTAAATACGACCTCATAATACTTGCTCAAGCCAAGAACACAAAGTTCATGCATTCACCTTGTGCGATAGGAATGCATATCGAATTATCGATCTTCCTGTGCGGCCAAATTCCATGGGCCCTTTCCTCATGGATCAACTTTCGAGTAAACGAGAGATCAACTGCGCAACCTGATTGTGTTGACTCGCCAACTTGTAGCACTGTTTAAGATTCTGACAGTGAAGAATCATATGATCAGATAAGATTTCTGAAGAATATGTGAGAAGTACAGAGTTGAAATGTAAAAATAGGAATAAGATTTCTAAACTTCTGAATGAACCAAGAGAACCTCACCTAGATGCTTTAAAAGTCTCGTATTGGCATGTGTGAGAATTGTCATCGCTCGTTATTGAAGGAAGAAGAGTTAGATCCCGGAGAAACTCTAGATCTCATGACGAATGGGTGGTTCAACAGTTGAGAAGCTGTGGGACGATCCTCGGGGTTCACTTTCACGCACAAGCTAATGAAATCACGGGCATTTTTAGACAAGGATATTGGAATTGTAGGTGGTTCGCCACGGCCAATTCTAAACAAAGCTTGTGCCTGCAATGTAGAGGAATTTATTCGTATTAAAGTTCAGCGGAACAAAAAAAAGCTGAAAGAGAGAAAACAACAATGAACATTGCTGAAAAAGCTTAAACTGCAAACTGAAGACAAAGATAACCAGATTTTAGTTGAATTTGAAGACAAGTTTGTAATCAGGTTTACGTAAACCCGCCGGTGAATTTGATGAAGTGTAAGAATACATCTATGAACCAAACATAAGAATTCTGGTCTTTCAAGTTCTTTTTTCGAAACCAAACACACAGAAATGTTTATTGGGTGAGAATTTATAGGAATAGAGTAGCTATTCCTATGAATCACATACCCCATTAGAGAAACTAGGCTATTGGATAACTAGAAGAAGGTGAAGAAAAATGTCACCAAACTACTAGCAAAGTGGTTTGATCTAAAGCATTTTAAAAGGAGAATAGTATTTACATAATCGTGACACGAATTACTTACCCACTCCAGGTTAGGATATGGTATCTGATGAGTAAGCATCTCCAAAACGGTGCATCCGAGGCTCCATATATCTGCAGCAGGTCCATATGACCTTCTGGGATTAACAACCTGGAAAGTTGAAAATAAGAAGATGTCAAGCCCAATATCATATCTGCGGCACCAGTGACTTCACTAATTGGTTTGCAAGGTTTTGCAGAAAAATGGATTGGAATTTAAGCTTGCAGGCAAGTTTAGATTTTGGCAGGTTAAAGTCCAAATTTCACAATAAATAGCCAGATTCGAACTGAACATATAAATGTCAGAATGTGGCATTTTCTTTGAAGTAGTGTGAACTGCATATCAAATGACTCTGTCAATTACCATGGCTCAGTACTGTGTGGCCGAGATAGATCCTGTGTGATAATCCGGTTTAGTTCTGTTCAATATACTGCCTTGAATAGTCGAGCAACTTCAAAGGGTAATTTTTGAACTGTTGGAACTTGCTTACAAGGAGCATAGAAATGACTCACTTTCGGTATCTTAATTAGGCAATTTCAAGTCCATTTAACTCTATTAAATGGAAAGAAGTCAAAGCGAGAGAGAGAAAAGATCACGTGAATATCAAGAGAGAATGAACAATCTTAGTTAACATCTCAGATGAAAGCTACTCTTTCCCCTAGGTCCAAGCCTAAAATTATCATTATTTTCAAACTGTTTTTATCCTGACTATTTGAGCTCGGCTATATGACTCTTATCCCTGAGAATATCATCAGTAGTAATGTTAAAATTATTCACCTACTAGTATTTTTTAAACATTCCACTATTCAGTACACTTCCCACTGTAATCACTAGCTATATAATCTATTGCCATCTTCAAATGTATCTGAACCATGTTAAGCTGTTCTTTTTCCCCTCATTTTATCATAGAGCTTTATCTAATTGCTTTGACATTGTAGTTTCTTATTTTATCAGTTATAATATAACTTCTTTTATTGGCTACTTTCAAACATTACAATAGCCTCGACCATTAAACAAAACTAAAATCTTCTCTCTATTCCAGTCATTCATTCTTTATTTGGATTTAGTTTTACTGATATGAACTTCCAGTAAAACAACCATACGAGTACATACTCTTTACTGTGGTGTTTGTTATGCATGCTACAAACACTTTTTGCAAAAGAAAAAAACTTCCACTGCCCAATATAATTAGTTGCATCAAACTTGTAACTCATGAAAAGTCAATTTGTATACTCTCATAAAAATGTACATGCAACTAACCTCAGGAGCCATCCAATATATACTGCCTTTGCAAGACTTCAGCATACTGATTTTGGTCATCTGTAAATGTTCACAAAGCAGTATTATGTATAAAAATAATGGCATTACCCAAATGGAACATGTATTGAAAAAAAAAATGTACATGTTGCTACCGACCTCCTTTGCCAATCCAAAATCAGTGAGTTTCACAGAGCCATTTGCATGAACCAATATGTTTGCACATTTAATATCTCTGAAAAAGAGTTAGTCTTAATAAAACCTTTTACCAACTAATAAACATAATAACACTTGGAAGAAGTAAAGAAAATGTCACTAAATCATATTTGGACCCATATTAACATTTACGTCATTATCCAAGTGATGGCACACTACTAAAATCTTGCCATCGCAATATCTCAGATTATATAACCAACCTCAAATAGTTGGAACAAAGTCACAAACACGGTTTGATGTCGGTCCTTAATTTCAAGCAATTTCTGGAGGATTGGCATAACTGCAGGTAAGAAGTTAAAATCATGGAAGTTGGGGTGTAGCATTCCACCAAAAAGGGATTGGGAAAGGTGACACTTCCTTGGATATGCATACATCTAATATCAACTTTAAACTTTATATGTTTGAACCACAAACACTATTCCAGAATATAGCTTATTTAAACCTCATCGTTCAATCTTAGGGCATTGCACAAGAAACACTATCATGGAATACAGATTTCATAACTTCAGCATTATATGTTACGGGAACCAAAAAACAAACAAAAACAAGTTGCATCACCTGTGCACAACATTCCGATCGTGAAGGTACTTTAAGCCATTTAGAATCTGTCTGGTGTATGCTGAAACTTGGGAATCTTGCAGGGAATACTTTTGATATAAGGATGCAAGAGAGCCTTGTGTCACGAGTTCCAGGAAGATAAATAATTTTGTGTCTTCCTATAAAATACATGTATTAAATAATTATAGAATGCACACAATTAGTTTCAAATTCAATGAGAGGCATCGAGATAGAACGTGAAAGATCTCACTACTAGATAAACTTGTAAAATTTTCTTACAGCAATATTATACTTCTCATAATTAAGGCAAAGTAAAAGGAATGAGAATCATGATAAAAAAAAAAGTTTTCAGCAAAGAAACTTTTTTGTTGATGAATCTGTTCATTGACTAGTCTATTAATGCAAAGTATCAATCAGAAGAGAAGATCATGAGAATTGAGAAAGTAAAAGAGAAGGATTGGAGAAACAGGATACCTTGTCTGTGCCATAATACTGAACTATATTTTCATGTTCGAACTGGCTCAAAAGTGCAATCTCCTGGAAGATAAATCAAAATGATAACACAGAAAAGAAGTGTTAGCTAAACTTTCACTTACATTCAACACCGCTATGAACAGATTAATGCAGAAAAGGAAACAAAGCTCGATTCCAACTAACATCCACTCACCTGCTCAAGTTGAAAAATACATTGCTGGGCATTGGCTCCTTGGTCAAGCAAGGACACTTCTTTAACAGCGAAAAAAAAGCCCTCTCTGTATGTGGAAAAAGAAAAAAAACTTGGCTTGAGTAAAAGAACCTAAGCACATGGCTAATTCATAGAAAATAAGCAAAGGGTTAATACACATGATTCAAACAAGATGGCACTCATGATAATTCAAATTAAACAACTAAGACATGCTTGAGGAGGCATGAAAGTAGTCGTAACCACTTAGACACGACAGTAATCATAGACATATTGGTGAGTAAACTATTGGGTTAAATTCTAAGTTGATCAATATGTAAGATAGAGCACAACTTACAAAAAGGAAGAACTGTGTGGAAATTTCTAACAAAAATCAAGAAAGGAAAGAATTCTGTTAAAATAATCATAATCAAATGCAATAGATAGAGAGGCTTTCTTCACAATTATCAACTTACTTAATGAACCTATATCCAACTGGAAGTCATCATAATCATGCAGTAAAAGAATTAAAGCATCAAGGATCTAAGTCATATATACACAAGGAGTTGCAGAGATTCTGATACTTACTCGCTCATCCCTTCATACACCATGCCGAAGGAACCATTTCCCAGGAGAACACCACGTGTCCAGGACTTTATCTTTCTTCTTAACTTCCCATTTGGCGATATGGTCAGCATTGTCTCAGTAGTTGTACTGCATGAGTCATCATCATTCATTGTTGAGTAAGAAGAAGTCCCTGTGAAATCTTCAGACGTTTCTCCGAACCATATCTCCCGCAACTCCTCCTCACTGACTTCATCTGCCACATGAATCTCCTCATCCTCGTTGTTCTCCAAATCCTCAGGCTTCCACCTGTCTGCATCAAGATCACTTTCCTCTTGTGCAAACGACCTAACAATGTCCCAAGTCGAGCTTTCATGATCGATGACTGGGCGGTTCATTGATGGTGGTGGTTTAAGAATTGGGGGTGGATTGTTGTCGAGCCTTGGCCTTGGAGAAGAAAGAGCCGGAGGCCTAACTCCTCTGATTCCTCTATCTCCACCAACAACGGGAGTCATAGGAGACTTTGCAGGTTCGGGGTCACAAACTGTAGCTCCAGCTGTTTGAACATAAGGAAGCCGTACATCTTTCTCTGCGGGATCCATCTGGTGAACTTGTTCTTCTCCAGGTGCTGAAATAGGCTCAGAAGGAACTGAGTCAGATGCCGAGGTAAGATCTTCAAACGGAAAGATGGGATCTCTCTGTGCTGAACTGTCCATCTGGAGAGGCCTTGAACTCGGACGGATGTCGGAGGACGACCTCACCTCGTGCCTCTCCCAGTCGGCAATAGAAACGCCAAAATCATCTGGCCGAAGCTGTACATCTTTCTCTGTGGGATCCGTCTGGTGAATTTGTTCTTCTCCGGATGCTGAAATAGGCTCAGAAGGAACTGAGTCAGATGCCGAGTTGAGGTCTTCAGACGGAAAGGTGAGATCTGTATGCGTCGAACTGTCCATCTGGAGAAGCCTTGACCTCGGAAGGATGTCGGAGGACGACCTCACCTTGTGCCTCTCCCAGTCGGCAATAGAAATTCCAAACCCATCTGGTCCGTCGAGGCCAAGGCTGCGGCATAACATATGGACCTCGCCCTCGATGCTGCCGCCGATCCGGAAGCTGGTTTGGTGCGCGTACCCCGACGGCAAGATATCCAAAGATCGCGTGCCGCGGAGATTGTGAGTCTCTTCCGACGGGGCGGAGGCAAAAGAGGACCACGATACCTCCGCCGCCTCATGCTCCACTTTCTTGACCGCGTTTCGCCGCTCCAGCCGCGGCCTCCCCTGCTGCTGCTGCTGCTTGGACTCCATCTTGCCCCGCCCCGAGCGGGAGGAATCTTTCCTATTGTTGAACAAAAACATAGATCGGTCGCGGCGCCACACCCATCAAACGGAAATAGAACAAAAGCAATCGCCCAAAGACGCGAGCTTTAGGAGCTCTCCCTGCCAGGGTTCCGCAAAAAAGCAATCTTTTGCAAACAAACAAGCAGAATCAAGAGAAGAAAAACCAAAGTCGATCAAAAACCGGAGGGATTCCGGCGAGTGAAACACATGAGGATTCCGCAAGTGGTTTGCTTTGCGAATGAGGATTAGAAACAAAAACGAACGTGAGACGAGAGAGGGAGGAAAGAGCTAGGAAAAAAACAAAACAAAACGCGGCCGACAAGACTCGATCTTGGCGGTCGGATCCATCAGCTCAATCGCCGTTCCTCGATTGGATCTTCCTAGTTCTGTGCCGTCACGGAAGCAGCCATTGGACTTGACGGACGCCAAATGGTCCACCCTACTCCGCCTCCGTTCCGTGAACGGTAAAAGAGCAGCACAGTAACAAATCAAAGGCAAACCCTTTGCTTTGGAAGCGCCGATAAAGTTGTCTCCCACCAAAATATCTGCGCGTTAAACCGTGGATCCAGGGATAAAGCTCCATGATTTTCGCAATGGCAATTGGCGACTCGGCGAAAGACTCAACCTTTGTCAACTGTCAAATTCGAAGGAGATGACAGGAGCGATTACGAGCTGGATCTGGGTTGGACGTATGAATGCGAAAGTTCACGCACCAAATTTGAGTCAGAGACGAAATTGATGAACACGAAAGAGAAATTGAATCGAACTGAATCTATTCTGCTATTCTTTAAAATCCTCGTTTACTATGTATATATTTATTAGATAAAGATTTTTTGGTCAAACACAAGCATTTTCCACCTTCCTAAACATTTGAAGCTCCGTTTGGAAGATTGAATTTTGGAGCCGTCAGATTTCACAGTTGACTTTGACAAATGACTCCATGTTCTTGGAGCTTCCACACCATTTTGCAATTTTAAGCTTTCATCATATTTTTTTCCCCTATTATTTTCGCATCAGCGTTGAGAGATTACGATTGAGAGATTAAAAGGAATTACGTGGTTTTATTAAACAAAGTGTAATTACTTAAGAATGGAAGAAATTTAATTTTCGAAATTTACTTTTTAATGTAATTAAATAAACAGCACGGCTAACGGTCAACGCTCGATTACAGTGGCTCCCACGCGTAAATCCGTATCCTCTCCTGTACGGCACTCGCCGTCTGTTAGTGAAACTCACTCCGCACCGTCGGTTGCTCCCTTGATATTCGTGCTGCGGAGATAGGCATTCCCCCCTACCGACCTACGTCCGCATAAATCGTGCAGAAAATGTTTCTATTCGTCGGGCGACGTGTCACGTTGGCTTAAACTCGTTTTAAGAGGTCTCTCTCGTGGGCCCCACTCTATCAAAACCAACGACAGGCGAGGTCGAGTTGTGGAGTCTGGTGTAGGACGTCGGGTCGATGATGCCGGGCCCCCGGCTTCGTTTCTTCGGTGGCGACGCTCCTTTGTAAACCAAACGCAGCAGCGGATCCCCGAACCGCTCCCGTTCATCCGCCAAAACCGCCGCCTCGTCGCCTCGCATGCGACCGCGCCTCCATGGCCCTTCCGCATTCCTCCTCCTCCTCCTCCGCCGCCGTCCGCGCGCCACGACCACCCGCACCGGGCCGCCTCCCTCTGGGCATCTCTCTCCGTCGGCAACCACGGACGTGCCATCCGCCTCCCCCAGTCGGAGCCCTCCTCCCCGTTATCCCTGTCCATCCGCGACGGCCGCCTCCAGGGCGACGTCAGCCTCAACGACAACGTCAGCAACGGCGTCTGCGGCGTCCTCCATAAGTGGGTCAACCATGGCCCGCATCGAGCTTGCCCCCAATGCCGAGGTGGCCTGCAAGGTCATTGGCGAGGAGTCCTTTCGTCGCATCTAACGCCGAAAGAATGACAGTCCCCGTCTCCTCAGCAACCCCGTTGGTGAAGCTAGTCCATCTCAAGTACTGAAGCTTATGGCGGCGAGTGATGTGGTGGTAGTCGTCTCGACTAAGAAGCTGAGGCAGTGGCTTCGGGAAGAGGGATTAATGAGTGAATCGGCTATATGTTTAGGGAGGGAGTTTGGCAGTTTGCTTCCCTACAGAATCAGCTTATGTTGTTTAAGCAGAAGCAAATTCTTCTCCTTGATATCATTCGCCAATTAGAGGTAAAAGATTGTCCCCCTTTCAACCCACACATTGCATTTTTTTTTCCTTAATTTCCATTTCCGTAGACATTGATCCCTTATAAAAACTTTTGCATTAAATGGAATATAATGATAGTCTCTTGATGAATGCTTACCATAGTTTTTTTTTAAAAAAAAATTGGAGTTAACCTGTACTCGCAGAGATCTTCTTAGTAAACCTTGCTGAGTGGAAAGATATTTCTCTTAGGGTGCGTTTGGTTCGGGATTATTCTTGATAACTTTGGTTATCCATCCAAGGTTATCAACAAAAACCTTATTTGGTTTAGGTATTCGATGATTCCCGAGTAATGTTCCATGTCCGACACGTCAGCAAAAGGGTCATGCAGCCCGGAATCGAAAAACCTTAGAAAACTAAGGTTTTTCTTGATTTCGGGGTTAACGAATTTTTTATACCAAAAATACCCTCCGATAAAAAAAAATATGGAAAAAAGATAAAAAAATGTAAAAAAAAATGTTTAAACAATTTTAAAATTTTTAAAAATATTTTTTTAAAAAAAATAAATATTTAATTTTTTTTAAAAAAAATAAAAATTTAAAAAATATTAAATTTTTTTTAAAAATATTAAAAAAAAATTAAAAAAATTAAAATTTTTTTTAAAAAAATAAAAAAAATTTAAAAAAATTAAATTTTTTTTAAAAAATTAAAAATTTTAATTTTTTAAAAAAATTATAAAAATTTAAAAAAATAAATCAATTAAAATTAAAATTTTAAAAATGTAAAAAAATATAAATATGAATAATATAAAAAATATAAAACCATTAAAAAAATAAAAAAACACATAAAAAGGTAAAAAAAAATATACAAGAAAAAGAAAAGTAAAAAAAACATAAAAAATAAATAATAATATTATGTATAGTTGATTTTGTAACTGAGGGTAATACGGTAAAATATTAAACTAAGGTATTCATTAAAACCTTCAAACAAACAAGTTTTTGTTGTATTACCTAGGTTGAACCAAACAACATTTGGTTATGTTTTATTCCCCGTAACCTTGGTTATGTGATTACTAGGTAATCACATAACCAAGGTTATACATGATAATTTGAACCAAACGCACCCTTAATGCATTTGATAGGCATAGATTGCTGAGCAAGCAATATTTCTCGTGGCATTTTTTAGGCTAATTAATAAGGTCTTTTCTGGAAATTTGAAGTTCACGAGGGGAAGTGAATCATTGCCAGCCCTCGAGTTGACAAGGCAAGGATTCTTTCCATGGGTCAGAGGAAGCGATTGCAGT
The DNA here is from genome assembly GCF_018446385.1 of Zingiber officinale. NCBI lineage: Eukaryota > Viridiplantae > Streptophyta > Magnoliopsida > Zingiberales > Zingiberaceae > Zingiber > Zingiber officinale. Next base: position 6,768,919 of record NC_055991.1, read on the forward strand.
TCGTTTCTATCAACATAAACATAACGTAAGAAAATAAAACAACATGCAAAAACACGACTTTTTACTTAGTTTCTAACCCTCAGAGTTTGTACGTACAAAGCTTAGACACTCAATCGAAAATCTATTATGTATATCTCCCTTTCCTAAACTTTTTCAGAAACGAACAAACCTCTTGTATATCAATCACATAATACAAAGATAAGCACATATCAATAAATACAAACAAATTAATTTGCCGAGCTGATCCGAAAGTTCTTATCGCAGCGCACTCTTCCTAGAACTTTCTCAGTCATAGAGCTTCACATCACGTTTTCTTTGAGCACAAAGTAGGAGAGCAGTAGGAAAATTGATTTCTCTCGAGCTCTATTAATTCCCGAGCCTTTTTATAGAGCTTTTTTTTTGGGTGTCTGGACCAGCCTAAGGCTCCTTAAAATCGGCCTCGTCCAATCCGATTGTGTCTGGACCAACCTCAAGTTCTCTCTAACTTGCTAGAATTTTTCTTTTGTTAAGTATTCAGTCACTCTTGACCTGTTTATATTTATTAGTCACTTGATAGAAAAAAATGATTAATCAGGTTGGGTAACGTCGAGTCTGGAATGATCGGCCCAGCCCTACGGAATTTTTCCACCTGTCATCAGGGTAAATCGAGAAGCGCTCGCAGTGAGCAGCCCATGAGCCAAGCATCCTTTAGTTGCGTGCCTCATTTAGAAGAAAAATTCTTGCAAATTCGCCATAGCTGGGGCTCATGGGTGCCTGGGTGACAACCTGGATGTCCTGCCACAGCACCATAGTCCTGGAGGTTATTAGTCACTTGATAGAATTTTCACCCTTGGTAGTCATCCAGTCAACATTTATCTAACTAAATTTTTTAGTCACTTGGTAGACTTACCTTTGTTAGTCATAAGGTTAACCTTAATCTGAATAGACTTTGCTTTGCTAGTCATCTGGTCACTACTTAATCTGACTAGACTTCTCATTTTCAAATATTAAATCATGTTTGGATCAACTCTTAATCAAACTGATCCGATATAAATATATTATCAAATATCAAAATTCTAAAAGTTAGATTGCACCAACACTCAGCTTCCTCATAATATCTGCCTCGAATACTCCAAAATGTCCCTGGCATGCGTAACGCATAGATAATCCTTAGAAATATCAATGTGCATGATGGCACTGCTCTTGTGTTGACCGGTGCAAATAGTTCTTTCAAGACAACCTTCCTTCAAATGCTTGCCGGATTCTCTTGCCCCTCCGGCGGGGAGATCCTTTGGAATGGACATGACATCACGTCTGCTGGAGTCTTCCAGTAGGACAAGCTGCAACTCAATTGGTTATCACCGTCACCGAAAGATGCCATAAATGCCAAGCTTTCTGTGTTGGATAATGTACAATGGTTTGAGGTTCTTTAGGGTAAGTGTGGGAAATCATTGCCAGCCCTCGAGTCGATGGGAATGTTGTAATTAAATTACGTTAACACAGTAATCTAATCTATAATTGTACCAATAAATGACGAGTATGCAATAAACAGTAATAAGAGTAAGGTTAAGAATTTGTGTATCTCCGGTTGAAGCGTCGGGCTTGCCGACTGTCTTTAGAGAATTTACTGCCGCCCACGGTGCAAAGGCTCTCCGGCAAAATCCTTCCAAGATCCGACAACCGCTCGCGTCGTTCGTAGGTGCACTCCAAGACGAACGCCGCACTCGGACTCAACCTCAAATCGCAGAAACCAAGCCTCAGAACTCGAACTCGGGAAGAAGAAAGGAGAAAGCAGAGAGCAAAGGAATGCTTTGCTTTGGAGTGAGTTGAGAAGGAAGTGAGGCAGTGTATTTATACACTTGAAGCAGTGCACGGGAACCAAAGTGTACGTGGGTTCGAAGAAGTGCGTTGCTTCTGCTTTCTCACGCGAAGACCAGCCAGGTGCGTCTCTTCCCTTCGCTTTCTCAGATGCGAACCAAACCGGACAGATACCATCAGGTGTGAACCAAACTGGACTCAGGTAGCCAAATCAGACTGGCAAAAACAAACCGGGCCGCCCGTAAGCGCGAGGCCCACGAGCTGGGGATTTGCACCCCCCCTGCGCGCGATGTTCGCGTGCGTCGCACCCGGTTTATTGATTTCCGGTTCAAACCCCCCTGAAACCACCTGATTTGGGTTCAACCCGCGCATGCGTGTAGGTCCCCTTAATTTTGCTAAGCATGGATGGAAGGACTTCATATATAAAGCCTTCCAACCTTTCTTTTCTTAGCAATGTGGGACTAAAAGCTTACACTTATGCATTACCAAAAGCAAAGGGAATAATGTGAATTAAAACTCAACAATCCCCCACTAATTCAAATTATTTTAGTTGAAAACAAAGAGATATGTTCTGAGGCTTGGTTGCAATGAGTTTTCAGTGAAAATACCTTACGGTTTGAATTTTCACCTAAGTACACCAATCTTATTCACATAGGTTTGAAGAGAACTGAGTCTTGATCTTAAACCTTTTATATGTGAAGATCAATTGGTAACAACTCATCACTGGCGACGGTTGAATCCTTCTGGGTTGGTGCATTACGGCCATGCCACCGAATGTTGTTTCATAAGTGCTAAGGAGAGTTGCCTAGACCCCCACACTGCGGCCCCACAATTACACTTACATAGGTGAGTTCTCCAAGGATGTACTGCAAGCATCCTGTCATTAAGACCTTGAACTCATTAAGAGCTCCTAAGCTCATCCTTACTAGCAATCAAGCATCTATCCAGGGAAGAGACTATGAGATTACATCTCAATCAATTTGATGCTTACGATTCATCCTTATAGCTTGTTTATACCACATTGAACCTACTTCTTGGGATCTCCAATCAGATAGGTTGGGTTGTTGCTATAGATGAATCCAGGACAGGCCTCAGTCTCATTCCCTTACTGGATCTCTTGATTTTCTCAGAATCAAGTGCTTTAGTGAGTGGATCAGCAATATTGTCTTTTGAACTTACAAAGTCCAATGACACCACTCCAAGAGACACTAGCTCACGAATGGACTTTAATCTTATTCGTACATGTCTCTTCTGTTTCTGGTTATACTTGGAGCTTCTAATCTGAGCTATTGTTGTTTGATTATCACAGTGTATTGAAATAGAAGGTATTGGCTTCACCATCAAGGGAATTTCAGAAAGAAGACCCTTAAGCCAATCAGCTTCAGTTACTGTGGTATCCAAAGCACACAATTCTGCCTCAGATGTAGAACGGGTTATAATCGTCTGTTTAACAGATCTCCAAGCAACTGCACCGCCTCCAAGTGTAAAGACATAACCAGTAACGCCTTTACACTCAACAGTGTCAGCTATCCAACTAGCATCACTATATCCCTCCAGGACTGCAGGGAATCTCCCATACCACAAGCCCAAGGATATAGTGTCTTTTAGGTATCTGAGTATTCTGTCTAATGCATCCCAATGCGTTCTATCCGGACAGCTGGTAAACCTGCTCAATTTCGATATAGCAAAAGAAATATCAGGTCTAGAACAATTTGCTAAATACATTAGACTACCTATTATTTGTGAGTATCTTAATTGAGACACTGCCACACCACTCTTATTCTTGTGAAGAGTTTTTGAAGGATCATACGGTATGACTATGGATTTAACTTGGCTATAGCCATATTTCTCTAATACTCTCTCAATATAGAGTGACTGAGAAATTGTTATTCCATCAGTTGATCAAGTCAACTTCAGCCCTAAAATCATGTCAGCACAACCCATATCCTTCATATCAAACTTACCACTTAAGAGGGTTTTAGTCTCATTAATAATAGAAAGGTTAGAACCAAAAAGTAGAATATCATCTACATATAAACATAAGATAATACAACTATCACCTTTCATTTTAGCATATACACATTTATCAGAGTCATTCATTTCAAAGTCAAACGATAGCATAGCACTATCAAATTTTTCGTGCCACTGCTTTGCAGCTTGCTTCAAACCATAAAGAGATTTGACTAACCTACAGACTTTATTCTCATTTCAGAAACTACATGTCCCTCAGGCTGATCCATATATATCTCTTCTTCAAGATCTCCATTTAGGAATGTCGTTTTGACATCCATTTGATGGACCTCAAGATGATATATGGATGTCAATACTATTAACACTCGGATTGTAGTAATTCTAGTAACAGGAGAATAAGTGTCAAAATAGTCAATCTCTTCTTTCTGTTTAAATCCCTTAGCAACTAGGCGGGCTTTGAATTTATCTACTGACCCATCAGGTTTTAGTTTTCTTTTAAACACCCATTTACATCCTATAGTGTTACACTCAGGAGGTAAATCTACCAACTCCCAAGTGGCATTAGAGATAATAGAGTCCATTTCATTTTTAATGGCCTCTTTCCAGTGCTTAGCTTCAGGAGAAGCCATAACATCTCTATATGTCACAGGGTCACCTTCTATATTATAGGTGATAAAGTCCTGACATAAATCTGTAGACACACGTTGCCTCTTGCTTCTTCTCAGTTCTGTACACTCACTAGATTCATCTAGTCTAGAGTGACTTGAGGAAGGTATACCTTCTATGGATAATGGAGCCTCTTCGGAAGCAGGCTTATCTCTAGTAGGAATACTAGATATAAAATGAGGTGTTCTTGTCTTCATAGGAAATATATCCTCAAAAAATGTAGCATCACGAAGTTCGACAATAGTATTTGCATCTATTCCAGAAATTTCTGATTTAATAATCAGAAATCTATATGCAATACAATTTTGAGCATAACCCAAGAAGATACCATCTACGGTCTTTGGACAAAGTTTTTTCCTTCTGTGTTCAGGTATTAGTACCTTTGCAAGGTACCCCCACACTTTAAGGTATTTCAAACTTGTCCTTCGGCCTTTCCAAAGCTCATATGGGCTTTTATCCCTATACCTCATGGGGATTCTATTTAACACATGGCATGCAGTGTATAGAGCTTCCCCCCACATGAAGTTGGGTAACCCAGAACTGCCTAACATGGAATTAATCATATCTTCAAGGGTTCGATTTTTTCGTTCTGCTATACCATTGGATTGAGGACTATATGGAGCAGTTACCTCATGAATTATACCTGTATTTTGACAAAATTTTTGAAACAGGTTTGAGGTAAACTCTCCACCCCTATCGGACCTTAACCTCTTAACAGATTTATTTGTTTGATTCTCAGCTTCAGATTTAAAAATCATAAATTTATCTAAAGCTTCATCCTTAGTTTTCAGCAAATAAACATAACAATAACGAGAGTGATCATCAATGAAGGTGATGAAATACATTTTATGATCTCTCATTATTACACCGTTAAACTCACAACAGTCAGTATGGATCAATTCTAAAATATCAGAATTTCTCTCAACTGATTTGAAGGGTTTTCGGGTTTGTTTATATTGCACACAAACTTCACATTTTTTCTTATCATTTATAGCATGCTTAGGAATCATGTCTAGGTTCATTATCCTTTTCACGGTATTAAAATTGACATGTCCTAATCTATCATGCCATATATCATAAGACTCAACGTTATATGAACAACCAATATCAGTAGATTTATTTAAGGTAGCATTTTCTACATTAAGTTTAAATAAACCTTTATTAAGGTAACTTTTTCCAATAAAGGTTCCTAAATGTAATATTACAACTTTATTACATTTAAAGTTCAACTCATAACCAGCACGGACTAACTTTGACCCGCTAATCAAATTCCGACGGACCGCTGAAACATGATGCACCTCATGCAGTGACATGACTTTTCCAGAGATGAACCTCAGGTCAACTTGTCTTATTCCAAACACCCTGGCTGCAGAATGGTTCCCCATGGTTACGGAAGTGCCTTCAATTACCTGATAAGTAAGGAAGGCAGAGTGATCAGCACAACAGTACACATTTGCACCTGTATCAACTAACCATTCATTAGGTTGATAGATCAAGTTTAGTTCGGGTTTGAAGATAACAAACCTATTGCTGGTGTCGTCACTAGCAGTCACGACATTTGCTTGTGCTTTGATGTTGGATGTATTGCTTTGGTTTTTCTCCTTGTCTTTTCGCTTAGGGCAGAATTTGGCATAATGTCCAATTTGTCCACATGCCCAGCACGGCTTGGTTACATTTTTCTTTTGAACCTTTGGTTTGGGTTTCATCTTGTTCTTCATTTTCTGATTTTTGAATTTCTTCTTGTCAGATGAGACTACTACATTTGCCTTTGGAATAAAATCCATAGGCATTCTTGTATCATCAATTTTATGTTGCTTCCGATGTTCTTCTTCGATATTTAAGGCAATCATCAAATCTTCTAGAGAGATTTTACCTCTCCGATGTTTAAGAGTCATGCCAAAATCTTCCCAACTCGGAGGCAATTTTTCGATGATTGATAAGACCTGAAATTTTTCGGGTAATGACATATCTCCTTCGGCAAGACCATGAATTTGAACTTGGAATTCATGTGTCTACTTAATTACAGATTTGCCTTCAACCATTTTGAAGTTTAGGAATTTTGCCACAGTGTACTTTTCTAAACCAGAATCTTCGGAGTTGTATTTTTTATCCAAAGATTTCCACAGCTCTTTAGCTGAAGAGGTTGAACAGTACACATCAAATAGTACGTCTGAGAGGGCAGACAGGATCCTCCCATGGCAGAGATAATCCCTTTGCTTAAACCTCTGTAAGGCAGCACTATAGGCAAGTTCCTCTTCATTAGGTGAAGGAGGATCTGTTTCTATAACGGAGAATAGCCCTAGCGTAGTAAGCCAAAATTTCATCCGTTGTTGCCAACGTCTGAAGTTTTGCCCGAAAAATCTTTCGGGTCGGGCGCTAGTCTCATCAAACCCTGTTACTCTATCATTCATCATATCTATTGATGCTACAATAAATTTTCTAAAACTGTTGTAATTAAATTACGCTAACACAGTAATCTAATCTATAATTGCACCAATAAATGACGAGCATGCAATAAACGGTAATAAGAGTAAGGTTAAGAATTTGTGTATCTCCGGTTGAAGCGTCGGGCTTGCCGACTATCTTTAGAGAATTTACTGCCGCCCACGGTGCAAAGGCTCTCCGGTAAAATCTCCCAAGATCCGACAACCGCTCGCGCCGTTCGTAGGTGCACTCCAAGACGACCGCCGCACTCGGACTCAACCTCAGATCGCAGAAACCAAGCCTCAGAACTCGAACTCGGGAAGAAGAAAGGAGAAAGCAGAGAGCAGAGGAATGCTTTGCTTTGGAGTGAGTTGAGAAGGAAGTGAGGCAGCGTATTTATACACTTGAAGCAGTGCACAGGAACCAAAGTGTACGTCGGTTCGAAGAAGTGTGTTGCTTCTGCTTTCTCACGCGGAGACCAGCCAGGTGCGTCTCTTCGCTTTCTCAGATGCAGACCAGATCACGCGGACAGATACCATCAGGTGCGAACCAAACCGGACTCAGGTAGCCAAATCAGACTGGCAAAAACAAATCGGCCTGCGCACGATGTTCGCGTGCGTCGCGCCCGATTTATGGATTTCCGGTTCGAACCCTCCTAAAACCACCTGATTTGGGCTCGACCCGCGCATGCGTGTAGGTCCCCTTAATTTTGCTAAGCATGGATGGAAGGACTCCATATATAAATCCTTCGAACCTTTCTTTTCTTAGCAATGTGGGACTAAAAGCTTACACTTATGCATTACCAAAAGCAAAGGGAATAATGTGAATTAAAACTCAACAGGGAATAGGTAGGCTAGCTAAGTGTACATTCGGTATATATGGAGTAAATTGAGAATGATTAATCCTTCTATATTTCCATTTCACAGGCAGTTTGAACTGGTTTCATTCTATTCTTGCATACCAAAGGCACCTTAAAATCTTGTCTTGTTTCAAATCAGTGTTGTCTCATAATGGCTAAGCAAGCACAAAAGCATTGGAGCTTTCTGCTCCAAAATCCACCACATAACTTGTCTAGGGATTCTCTCATAATTTTTTTCCCAAACAATTGAAAATAATATATAAACCCTTGTTCTTTTTATTTTTGTTTCCAATAATCCTCTCTTATTAAACGGACAACATCCATATGTTGATTTTCAGATACGAAACGAATTTGATTTCCAAAAATTGTTGTTTCATGTATTCTCCTAAAATACATAGAACAATCTATGAATAATAGTGCACATTGATGCTGATCAACAACAACAAAAGTGGGTTCATATTTCAACTTGATGAAAATCAAAATAGAATGAACTTGCTACTAAACATTACCTCTATGGAACTAGTATGATTTGTTGTTTCATATGGCTCTGTTCTCACCGATATGCTTCTTTTTTTATCACATGTTTAATCAAATATTTTACGTTTGGTTCATTATGCAGAAAGAAAAGGTTGATTTGGAGAATTCCTTTATTGATGAGAGCCATAAAGAGTCCAAAGAGTATTCATCCTCTTCTTTTCCGATGCATCGTCGATTTAATGGTATGCTGCATTGGAAAAAAGTTTACTAAGAAAGTCAAATGAATTCTGTTTATCCCTTGATTATCTACATAGTTATTTGTTCTGAGCATTTACAATGGTGCTTATTTGTTCTGAACATCTACTTGGGCCGTCTGAGTTTGTGCTGGGAGTTTTGTCATAGAGAAGTGGGGAGCTGAGTCCCGTAAATCCGACCGGCTCTTTGGTGATCGGATCTATGCTGGGAACCTGGCTCATGAGAGGTGGAGAGATGAGCCACGTAGGTTCGATCGATCTTTGGGGCCAACCGACTGTGTGCTGGGAGCCTTGTCTCAGAAGTGGAAAGTCGAGCCCCGTTAGTCTGACCAGCTCTTTAATCGATCGAGTCTATTTTAGGAACCTGGCTCATGAGTGACAGAGAGCTGAGCCTCATAGGTCCGACCGACCTTTGGGGCCAACCGGCTATGTGTTGGGAGTCTTATCTTAGAAGTGGAGAGAATTGAGCCCCGATGAGAATGGTTCGCTTAGCTACGTAGACTTTAACTTTGACTTTGACTGTTACCTCATTTTAACTTTCACTACCACATCATTTTGACTATCAATTTCATATTCTTATTTTTTTTTTTTTTTGGAGGGGGCTCACTACGTACCGTATAATGCAGCGTAGAATTATTGTGATATATGTTTATGCCCCGATCAATTTAAATAGTAGAAACAATTCTGCTCATGCTAAACTATGCTATTTTTCAATAGATTGGGATTTTTAACATTATGGAATATGAAAGAATGAGATGATGCGGCACCAAAGAGGACTTTCCTTATTCCAGAAAATTAGAGTGAGGAACATGAATTCTGCTTGTTTGAATATAAGGTCTTTTAGTGAAGAAGGAAATTCACTATGTCAAGATTTAGTTGCAACAGTTAGCACTAATAATGTTTGAAGGAGAAGATCATTTTTGATCTAAAGAAACAGATGATTGACATTTTTGGACAGTTGATTGGACAAAAAATTGAGAGGAAAAGGACGTGAATTAGGTACTATCTTGTGACTTTTGGATAATTGAATGTTGGTGTAAAATTGAATTTATAGTTTAGTATGTATCTAGAATTTTTTTGTCTAGAAAACTCTTATGTCAAGTGGTTTGAACTCAAGATGCTGCCTGGGATGGTACTATTCTTTCACCAATATGATTTAAATACCATTAGAAATGAATGTTTAATTTAACTAAATCTTTAAAACTAAACCCATCTTGAATCATAAACCTGCATACAAGATGAAAGGTGTTCATTCTGCTATCATTTTAAATTCACATTTGTTCCTGCACTTTTTTCTTATAAGTTAGGAACTATTATTTCTATTGGAAATGTTAGTATGTATTATTTTATACAAACTCATTATTACATTTTTGGTTTGATATGTCCATTCTTTTGAGCTATCTAACTGGATGGTTTATTCATTGTTAGGATTTAGATCATGTTGCTTGCGATACTTTCTTATGTTTTTTGATGCAATAAAAGAACATACAGCATACTTATTAAGGTAAACTAGAACATATTATTTTGTGTACAAATCATATGGAATTTAAAATCACACATCCATCTATAGGCAATAGTTAGCTATTAGCTTACAACTTTGTTAATTGTTAATGCTTGAACCTTTCAGCTGGTTAAGCAATGTCTCTCAGTTTTTTTTATTTATGTTTCTTTCAAGGATATTTTTCACCAGAGGGAACTGCTAGTGAATCTGATGACAATGAAAGAGCATGATGCTGTTAAGGGGAAGACAGATCAAGAAGATAATACATTTTTTGATGCAAAAGATTTTCTCTCATCAAATTCTCTTGAAAGCTGTGGCTCTGACTTTCCAATTTCTCAAGAAGGGTCTGATGATGAAAACCAATACAATGGTAGTTCTCTTGATAGTACTGGCTCCTCTATGATGTCTCTTCACAAAAGCTTGTCTTCCAGTTTAGTTTAATGAGCCACTTTCATCTCTACAAAAGTGCTGTGAAGATATTGAATACTCCTATCTTGTTGACCGAGCATATGAATTTGGCAAGAAGGTAGACTGGTGTATCTTAATCTTGCATGTCACTGTGAAGGTAATGGATGGAGGCTCTGGGGCTATAGCAATTTAAAACCAAATATTCATTTTGGTTTACTCAATGAAGTCAGTCAAACCTATCTTGTTCTAACTTATTGACTTGATCAATTGGACTGGTCAACTTGACTCGATAAAAACGTCAACTCAATTGACTTCATATTGGCCGGATCAATTGAATCAAACCTATCAGATTACATTGATCCTCTGCAATCGAGCATAGACTCACTGCCCAATCAAATCAGCCGCATGGATCAAAATAAATCTCATGGCAATTTTAACAAGGAAGTCTGGTCTTTGTTTTGTGAATAAACTATAAACTAACAAATTCACTTGCTGCCTGTAATGTGCACTACAAACCTATTTAATTACAAGTTGGATTTGGCATCCAGCAGTAAGTATATAAGCTAAAAATGATTTTATAACAACCAGTCAAAGACCAGCAAATGATTCAATCATCCAAACTGGCGCACAAAGCAACTGGCAAATGGAAATAAGGGAGTACTAATTAGCTTTGCAACTGCAGTGTACAACTCCAATTAATGTTAACGACTTAACAGCCGGATTAAATATAACATTTAACTGAATCCAGCATGGCAGACTTATCAGATATTGTTGTCGCGAGATTCTCAACCTCGATTTACTGGCCTTTGCACATAAGACTTGTTTGGATCTTCTGTCTTCAGTTTGGGAGGCCGTATCTCACCTTTTTTACCCTAAAGAAATGGGAAGTGAAGTTTGGATTCAGAGTTTGTATGTTAACTCCTGTCAGGAAAATTTGCAGAATTCAGATGTTGCTCACCTTCTTTCCGGTCTTCATGAAATCTCTCCAGCTGGAAACCTGTCATGAGGAAGTGTTCATAGGGATATTTATCAATTTCAATTTGCCAATTCATAATGGCAAGATCAAAACTGACTGGGTGCCAATATCTATTATTTCATTGTAGCATAAAAATATAGTGAAATAAAAAATTAAAAAAAGCATCATACTGCATGATCCATCACATGCTAACTTCACCCTTCCCTAGAAAGACAGCAGAATAGACCAGATCATGAACTTTGAGCGAGAAAGTTAATGACTCAATGCAAGATATAAACTAAAAGAGAAATGGGCTGAAGCCTATGGACCTGCTTTTCAACTACACCAGATGAGAAATGGTTACTTGGAATATCAAAACCGACTTGCAATGTAAAGAAAAGAATAGTCATATTGACATCAAACTGCCTTTCCACCGTTTAATGGACGGAATAAATTGAATTTATTTACAACCAACACAAAATCTCTTTCTGATATCTATATTCAACTTAGTTTGAACTTTCAACTTCTACAAGAGGGGCAAAAACCTTGACATAAAAAAAGAATGGTTCTAGAGCATCATATGCATCCAAGAGCCTAATAATTAGCTCATGTCCTAACTACTGATGTAATACACCACACCATTGAAACACGATTGGAATACAATAACTAGCTGCTGTACAAAAAAACATAGTTCAAATAATGAAAAATGTTGAAGATAGAAGACAAACTCGTTTATCTCTTGTTTCCTCCCACTGTTCCTCATGCTCACGTTTTCTTTTCCACATCTCCTTTGTTTCTTCTTCATCTTTCTTCAGTCTTCCTTCCTCTTCGGATATCTATTCAATTATGATTACATGTTCCACATATGATCAAGTATTAACAGCATAGAGTCAAATGCAAGAACATAATAGCACAGATGGGTAATATGGCTGACCCTCATTGCCATTTTCCTCCTCCTCCACTCTTGTTCAGTTAAAATTTCACGCACTTTAATTTTTAACTGTTGCTTGAACTCTTGTGATTGTTCATACTGCTGCTCAGATTTCCCCTGTTCATGCAAATTGACATTTATTTGAACAATGATTTACCTCAGATTATCTGATCACCTCACAAAAATGAAACATTAATTGTGCACACAAACATACAAAGAAAAAGATAGTGCATGCAGTAACTGACAAGTAATTAATTCAATGTGTCTAGCGATAGAATTTGTCCATCATGTCTGTACATATTTACGTATTATCCTAATTTGTTCTCATTTTAGTAAGTATCAGGGGAACACCTAATTGTTTTGTAGTAGAAACAAATTTATTTTACTCTCTCTCCTATAATTCATACATTCATATCAAGAATTACATTTTAATTTTTAACTTTTTTTGTTGTTTGTTTCTCAGATCCACAAGTGTATGGTGAGATACAATGACTTTCTTTAACTTTTTTTTTTAAAAAAAAAGCTTGTTGATGTTGTAGGGGCTCTCCAATTTAGTCACTCAACTTCTATACTATGAAAAAGATCTTTATCAATCGTCATTTTAACCATCTTCTCTTTATCCAGTGAACAATTCTTAATAGTAGATGTCCTATAGAGGTTTCATGTCCATATAGCTTGATTATTTATTCATTTTTCTTTTGTTATCCTTCAGGTTACATTTCATATACTCAGTAGATTTATTTTTTTTACTTTTTATTTTAACTTAACTCTGATCATTAGCACAATGCCATCTTTGAACATGCATTGAGGAAGTTTATCTTGATTTGGCTAATAAATCCATCTACTACACTCATTTCTTTCTTCGTTTCCATGTTCATTTATTCTACCAAGGTGATTTTCTTTGTTCAACATTCCTTAATCTATATATGGAAGTAGAAAATAGCTTGCCTTTCTTTCACTGGGAAAGATATATCCCAACATGGAAAGAAATTTTCAACCAGATTGAAATCAGACACATTTTATAAAAATAAAACACTTAAGTGGGACTTGCAAGAAATGCAGCACTCTGGTGCTATGCGTAAAAAATCTACAAAAGAATACATTTGATACCTCATCTAGCATTGCTTTTATTTTAGAAGCATTATCTTTCTTCAGCTCTTTTTTCTTCTTTACCTTAAGCTCTTCTGCAAAATGAAGTACCATCAGTTGATTGTCTCATTTTGTGACAAAAGCACCCAAACTAAACTAAACTTAACAAATACAAGCACATAATAAGGCCAGAATAATTTCAAGCAGGGTTTACTAATTTTGTTGATAAAATATAAAATTGGGTTAAAGATTTGTACATAATTTTTCTAAAGCTGACAATTCAATAAAGTTGATAGTTGAGATGAAATAGTCTACAATTATGAAATAAAAGAAAAATCTACTAATGCTCACGTTTAGCAGCATCAACTTGGCTAAGAATGTAGTCTCTTTCCTGAGGATCGAGGAGTAGCTGCTGAGCTTTTGCTAGTGCTGCACAATAATATCATTCGTCAATAACCTAGAAGATGTCAAAGTGAAGCAGAAAAGAAACAAGCTTCCATGATTCAGAACACTCATTTTTGGATGAAAAAAATGTGTCCTTTTTGTGCCAGTAACAAGACAAATACAAGATGAACTAGAATATAAGGTACCTTAAGAATGGTATTTTGTTGTGCAATTAGCATCAAAGCTATATGCAATAATATGAAAAGCTAAATACACAGACAAATGTCAATGTAATGATAGTACCTCCAAAAGCCTCTTTTGCTTGCGGATGCTTGCACTTATCAGGGTGAACCAGCAAGGACAACTACAAAACACGACCAGCATTTGATTACAAAACTGGTAAATGATCTCAGTCGCAAACCTGTTTACAGCTAAGAGACTAACTTTACCTTTCTATACTGTTTCTTCACATCACCAACCGAGGAATCAAAGGACAAATTAAGATGCTCAAACGGATTCAGCTTGAAGCATGACAGTATCCTGAATTGAATTACATTTGTTAGCAACTGAAACGTTAATGTCGGATCAAAATTATCAGAATGTTCCAACACCAAGAATATCTATCGAGAACAAGAAAAAGGTTGCGCAATTTCTAATTTCCCTTAAAAAAAAAACATCTTTCTCGGGAAAAATCCACAACTCTGAAACTTCAAAACACAAAAATCGTATCATCAAAATGATGCAAGGAATATAACAAATATACGTTGATCTATAGACTGCGCAAGATTTATATATATATAAAAAAAATACCACTTTCCAATATCCCCCAAGTAAAGCAATTAAAAGCAAAACCCAAACCCAAAGGTCGAAACACGTATTTTCCCCTCACGACGACTAACAAATTCCTTCGCAATCTACCAAATTAACCAGAAACCACAAGCTAAATCATCTTGGCACGAGGAAAAAAGGTAAACCTAGAAGTTTCCCCTACGTGGGAGCCGATCGCGACTTACCTTGTGACCTCGTTATCCCTCTCAACTTCGCTGACCTCGGACATGAAGCTCTTGAGCAGGAGATCCTCCATCTCGTCAGCCATCGCGACAACTCCGCCACCGGCGCCCAACCGCCCCCGTCTCCCACTTCGCAACCCAACAAGAAGGTAAAAAGGCTTCTCTCTCCTAATATTGGGCCTTATATGGGCTTTTACAAGCCTCTATTGAGCTCCTTAAGGCCTACTTAAGCCCATATATATATATTTATATACAAAAAATGGTTCTTTAATTAAAATATCAAAAGAGTCATATGATTATTGTAAATTATATTATGTCATAAATAATTGTATAATATATTACATTCCATTTTGATCCACATTGTTTCTCATATTGCATTTAATTGCACTAATACCTTGATTTTCCATACATTTATAAATATATATTCCCACATGTCAATCAGTTTGACTTTCTCTTGGCCGGGCCTCTTGGAATCCTCTCAAGGACTCTAGAGTCAACTCTCTTGAAGAACTCCTTGAGATCTTGACTTCCCCTGCTTGCCAAATAGTCAACCTCTTCCTCATACCTCTCATACAAAGCCGGAATGGTCAACCCACAAACAAGAACTAAAAAGAAAAACACCAATCAGTCAGTTTAATTCGAACAAAAAATATATAAATATTTCTTCAAAAATATATATTTCACCGAAAAATAATAGACTTATGGTGCTGCACCAGCTTCCTATTACAGAGAGTATCCACAGAGAAAGAACAGTCTGCAAAAGGAAAAATAAAATGAAGGAAGATTCAAGTAAATGAAGTAAAAACAAATTTAATCGATCTGAATATTTATTTAGGTCGAAGTGTTCGATCGATACCAAGAGGAACCATTTGAGATCCTTCCCACAAGCAACATAATGGAGCAAGGACAGGAACTGTGTGAGTTTGGCTCTGAAGGTTAGTGCCACTCTGGTGAAGGCCTTTTCAGATAAGATCAGCTCAGGAATCTTTGGAGGTGGTCTGAATTAAAGGGAAAAAAAGGTTAATTAGATAGAAATTTGGTGATTAGTAAAATTAAGGATGATCAAGTAGATTAGTGGAGGGGGTTTGTATTAAGTACTGTCCAAGAAGGGCTGCACCATTAGACCATATGAACACCAGAAGCATTGCAGTGATGGAGATGTGGCAAAGGAGTGAAAGGAAATTATACTCCAAAACCTCGAATAGTGTCCATATGATCGATACGCCAGCGAGTATGGAGGCCGACACTCGCTTGTCCCTCCAAAGGATGATGTCCGCGACTACAATTCACGACGATAAGTTTAAGTTTGTACGAGAGGGGAATGCGAGGAGGGGGGAAGAGGACTGACCTTTTCCGCCTCCGAAAAGGGCATGAAGAGGCCTGTCCTGGCCGAGGAGCCTTTTGATGGGCGAAGAAGAAGAAGAATAGTAGCGTGACATGTTTGTGTGTATTGATATTGTTTCAAGTGTAGAAGAATGAGGTGGGTTCTTATAAGCAAGTTTGATGCTATACTTTTCAAGTAAGAAAGTTCCAAGTGAGATTGGAAGAAAAGGATAACTTTGGTGGGCTTATTGGTTTCAGCACAAAGCTGAGTGAAAGAATAGTTTGTTAGTTTCTTCGATGTTATTGCCATACTTTGCTATCACTCCAAAGCTTTGAACCTTTAAATTGGCCGATGATCATTCTATTTGAGTTTGATTATGCAACTCTAGCTATTCTTTACATTATAATCAACTTGATCTGCCTTTGCAAATGAGAAGTTTTGTTTGCCATTCTATTGATGATCGGGGTTCTATATATGAGAACATTCGAATGGACTTAACTTTACGATTATTAAGTCTATAGTCAAGGTCATAATTTGTAAAATCGCGATTCTACGCAGAATCAATTTAAGGTTAAGATCGGATCAGTCGGGATTGGATCGTAAAATCGTACGATCCTATTAAAAACTCTTAAAATCTTATCAAACATGATTAATAATTAGAAAAAAATACATTAAAAACTCATTTACATATAAATAGATAACTAATTTTGCATATATATACAATCATTTACACTCAACACCTCATATTACATTACTATATGCACAAATTTAAATTAACTATTAATTTAACTACCATTCTTGCATAGTAATAATATTTATAATTTCATATCATAAAATGAAAGAATATAAAATTTCTATTAAGACAATAATAATAACACATTCAACGTCAAAAATATTTTCTTGGTTTATAAGATGATCCAATTTAAAGGCCAACAAAGCACCTAACGTATATAACAAAAGATATTGAATCCTTTGATTCAAATATGAATGTCGAAAATAATCTTCTAAAGATCGGTTGATATACACAATACTAGATAATAGACATCCAAAAACTTATCATTTGGGGGAAAATAAATGACAGAATATTATTGATAAAAAACTAACTCAAAAATAATTAAACATATGTTTAAATAATTTAAAACTCTAACAAGAAGAAAAAAAAGATAATAAAAAAAGATTAAATCTTCTGGGCATCCGAAAAAGATTTAAATGATATATTTTTTTTTGTTTTGAAATAGGGTGGTAATGGATAAACTTTGAAATTTATTCAAGATCTCTGAATGACTTTGATTTGATATATTATAGACCCCATAGTTCAATCCGAGTCAAAAGTTATGACCTCTAAAAGCTTCCACAGATCCTGTTACAATCCTACCGATTCTGTTCTGATCCTACCAATCCTATTGCAATCCTACTGTAAAACTCGATTCTGCACGATCCTGGATCGATTTTGGGTTTTCGGATCATAGGATCGTACGATCCGACGATCTGAATCATGATTTTGCAAACCATGGTCAAGGACAAATCAATTGGATATAGGTCGATTGAATCGATCAAACTCTCTTAAACTAACTAAATTTGATGAACTAATTAAACAATAACCTTCACATATGTAGTAAGATTTGGAAAAGAACATGAAGTCTAATAAGTTTAGCAAATTGTTTATATATAAAAATCTTTTTATCATCAAAGCTATTATAACTATATTTTTTATAATATTTCTATTAATTAAATATAAAAAAATAAAAAAATATTTCAAATTATATAAATCATTAAAGGAAACTCCTTTAAAAATAAAAAAATATCAAAAGGCCAGAAAATTTATTGCCAAATACCCCTTATTCAATGGTGTTAGGGACACCATTAAAGTTTCAAATTAGAAAGATATACAAAAGATCATGAATTTAAAAGGATGAAGATATCTCTATTAGTATAAAATCTTTTGGGAAAAGCTTAAAGTAGACAATATCATACCATTATAGAGATATGTAAATTCTTTTTGGACACAACAAATGGTATCAAAGTCATAGTTCAGACCAAATGTCATGTGTGGTGGATGACTTTGAACGAAAATGAGGGGAGGCCCGAAGCAAGTCAGGGTGATTGAAAATTTGGGAGAGACTCGAAGTAGGTCAAGGTGATCGGATGCTCGCAGGGAGGCTCGAAGCAGGTTAGGGTGACTGGATGCTCGAGGTGAGGCCCAAAACAGGTCAGGGTGACCGGATACTCGTTGAGAGGACTAGAGTATGAGAGTAATGGTGATCTTTTGTTTAAAGAGAGGATTTGTAAAATACCGAAAAAGGATGAATAACCATAAGGAAATTTTCAAAAAATTTTAGAAATTTTCTAGAAATTTTTTGGAGGTCTATGGCTTAGGCTACAGGGATAAATATTGGGTCACGGAAAATCTGTTTAGGTTACCCTATTTAAACGAGGAGAAGTTTGATTTTTCATTTTTTTTTCTTTTTCTTTATTTTCTTTTTTTCCCCCGTGTGCCCTATTTCTCTTCTCTTCCTCTACGTCACCGTTTTCTCTCCTCACTCGACGTTGAAGCCCTTCATCTCCTCCACCCGACAACGCCGCCCTCCCTCGCGTCATTTCCTCTTCTTCCCCAGCGTATAAAGTCCCTTGGCCAAGGAAGCCGGAGCCTTCTCTTCCTCCTCTCATTTGCGTCGGCTCATCTCCTTCCTCTCGGCTTTACCCTGACTCTTTCTTCTTCCGCGTCCCCTTCCTTTTCTCCAAATAGTGTCAATCTCTCTCTGGGTCGCTACCGGCCACCACGGCTTGATGTCGCCCGTCGCCGGTCACCAGATCCGACCTAGTGTCGTCGTCCTTATGCCCTAGTACAGTCGTCGATTCCTTCTTTCTATCTGGCTGTTGGCGATTTGGAGATAGGTGCTCTGCCCTAGTTGATCTGGGTGTTTGATTGGGAAGCAAAGGATGCTGTTGGCAGAGGTAAGTGGGGTTGTGAATAGATTTTTCTGGTGAAATGCTTGGTTGAACTCTTGATCTCCACTTCTTGATCTCTTCTTGATCTGAATGGTAGAGTGGACTCCAGCAGGGAGGTATTGTTTTGTGGGTTTTCTTGGTTCCGACAGCAATTCCATCCAGCAGCAACTTGTTCCAGCAGCAACAACGGCTGTGAATTGGCCCCCAGGGCGTAGCACAAACGGTAGGATCATGGTACCTCTAGCGTAATGGCCAGGGGTCGATTCTCAGGAACTGATGACCTGGGGTTTACCCCGCCATGCGCCTATGACTTGTATACCTGCATGAACCTTCCTTCATATCTGTGGGGCCGACACTAGGGGGGTCGCTAAGGTAGCGGATAAAAAAAAAATCACGGCTGTGAATTGAGGTAAGAAGTAGGGTAATTGATCTTAGTTGTAGATCATGTTGTAATTTGATCATTTTAGTGGTTGATTGTGCGTAGATTTATTAGTTTTGATTAATCTAATGGAATGATTAGGGTTAAGGCAATTAACCCTAGTTAACCGTTGGATTTAAATTTAGGTAGGTAAATGGTTATGTTAATTAGGGTTTTCCCTACATTAGTCTTGGGGATTTATTTAGCTATTTAATTATTTTGAATTTTAGCTAAATAAAACTATACATGTATGATTTATTATAGGACTTTGATTCGAGACGGCGTCTCGACGTGAGATTTGTTCTGATACGAACTACTGTTAATGGCGGGTACATTGACTTATCTCTTTTGATATGTCATGTTGATATACTTAGTAGATTTTTAACAAATAGTAATAATTATGTTTATATCTGCATCGGTATGTCACTATTTGTTTCTTGATCATGCTTTGTTTGTTACCTACTTGTTTTGCATACATGCCTTATTTATTATTTATGTTATAGAGGTAGTGGCATACCATGCCTTATGATATACCAGACTAGTTAGTTACCATATCTGACCCATGTACCTAGGTCTGTTTATTTGATCCATTTATTTTTGGTACATGTTTTATGGAGGTAGATATGGTCAGGATTTGCATGCTTAGTGTCATGCACCATCTTGCATGATTGCATGCTGTGCGATTGGTAGCCCCATTATTGTTGAGCTCATCGCCAGTTACATGGATCTGCACGCACAACTACTCATGGGTTAGTGGTATATCAGGCAGGGTGTGTGGCAGTTTGCTCTGTCAGTGCTTTGCTGGTCCACTCATGGGTAGCATGATGCAGTGTGGTAGCACGTTAGGGATCCCTCCCTGGACTTTCTCAGGGAGATGAGAGCATTGCGCTCCCCCACTTATAATTTGAGGTAGGAAGATAAGTGTACTCCGGCAGCATCTTGTCCACTCGGTCACTCATCAAGAGCAGTGACGACAAAGTGCACAGTTGTCATAGCTCTACCCACTTGGTCTCACTATCGTGTGTGAGATGGCTGACTGGCATCAAGGGTGACCATGTCATTTGCATCATATGCATTATTGCATTTATTGCTTGTCTTTGCTGCACTTTATTTGCTCCATATTAGATGGATGCATATGATTAATATGCATACAGGGACATGTTTTTTTGGTCTGACGACCTATCCTAATAGGAGGTCTTGGTGAGTACAGCTTCTCCCTTTTTCTTTTAGTTTTGCATTATATATTATCTCAGGAGACTGTACTCATATTTATGGGTAGCATGACGTAGTGTGGTAGCACGTTAGGGATCCCTCCCTGGACTTTCTCAGGGAGATGAGAGCATTGCGCTCCCCCACTTATAATTTGAGGTAGGAAGATAAGTGTACTCCGGCAGCATCCTGTCCACTCGGTCACTCATCAGGAGCAGTGACGACAAAGTGCACAATTGTCATAGCTCTACCCACTCGGTCTCACCATCGTGTGTGAGATGGCTGACTGGCATCAAGGGTGACCATGTCATTTGCATCATATGTATTATTGCATTTATTGTTTGTCTTTACTGCACTTTATTTGCTCCATATTGGATGGATCCATATGATTAATATGCATACAGGGACATATTTTTTTGGTCTGACGACCTATCCTAATAAGAGGTCTTGGTGAGTATAGCTTCTCCCTTTTTCTTTCAGTTTTGCATTATATATTATCTCAGGAGACTGTACGCATATTTATTACTATCAGTTCTAGTTTGCTATGCATGTCAACTTAGTATTCGCTGAGAAGTTGACTCACCCCGTTGATATTACCATTTCAGGTTGATGTTGTCGGGAGGTTCCAGTCGCTAGTCCCCCATCACTTCGTGTCGCGATGATTTTTTTTTTGTTTAAGGACTTGGGTTCCTTGGTTGTGTTGATATACTATGCTGATTTATATACTTGTGATGTTGGATTGTACTCGAGGATTTTATCGACTTCTGGTCTACTGCATTTATTTTTTTTTTCCGCTGCGTTGTTTTCTTTGTTGTGTTTTGTGTTTTCCGTGTGTAGTGGAGTAGGTGGTTTTCAAATATAAACTGTGTGGTTGTGTCAGCCAGAGGCTGAAATATATAAATTGTGTGGTTGTTTAGTTGTATTTTATTATTATTGTTTTGGTCGTATTGGCCGAGGCATTTGTGGCCCAGAGGACTTTGTAGTAAAGTCTCAGATTGTCACCTGTATTATAAAGTCCCACATTAGAATTGTTGGATCCTTTACAGCTGGCTAGATAGGGCTGAATAGCCTGAAATAAAAAATAAAATATTTCCCATCTTTTCAAGCTAAATTAAGAAACATTTGCATAAAAAAAACTTAATCAAAGAAAGAAAGAGGCAGATCATTTACTTGGTTACAACTCCCCCGGGGCGAGGTGCCTAGGGAGGTGCCTAGGTGATCCGGGCGCTTGGACCGTCTGGGCACCTGGACTTGGTCCGGGTGCCTGGACCAAGTCAACTTCCCTCTTGACTTCTCTGTCAGGGCATTCCATTCCAGTTCTTCTCGCTTGGGTGATTTCGACCATCCAGAATAGGGCTCACCTGAACCCATCTTCTAGCCTTCTCAAGCAACCTTCCGCTTTGACATCTTGTCTCTCAGAATCGTCGCACGCTTTCTTCTCGTCCGCCAACGTATTCCGCTCGCCTGGGTGATTTCGGTCATCCAGAATAGGGCTTACCTGAACTCATCTTCCGGCCTTCCCGAGCAACCTCCGCTCCGGTTTCTCGTCCCTCGCAGATACCGCGCGCCTCCTTCTCGTCCGGCCACACACTCTTCCGCAACATCTCGTTCCTCGACGCACCGAGCCCGTTGACTCTCGCCCATGCCATCCTTCTCGTTAGCTGCATTTTTCGCTGGACTGTGCTCCTAAGTTCCTGCATATTTAGACACGGGAGATAAACCACAACAGGACCTAACTTTATTTGGTTGATCACATCAAAATTACCTCGGGGTACTTACAATCTCCTCCTTTTTTATGTGAGCAACCTAAGTTAAGTTAGGATAAAAAAAATAAAAAAATAATGGATATATTTTGCATTTAAGAAAAATATGTAAAAAAATATTTATTTTGCATTAAGAAAAATATGCAAAAAAAAAAAAAAATCTACCCCTCCTAAACTTCACCTCTAATTCTCCTCATCTGATCACATTAAAAATGTGGTACTTTAAAATAACTTGAAAATAAAACTAAAATAGAATCTAAGGAAAACAAAGTCTAAAATGGCTATTATCCATAATCTTAGGAAAATGTAAATTTTAAAAAATATGGATTCTTACGGTAAATTTTGAAAAATATTTTTAAATTGAACTCTCTTTTCCGAAAGATTAAGATTAAGTTAATTTCAAATAGAAATTTTACAAAACAATTTATTTGAAAGTATTAGATAATTTTATAATAGTTAAATACTTAACAGTTAGTCAATTAAATATTTATTTTAGTAATTAGCTTCCAAGCTGTGCCTAGACACTATGCCTTCTTAGTTATTGGAACAATAATCACTTCTAGACAAAACCTTTTAAAGAAATTAAGTATTTAATTTTCTTTCTGAAAGCCCTAGGTCTAAAAAATTTTTTAAAAAAAAACAAGGCATGCACAAAGAGATAATTTAATTTAAACATGACTTTAAAACCCAAAACAGGTTCATTCTACCGGATTAATCAAAACTTTCTAGGAATATACTTCTATGATATTCTTCTAATTTGACTCTTATGGTATCTAAGTTACTAATTCAGTCCATTATATTTTTTAACTTGTTAAATATATGGGCATGCAAAAATTTTCAAATTTTCTATTTCTATTTTCAACTTTTCATTTTCAATTTTTATCTTATCAAAATCCTCTAATCGACAAGCTATTACTAAAGTTCCTTTTAACTCATTATTTTCTTTTAATAATTTTTTATTTTCTATTGCTAATTTGCAAGAACTCTTTGACTATATTTTTATAAATTTAAATAATTGGTCAGGAGTTAGGGATTGTACTTGACTTATCTTGTCATTTTCAAAATATGATGCTCCCCCTATAGAGCTGCTTTCTTTTGATGTTTCTCCCCCTTCGTCGATACTTTCGATGCTCATTTCCGAGGTGCTTTCATCGTCTTCGGGTAGGTACTCGACAATTAGCGTTGTTCCGGTAATCTCCTTGGATCCGGATGTTTTTTGAAGATGAGTCGGTATCCATAGCAGAATTAGATTCTTCTTTCATTGATTGTTTATAGAGCTCCAAGAATTTTTTCCCAAAGTTCTTTTGCACATTGATAGTTGTTGATTTTGTCGAGTTCTTAGCGGGAAGAACACTCAGCGGGTTGAACTTGGCATTACCATTTGCTATGAATTTATCATGTTGCTTCTGAGTCCAAAGATGCACCTCAAGTTATTTTCCATCTTTAGTTTTGGGGACATCAAAACCAAATTTCAAAGAAAGCAGTATATCAAAATCAATTTGAAAAAATACTTTCATTTTTTGTTTACAGAATAAGAACTCTCCCTCAAACGTTGGCGTATAGATGCTAGCTCCGACCATTTTTTGTGATTCGATGGACGATTAGTCTTTCTGAAGTGACCTGGCTCTGATACTAATTATTGGCCTTTGGCGGCCGGCTAGAGGGGGGAGGGGGGTGAATAGCTTGAAATAAAAAAATAAAACATTTCCCGTCTTTTCAAGGTAAATTAAGAAACACTTGTATAAAAAGAAACTTAATCAAAGAAAGAAAGAGATAGATTATTTACTTGGTTACAACCTAGGTGGTTATTAATCCAAGGGGAGTAAAGCTCACAAAAAATCTCCTTTCGACAGAGAAGTCTCTTACAACAGTTAAAGTACTCGAATACAAAGCTAAACAAAAGGTAGAATGTTTACAAGTGTTCTTCTCTATCTTTTTCAGTGTGATTTAGCTTCTGGTATCAGGGTTGCATTTATAACCCTGATCGGGGTGCTTAGAAGGGTTCCATGCGCCTGAACGTAGATAGAATTTTATCCACTTCGTAACAGATCGCGCCACGTTGCATTTCGATAAACTTTCAATTCCGAGCGCCCGGAAGTGTAGGATCGTTGCGCTAAAGGGGGTGAATAACGCTCGTGGCTAGTTCGTTCATTTAAAACAATTCAGTAAAAACACAGTGGAATAAGAAAGCAAAGAAAGAAAGACAATAACACAAACACCAAGAGTTACTTGGTTTGGAGCCTATGGCGACTCCTACTCCAAGGCCCGCACGTGAGAGTGATTTCGATGGGAAATCCACTAATCAATCAAAAGTTACAAAAGATTTACAATTATAGTACAAGTAACTTTTAAATAACACAATATTGACGACTTTGAGAAATAGATCTTCAATGTAGTCATCATTGGAGCAGCTTTTGAACGTCGAGAGGCATTATCGAAGCAACGTAAAAGCGCAGAAGTTGTTCTGAATGTCGCTATTAAGCTCCCGATCGAATGCTGCTTATATAGGCTGTTTCGAGCACCTGGAACCCCTCCGGGCCCCCAGACTGCCTGGGCGCCCCCCGTCTGCCCGGGGCGAGCCTGGTCCGGGCGCCTGGAGCAGCTCCGGGTGCCTGGACCCCTTCCGGGCACTTGAACCCTTTCGGTGCCCAAACTAACTTTTTCCAGCTTTTTATTTTATGCAAAATAAAGTTAGTCCAGGTAGTATAGAATATATTGTTGGTGCAATATTCCCCGGGTCAAGGTTGATCAAGTTGACTGAGCTTGGACTGAGTCAAGCTCGAGTCATGATGTTTGGGTTTCGATGTTTGACAATACATGTAAACAACACATGGAGATTGCAGGTGCAATTGTTCATGTGGATAGATTGTGAAGAAGAGTCAAGTAGGTCATGGTTGACTGGATACTTGACTAGAAAGTCCTGGTGAGTGAAGCCAGGCAGATGGAAAGTCCTGATGAGTGAAGCCAGGCAGATTGAAAGTCCTGGTGAGTGAAGCTAGGCAGATGGAAAGTCCTGGTGAGTGAAGCCAAGCAGAGTGAAAGAGCTAGTGAGTGAAGCTAGGCAGAAGAAAGTCCTGGTGAGTGAAGCCAGGCAGAAGGAAAGTCCTAACTGGGAAGTTAGGCAGATGGAAAATCCTGGTGAGTGAAGCCAGGTGAAAGACCTAGTGAGTGAAGCTAGGCAGAAGGAAATTCTGGTGAGTGAAGCCAGGTAAAAGACCTAGTGAGTGAAGCTAGGCAGAAGGAAATCCTGGTGAGTGAAGTCAGGTGAAAGACCTAGTGAGTGAAGCTAGGCAATTGGCAAAGTCCTGGTGAGTGAAGCCAGGCACGAGGAAATCCAGATGGATCAAGGCTGATCGGACATCTGGTGTTGGAAAGTCCAAGTAGGTCAAAGGGATTGACCGGATACTTGGCACGAGGAGAAAAGTCTAAGTGGGTCAAAGGGATTGACCGGACACTTGGTGAGGGAATCCTAGCAGGTCAAGGGTGACCGGATGCTAGGCATGATGGACCAACAGGTCATGGATGACCGGATGTTGGTTTAGGGGACTTTGGACTTGTTTTTGGGCAAAAATAAGGAGTCGGATCTATCAGCCGATCGATTGGCACATGCCCAATCGATCGTCCGATCGATTGGGTGAGTCCTCGCGACAAGCCTTCTCCCAATCGATCAGTGGATCGATTGGGGAGAAGCATCGTGCGAACAGAACAGCTCTGGATCGATCAGCCGATCGATCCAGAGCCCCCAATCGATCAGGCGATCGATTGGGAAGCTGCGATTTCGTGCGATAAGGGCTGGATCGATCAGCCGATCGATTCAGGCTATTTCAGAGAGCATACAGCCGCTCTGGATCGATCGATTGATCGATCCAAAGCCTCCCCGATCGATTGGGAGCAATCCAATTGATCGAGAGCAATCCAATTGATCGAGATCCGACCGTTGGCGTAATTTATAGCTGCAGGCGTTCGATTCCATCGGTAGAACTTGAAGAGTTCACGCATACAGCTCCGATCTTCACAGGCGACTCCATAGCTTTTCCACAGAGCTCTCCACGCCAGATCTTGAAGATTCTTGGAAGTTTTGTCCAAGTCAAGAGGCGAAGAAGAGAAGTTAGAGTTAGGGCTTTTATTACACTTCTTGTAAGCTTTTGCTTGTTCTTTACTGCCCTTTTCTTCCTTCTTGTATTGAGAGTCTTGTAGGGCTTCTCCGCCTTCGGTAGTTACCGAAAAGGAGTGTTTTTATTAGTGGAGGGTGCGTGAGTGTGTGGATCCTTGGATTAGTCACCTCTTCTTGAGGTGGATACCAAGTAAATCCTTAGTGTTAGCGTTGTGGTTGTTTTCTTTGTATTTTCCGCTGCATATCTTTGAAGAAATAAGCAACGAAGAGCAACGACCAACACGATGAGCGCACCGAGCTATTCACCCCCCCTCCTCTAGCTCCATATTTGGTCCTAACAAGTGGTATCAGAGCGAGGCCGCTCTTCACCAGAATCATTGCCGGAAGGGTCAACAAGCTAGAGGGTGAAGAAGTTGAAGCAAATTCTACAAGTTGAAGACTTCATCAAAAGGCTCAACTTCAACATGGAATTCCAAGACGGACTTGGATTCGATACAAGGGTGCCTCCACCATTCACAATGATGAGTTTCGATCTTTGGAGATCAAGGATCGAAAATTTCTTGATGGTGGAAATAGAGCAATGGTTTGCTCTTATGGAAGGTTTTGAGGCTCCAACAAATTCAAAGGGCAAAACTCTCAAGAGAAGCAAGTGGAGCCAAGAGCAAATTCAAAGGAGCGAGACAAATGACAAAGTGACCAAACTATTGGTCAATTTATTGCCAAGCAATATTTTGGCTCAAGTCGGAGAATTCAAAGATGTCAAGGAGCTTTGGAGCAAATTGGCAACAATTCATGAGATCCCCTCTACTGTACCAAATCACGAAGAATCCAAAGAGGGTGACTCATTGGATCAAAATCAAGAGGACTCCGAAGTTAAGAGATGCTCAACTTCCGAAGAAGAAGAAGTCCAAGAAGCTTCATCCTCAACGAAATGCAATGAAAAGAGCAAGGAAGGAGCATATTCCTTGTTTCATGTACAAGAGAACGAAGATGAAGAAGCCTTCACCTCTAGGATTGAGGGGGAGTGTAGATCATTGACACTGGAGCAAGAGGAAGTCTCCACATCCGGGTCAAAAGAAGAAGAGGATGAAGAAGTTTCCACCTCCACAAGTCAAGACAAATCTATTGGAGGAGTATCAAGTTCGGATCAAGAGGAAGCTTCTACCTCCAGATCAAAAGGAGAAGATGTCACCCCTACAAGCAAAGGTATAACAATTTCAATAGAAAATAACAAAAATCATATCATTTGCTTTGAGTGTAGGGAAAAAGTACATTACAAAAGTAAATGCCCTAAATTGGCCAAGAAGAAGGGCCAAGTGACACAAAAGGGCAAGGAGAAGCCCAAGGAGACCACTCCCGGAACAAAAAGGAGCAAGAAGCACATTGTGTGCTTTTTGTGCAATCAAAAGGGACATTACCGGATTCAATGTCCCAAGGGGAAGAAGGCGGTCAAGGCTCAAGGAGGAAGCACACCTCAAGGGGGAGTCTCCAAGGTAAAAAGAAAGGTATCATTTATTGAGCCTACTCCCTTGAACAATGGTAAAAAGCATGCTAAGTTAAGTCTTTATCATTTTAATGCTATTTACCATAAGAATAGAGAGCATGATAGCATTAAGGAAAAACACATGGCTCTCCATGCTAAAACTACCACACCTAGGGTTAAGAAGGTAGTGTTGGTGCAACCTTAGGTCAAGGTTGAACTGGGTGACCCGACTCGAGTTGACCTGACTCGAGGTATATTTTGATGTTTGACAAGAATAGAGAAGTTGTATTTTGATGTTTGACAAGAATAGGAACTTGGGGGATTGTGGGTGCAACCTTTGGTCAAGGTTGACCCGACTTGAGTTGACCTGATTCGGGAAAAGTCCAAGTATGGAGACTTGGCACGGAAAAGTCCAAGCAGGGAGCTTGGCACGGGAAAAGTCCAAGCAGGGAGCTTGGCACGGGGAAAAGTCCAAGTATGGAAGCTTGGCATGGGAGGTCGGAGAGGGCTCGGTAGCTCGTTCTCCGGACTAGGTCCGAGAGGGCTCGGTAGCTCGTTCTCTGGACCGGACGTGGAAGTCAGAGAGGGCTCGGTAGCTCGTTCTCTGGACTAGGTCAAAGAGGGCTCGGTAGCTCGTTCTCTGGACCGGACGTGGAAGTCGGAGAGGGCTCGGTAGCTCGTTCTCCGGACTAGGTCAGAGAGGGCTCGGTAGCTGTTTCTCTAGATCAGGAAGGCTTTAGGGTTTAAGGCTGGGAAATTGGATCGATCTGCTGACCGATCCAGTGATACTATGGGTATCTGGATCGGTCTGCTGACCGATCCAGTGATACACTGATTCTCACTATGGGTCATCTGATCGGTCTGGTGACCGATCAGTAACCAAACAAATTGGGAGAAGGAATAGGAGGGATCGGTCTGTGGACCGATCCACCTATGGCCTGATCGGTCCACAGACCGATCAGGGCTCTGCAACCAACTCTTTGTGAGAGTTGGGATCGGTCCCCTGATCGATCAGATCCGTCCTGGATCGATCAGGGTGGAGCCTGATCGGTCCAGGTCTAGCCGTTGAGTCACAACGGCTAGATTTCTGTGTCTGTGTCTTCTTCTTCACAGGTTCATATAAATCAAGAGGTGGAGGGCCTCTACATATGTGCAGACTTCTTCTTGCTCCTGCGATCTGAGCTTTGCTGAGCTCTCCACTGCTGAAGCTTCGTGTGAGCTTCCCTCGGCTGGACTCCAACTGATCAGTTGCTGCTGTTGTTGGCATCCGTGAAGTGGTTGCTTCATCACCAGTCGACGAGAAGGCAAGAAAACTAGTGTTTTTACATTCATATTGTTCTTGGCTTCTTGCTTTATCTTTGTACTCTGATCTTGTTGTTGCAAGAGAGATTGTGGCAAGGTTTCTCCACCCAGAAGGAGTTTTTATTAGCCGATTTTCCAGGGTCTCATCCACCGACGGAGTGATAGGATTCGTCCACCTTACGGACACGCCGAGGAGTAGGAGTATCATCTCCGAACCTCGTTATATCGTCGCGTTTGAGGTTTGATATTCTCCTGTTTCGTTTCTATCTTTTATTTCCGCTGCGCTAACTAAAATTGTAGGAAGAAACGTGAATTTGGGGTCGACTATTCACACTCCCCCTCTCTAGCCATCCGAAGGTCCTAACAAGTGGTATCAGAGTCAGGTCGCTCTTCGTCGGATTAACACTCGGGGGAGCACGAGCTAGAGAATGGATCAACTTGGAGAAGTCGTCACGATTCCACCCTTCTACGATCGCGACGACTTCGCGTATTGGAAGGTAAGAATGAAGTATTTTCTTATGACTAACATAGTAAATTGGAATTGTGTACAAGTAGGTTTTATTCCTCCGGTGGATAAAGAAGGAGAACCTCTCGAGAAGAAGAAGTGGACGAAGGAACAAATCCACCAATCCATAATCAACGACGAGGTAACGAAAATCTTTGAATTTTCATTACCTAATGATATCTTGTGTAAGATAGGTGGATATAACAATGCCAAGGAGTTGTGGAACAACTTGGCTAAGTTCCATGAGGAGAGCTCCAATTCAAGTCATGAAGAGGAGTCAAGTGAGCCAAGTAGCTCACATCATGGAGGTATGGAATTAGAAGTTGAGGGCTACTCAACATCTAAGGAAGAAGAGGAGGAGAGTTCTTCTTCAAGACTGGAGCAAGAAGAAGAAGCCTCTACCTCCGGAAGGGATGAAGGAGAGAGCTTATATCTATCCTCAACCCTAGGTAACTCAAGCAACTTAATTTCAAGTAAATTACATATAATGTGCTTTGAGTGTAAGGAATATGGGCATTACAAAAGTAAATGTCCAAAGAGGATTAGGAAGACTCCACCGGCACCAAAAGTCAAGGAAGCCGGAGTCCCGATACGCAAGGGCAAGGAGCACGTGGTGTGCTTCCAATGCAAGCAAAGGGGACATTATAGGAGTCGATGTCCAAGGGGGAGGCAACCTCACAAGGACAAGAGACCAAGCACATCTATGGGGGGAGCTAAGGCAAACCCTAAGGTATCCTTTAAGGTACATTCTTGCAATTCTAATAAGACACATGCTAGTAGTTTTATTGCAATTGTCAATAATGATAAGCATGATAAGCATGATAACCATAGAAACCGATACATGTGCTTAGGTGTCAAACATGTTAGCCTAGATAAGGACAATGCTAGAAATGCCAACCCTAGAGTTAACCCATCTAAGGTTAAGGAAAACCTAGATAGGAATCCCAAAACAACTAGACATATGCCTAGGAATACCTCAAAGAAAAATGGAAAATTAAAGCTTGAGGTATTAAAGAAGGAAAATCAAGTCTTGAGGTCAAGACTTGACACTTTAGAAAAGGCTCTTAAGAATTTGGAGAAGTCAACTCTAGGGTCTAAGGGTCAAAAATCAAAGCCTAAGGACATGAGAGGTTTGGGTCACAAACCTAAGTCTCAAGGGGTCAAGCCCGCTTATCATAATGTTCCATTCGATTATGGAACAAGACCTAGGGCTAAGAAGACCATCACCAAGGTCACAAGGGGAGTCACCCCTAGAGTTGATCTTGATGAGTCTCAAATGACCAAGGCTTTAAAGCCTAGGAGGGTCATTAGGAGGGTTGCTAGGGAAGTCATCCCTAGTGAATATTTAGTGAACCCAATGAGCTCAAATAAGTATTGGGTTCCTAGGAGCGTGATTCCTTCACGCTAGATGGTTTAGGGTGTGCCAACCTTAATTGGATAGGTAGTTAACCTACTCATGGCAAAATGTGACATTTTAGGAATTTTCAAGGTGTAATCAAGCCTTGAAAATGAAATTAAAAATTATTCCTAAGGTGATTAGGATGTGCCAACCACATTTGAGGAGTTTTCTATGGTCAATCTAATTGGCACATAGTGATCTAAAAATCTTTAGTATATGATTTTAGGTCTATTATGTTGGTGCAACATCCCTCAGGTCAAGGTTGACCTGGTTAACCAAGCTGAGTTTTGGTTTGGGTTTAGATGTTTGACAATAAGATATTGATTGAAGAAGAGTCAAGTAGGTCAAGGTTGACCGGATACTTGACTGGGAAGTCCTAACTGGAATGTTAGGCAGAAGTAAAAGTCCTAGTGAGTGAAGCTAGGCAGAAGGAAATCCTGGTGAGTGAAGCCAGGTGAAAGTCCTAGTGAGTGAAGCTAGGCAGAAGGAAATCCTGGTGAGTGAAGCCAGGTGAAAGTCCTAGTGAGTGAAGCTAGGCAGATGGAAACCCTAGTGAGTGAAGCTAGGTGAAAGTCCTGGTGAGTGAAGCCAGGCAAGGGAAATCCAGATGGATCAAGGATGATCGGACATCTGGTGTTGGGAAGTCCAAGTAGGTCAAAGGATTGACTGGATACTTGGCAAGGAAGGAAAACCAGATGGATCAAGGATGATCGGACATCTGGTGTTGGGAAGTCCAAGTAGGTCAATGGAGTGACCGGATACTTGGCACGACGAGTAAAAGTCCAAGTGGGTCAAAGGGATTGACCGGACACTTGGTGGGGAGTCCTGGCAGGTCAAGGGAGTGACCAGATGCTAGGCATGATGTACCAACAGGTCAAGGTTGACCGGATGTTGGTTAGGGAGGTTTGGGACTTGGTTTTGGGCAAAAACCAAGTGCTGGATCGATCCGTGGATCGATCCAGGCTCTGGATCGATCAGTGGATCGATCCAGATTCTTCCCAGCGAACAGAAAGCTTCTGGATCGATCAGTCGATCGATCGGGACGATGCTGCTTCGCGCAACAAGCGCTGGATCGATCCGTGGATCGATCCAGACGCTATTTCCAGAGCACAGAGGCGCTCTGGATCGATCCGTGGATCGATCCAAAGCCTCCCCGATCGATTCAGAACATTTGAATCGATCGGGATCCGACCGTTGGCGTCGATAAAGGCCGCAGGCGCTCGATTCCTTCGGCATCACTTCTCCGATTCACTTCAGCTCTTCGCCAGCTTCTCCACAGCTCTCTACAAGCACGTGATCGCCAGTTCTTGAAGGATCTTGGAGGTTTTCCAAGTCAAGAGACGGATCCATTGCAAGAGGAAGAAACTAGGGTTAGGGTTTGCACTCATTGTAAGCTTGTAAGCTTCTATTTCTTGTACTCTTTCCCTCTCTTCTTGTATTGAGTCTTGTAGGGCTTCTCCGCCTTTGGTAGTTACCATAAAGGAGAGTTTATTTAGTGGAGGGTGTGTGCGTGGTGTGGATCCTTGGATTAGTCACCTCCTTTGGAGGTGGATACCAAGTAAAATCCTAGTGTTAGCGTGGTTGTATTTGTTTCTGTATTTTCCACTGCATATCCTTGAAGAAACAAGCAACGCCAAGCGACGAGCACGCGACGAGCTATTCACCCCCCCCTCTAGCTACTTTTGATCCTAACAAGTGGTATCAGAGCGAGGCCGCTCTTCACCGGAATCATCGCCGGAAGGGTCAAGCATATCAAGAAAAGCTAGAGGGTGAAGAAGTTGGAGCAAATTCTTCAAGTTCAAGACTTTATCAAGCTCAACTTCAAGATGCAATTCCAAGATGGACTTGGATTTGACACGAGGGTGGCTCCACCATACACCTCCACGAGCTTCGATTCTTGGAAATCAAGAATCGAAAACTTTCTTATGATGGAGATAGAGCAATGGTTTGCTCTTACGGAAGGCTTCGAAGCTCCAACAAATTCCAAGGGCAAAGCTCTAAAGAAAAGCAAATGGAGCCCGGAGCAAGTCCAAAGGTGCGAGGCCAATGACAAAGTGACCAAGCTTTTGGTCAATCTATTGCCAAGCACCATCCTTTGCAAAATTGGAGAATTTGAAGATGCAAGGGAATTATGGAGCAAATTGGCCAAGCTTCATGAAGAGATCCCCTCCACTGCACAAGATCAAGAGGAATCCAAAGAGGGCGACTCATTGGAGCAAGACCAAGAGGAGGACTCCGAGGTTGAGAGATGCTCAACCTCCGAAGAAGAGGAAATTCAAGAAGCTTCATCCTCAAGGGAATGCAACGAAGGGAACAAGGAGGGAGCACACTCCTTGTTTCACATTCAAGATGATGAAGCCTCCACCTCTAGGATTGAGGGGGAGCAACCCTTGGTGACACCGGATCAAGAAGAAGGAGAAGCTTCTACATCCGGGTCAAGAGAAGAAGAGGAGGAAGAAGCTTCCACCTCCACAAGTCAAGCAAAATCAAATAGAGAAGTATCAAGTTTGGATCAAGAGGAAGCTTCTACCTCCGGATCCAAAGGAAAAGATGCCACCCCTACAAGCAAAGGTATAAATATTTTAATTAATAATAAAAATCATATCATATGCTTTGAATGTAGGGAACATGGGCATTACAAAAGTAAATGCCCTAAATTGGCCAAGAAGAAGGGCCAAGTGGCACAAAAGGGCAAGGTTAAGCCAAAGGAGACCACTCCCGGAACAAAGAAGAGCAAGGAGCATATCATATGCTTCTCTTGCAATCAAAAGGGGCATTACCGGAGTCAATGCCCTAAGGGGAAGAAGGTGGTCAAGGCTCAAGGAGGCACTAGTCAAGGGGGAGCCTCCAAGGTAAAGAAGAAGGTATCTTTTATTGAGCCTACTCCTTTACATTATGGTAAAAAGCATGATAGTTCTAACTTTTATCATTTTAATGCAATTTACCATAAGAATAGAAAGCATGAGGGCTTTAAGGAAAAGCATGTGGCCCTACATGCTAAGACTATCACTCCTAGGGTTAGGAATGTAGGTAAAAGTCTAGGCAATAACTCTAAGGATTTTAGATACAAGCCTAAAAACCAACATGCTCATGGACTTAATGAAAAACCAAATTCTAAGGATTTAATGATAGAAAATCAAGTCTTGAGATCAAGACTTGATAAAATGGAAAAGACCCTAAAAAGGATGGAAAATATCCTAAAAGGGCAAAATGAGCAAAACCTAGGGCTAGGAAAATCAAAGCCATCAAATAGCCATAGAGGTTTGGGATACAAACCAAAGGCTAAGAAGGATGTGTCTAGTTATCATAGGGTTCCATATAGTTATGGAACAAACCCTAGGTCTAGTGGTCAAGTCAAGAATACTAGGAAGTCATCCCTAAGAGTATTTTTGCAACCAAAGTGACTAAGACTTCTAAGAAGTCTAAGAAAGTCACTAACAAGGTCACAAGGGAGGCTATCCCTAGGGTTGACCTAGAAAATGTGACCAAGGCTTCTAAGAAGCCCAACAAGGTCACTAGGAAGGTATCTAGGGAAGTTATCCCTAGTGAGTACCTAGAGCATTCAAGGAGCACCAATAGGTGTTAGGTTCCTAGGAGCATCTTCTCTACCCCATAGAGGGGTTAGAGAGTGTCAACTCCGATTAGAAGGGTAGTTAACCCAACTTTGAGGAAATTGACACTCAAGGAGCATTTTCAAGGTTTTTGTTAACCTCTGAAAATGAAATGGAACTAGTATTTACTCCTTGAAAGAGTAAAATGTGCCTAGTGGTGAAAATTTGATTTTAATCTTAAAAGGCACATATTGGGAAATTCATAAGAGCTACCAAGTTGGGATTTTGGTATGTTCTTAGAAAATTAAAGGAAATTGAAGTCTTATGTTGAAGTGCTACTCTTGTGGAAAAATGAAATATGCCAACATTTGAGGAATATGCTTAATTTCAATTGGCATAAATTAATCAAGGGAATTAGAAATGCCAATTTAGGTTTTGGCGTTTTCTTGACGCACTTAAGGGCAATCTAGGTTTAAGTTGTAAGTTTAGCTAAGGTTTTAAGGATACTTAGATAGGTAGTCTAGGTATATTTTATTTATGCTAAACCTTGCCATGATTGTTTGCTCATAATATGCCATGACATCATATTTTATCTTATTTGTATTTTGCATTCATGACTTATCATGAAAAATACAAAAATACCATGTCATGACATTCATACATCATGTAGTTATAGGATATTTTCTTTTGAAAATTATTTC
The DNA here is from genome assembly GCF_018446385.1 of Zingiber officinale. NCBI lineage: Eukaryota > Viridiplantae > Streptophyta > Magnoliopsida > Zingiberales > Zingiberaceae > Zingiber > Zingiber officinale. Next base: position 6,804,363 of record NC_055991.1, read on the forward strand.
CTTTTGATGTATGCCATAACATTATCATGCATTAGTTTAATTTCTTGTAATTAAGGATAAATGGCATTTAACAACACTTATTAACAAGTGACATCCTAGGTGGATGTCTAATATTTTTGAAATGCCTAGATAGATATGCATGATCCCTAGAATAGGGCAAAACCAAAATCTTATATCTCACAAGGACTATAAGATGACATGTATGTGTTTTAGTGCACATTAGATACAAGTGAGATGTTAGGAAGATGAACAAAACTCAAAATGTTGATTTAGTGCATTCTTTTGAGTTTTAGGTTCATCAAAACACATAGTTATGTGTTTTCCCATCATTGGGAAAGCTAATGTACAAGTCATGTGCATTATGCCCAAGGAACATGATGGGATATTGGTTTTGAAAATGTTTTTAAAATGTTTTTGGAAAACCTTGGTGAAGGCTATCTTTTGATAGTAATCACCATTGAATAGTTAGACACAAACTTGAAGAAAACACTAAAGTTTTTGCAAGTTTTCAAGTTTGTGTCAATCTTTGAAAATATGATGTATTTTCATAGAAAACTATTTTTCCTTGATAATATATGCCCTAAACAATGTCTACACGAAATTTCATAATTTTTGGATTTTTGTAGAATTTTCTAGGGGTTTCAGTTGACTGAAATGGAATTTCAGCAACTATCGAGCTCCGATCGATCCATGGATCGATTGGAGTGCCTGAATCGATCCATGGATCGATTCAGAAGGTAAATCATGCGAGCAGTAGCTCGCTGGATCGATCAGCCGATCGATCCAGGTAGTCTGAATCGATCAGTGGATCGATTCAGAAAGGTTCAATCGATTGGAACCCAACTCCAATCGATCCAAGTTGCTGATTTTGGCTGGGAAAGCCTGATTTCAGCACTTTGAACCTATTTTAGTCTAGGTAACCATTCCAAACCCTTAAAATACATTTGTATACATAAAAAGGGTGTTTTCGTGTTGAAAACAAGGATGGAATGGTAAAGGAAGACTTCATTGAAGTTTAGGTTGAGGTTTGTTTCAAATTTTGAATATTTGAACCTCAAAACTTCTAAATTTGGGTTTCCTAAAGTTTTAGGGATTCCAAGTCATTGTTGGTGCAATGATAGAAGTTACCACCATGTCTTTAGGGGAGGTACTCTTTAAAGACATGAAAACTATTTTTCATGAACCTTGGAAGGTGGTTAACCTTCTGTTAAGAATATGCTCAAGGTTGAGCATGGGTTGAAAATGGGGAGTGGATATCCTCATTTGTTCAGAGGTTTCAAAGGATAATGCTCAAGGATGGGCATTTACCTACATTGGGGGAGAATGTAGGGGTAAGGATAATGAAGGGTATGGGACCTTCAGTATCGTGTTGATCACAACGAGTGATGTTGTGAAGAACGATGAGTAACTCTTCAGGGGGAGAGTCTTCAACAAATGGAGTTGTTGAAGTGTGCCCAAAATTGGAGCATAGGTTGATGTGTCCAAATATGGGTCGATGTGGTTTATCAATAAGGGATTGATGTGTGCCAATAGGGGGAGAATGAAAGGGCTTGTGAAAGGAAGTAAGTTAGGCTTTCATTACCTAGAGGGAGTTTGCCCTCTTAGGGGGAGAATGAAGAGCTTAACTTATGCTTTCATTACCTAGTGGCATGAAGAATAAGGCTATGGGATTAGCCTAACTTACATGTGGTATTGTAAGTGTTAGTGTGGTATTGTCAAACATCAAAAAGGGGGAGATTGTTGGTGCAACATCCCTCAGGTCAAGGTTGACCTGGTTAACCAAGCTGAGTTTTGGTTTGGGTTTAGATGTTTGACAATAAGATATTGATTGAAGAAGAGTCAAGTAGGTCAAGGTTGACCGGATACTTGACTGGGAAGTCCTAACTGGAATGTTAGGCAGAAGTAAAAGTCCTAGTGAGTGAAGCTAGGCAGAAGGAAATCCTGGTGAGTGAAGCCAGGTGAAAGTCCTAGTGAGTGAAGCTAGGCAGAAGGAAATCCTGGTGAGTGAAGCCAGGTGAAAGTCCTAGTGAGTGAAGCTAGGCAGATGGAAACCCTAGTGAGTGAAGCTAGGTGAAAGTCCTGGTGAGTGAAGCCAGGCAAGGGAAATCCAGATGGATCAAGGATGATCGGACATCTGGTGTTGGGAAGTCCAAGTAGGTCAAAGGATTGACTGGATACTTAGCAAGGAAGGAAAACCAGATGGATCAAGAATGATCGGACATCTGGTGTTGGGAAGTCCAAGTAGGTCAAGGGAGTGACCGGATACTTGGCACGACGAGTAAAAGTCCAAGTGAGTCAAAGGGATTGACCGGACACTTGGTGGGGAGCCCTGGCAGGTCAAGGGAGTGACCAGATGCTAGGCATGATGTACCAACAGGTCAAGGTTGACCGGATGTTGGTTAGGGAGGTTTGGGACTTGGTTTTGGGCAAAATCTGGTCGGATCGATCCGTGGATCGATTCAGCTCGATCGATCTCTGGATCGATCCGTGGATCGATCCAGAGGTCCCGATCGATCAGCCGATCGATCGGGACGATGCTGCTTCGCGCGACAAGCGCTGGATCGATCCGTGGATCGATCCAGACGCTATTTCCAGAGCACAGAGGCGCTCTGGATCGATCCAAAGCCTCCCCGATCGATTCAGAACATTTGAATCGATCGGGATCCGACCGTTGGCGTCGATAAAGGCCGCAGGCGCTCGATTCCTTCGGTATCACTTCTCCGATTCACTTCAGCTCTTCGCCAGCTTCTCCACAGCTCTCTACAAGCACGTGATCGCCAGTTCTTGAAGGATCTTGGAGGTTTTCCAAGTCAAGAGACGGATCCATTGCAAGAGGAAGAAACTAGGGTTAGGGTTTGCACTCATTGTAAGCTTGTAAGCTTCTATTTCTTGTACTCTTTCCCTCTCTTCTTGTATTGAGTCTTGTAGGGCTTCTCCGCCTTTGGTAGTTACCATAAAGGAGAGTTTATTTAGTGGAGGGTGTGTGCGTGGTGTGGATCCTTGGATTAGTCACCTCCTTTGGAGGTGGATACCAAGTAAAATCCTAGTGTTAGCGTGGTTGTATTTGTTTCTGTATTTTCCGCTGCACATCCAAGAAGAAACAAGCAACGCCAAGCAACGAAGCGCACCGAGCGAACGCGACGAGCTATTCACCCCCCCCCCCCTCTAGCTACTTTTGGTCCTAACATATTACACTTAGGAATATAGAATTTATGGAAAAATGATCAAAATTATCAAAAATGGCAACTAAGGCTAGAATTAGGTATTTTCTATACCTTTATATGTTATTTGCCATACATTGTTTGTCATATGCCATGTCATGACATCATATTTATTTTATTATCATTTGAAATATCATGATAATGCTTAGGTTAGTTATATGTCATGCCTTATTTAAGTTTCATACTTGATGACATGACATCATGACATTGGCACATGTTTCCACTTATGATATTATTTTATGCCATGTCATCATCTCTTGCATTTATGATCAATTAATTTGATGTAAGGATAGAAACACAATTTGATATGGAGATCAAATTGTTGTTTAGAAAATGCATGAGAACTTAGCTTAAGATGACCTAAACCCATATCTCACATCAAAATTGACTTGGATGTGTTTGATACACCTTAGATGTGTGTGAGATATTAGGATTATGAGTTAGGATCAAGGTGCATAGTTCTTGTACCTAGATGAGCCTAATTCGAATTTGAGGATCATAGGGAAAACTTGTGTACAAGTCATGTACATTTAGCCCTAAGATTGTGGTCCTAAATTGAATGGTTTAAGATCATTTCAAAATTGATTTGAAAAACCTTGATGAAGCTTTTCTAGTGATAGCATTCATCATTGAGCAAGTTGATACAAAGATGGATTAACCTTGAGCTATTTCAAAGTCTTTCGAACTTTGTATCAAGATTAAAAAATGGGAGTTATTTTCATAGAAAACTATTTTTCCATGATAATATATGTTATGAGGAATGTATCCTCAAAATTTTATAATTTTTGGAATTTTTTGTAATTTTTTAGGGGTTTCTGAATTTCGGGAGAAAAATCAGAAATTCTTATCAGAGAATTGTGGACCGATCAGAGAAGATTCTGATCGGTCTGGTGACCGATCCAGTGGAGTCCTGATCGGTCTGGTGACCGATCAGAGCGTGCCAAAATGTTGATTTTCGACTGTTATCTGAAATTTCAGCTATGGAAGTTGGTGCTTTAGATTTCTAAAGGGTTGAAACTCTCCAAGACATTGTTGGTGCAATGGTCAAGGAGGAGTTGACCTTTAGGGGGAGTTTTACCTAATGGTCAAGGGGGAGTTGACTTTTAGGGGGGATTTTTGTTCGTCAAGTTTTTTTTTTTTTTGATAAGTGATTATCACTAAGTTGATTGTTGATTTTAGTATCAAGGGAGAAATTAAGGGTTTCAATGAAAGGTATGGGACTTTCATTAGGAAGAAACTCTTGACCTTGATTCACTCTTTTTGATGTGTGTCAAAAAGGGGGAGAATGTCCAGAGAATGTTCAAGGAAGAACATTGGAGTTTGGGGAGAATGTTCAGAGAATGTTCGAGGAAGAACATTGGAGAACTATTGGAAAACCTAAGTTAGGTTATCGGGTTAACCTAACTTGATTATGGTTTTTGTCAAACATCAAAAAGGGGGAGATTGTTGGTGCAACCTTAGGTCAAGGTTGACCTGGGTGACCCGACTCGAGGTATATTTTGATGTTTGACAAGAATAGAGAAGTTGTATTTTGATGTTTGACAAGAATAGGAACTTGGGGGATTGTGGGTGCAACCTTTGGTCAAGGTTGACCCGACTTGAGTTGACCTGATTCGGGAAAAGTCCAAGTATGGAGACTTGGCACAGAAAAGTCCAAGCAGGGAGCTTGGCACGGGAAAAGTCCAAGCAGGGAGCTTGGCACGGGGAAAAGTCCAAGTATGGAAGCTTGGCATGGGAGGTCGGAGAGGGCTCGGTAGCTCGTTCTCCGGACTAGGTCTGAGAGGGCTCGGTAGCTCGTTCTCTGGACCGAACGTGGAAGTCGGAGAGGGCTCGGTAGCTCGTTCTCTGGACTAGGTCAGAGAGGGCTCGGTAGCTCGTTCTCTGGATCGGACGTGGAAGTCGGAGAGGGCTCGGTAGCTCTTTCTCCGGACTAGGTCAGAGAGGGCTCGGTAGCTCGTTCTCTAGATCAGGAAGGCTTTAGGGTTTAAGGCTGGGAAATTGGATCGGTCTGCTGACCGATCCAGTGATACACTAATTCTCACTGTGGGTCATCTGATCGGTCTGGTGACCGATCAGTAACCAAACAGATTAGGAGAAGGAATAGGAGGGATCGGTCTGTGGACCGATCCACCTATGGCCTGATCGGTCCACAGACCGATCAGGGCTCTGCAACCAACTCTCTGTGAGAGTTGGGATCGGTCTGGGGACCGATCAGATCCGTCCTGGATCGATCAGGGTGGAGCCTGATCGGTCCAGGTCTAGCCGTTGAGTCACAACGGCTAGATTTCTATGCCTGTGTCTTCTTCTTCGCAGGTTCATATAAATCAAGAGGTGGAAGGCCTCTACAAATGTGCAGACTTCTTCTTGCTCCTGCGATCTGAGCTTTGCTGAGCTCTCCACTGCTGAAGCTTTGTGTGAGCTTCCCTCGGCTGGACTCCAACTGATCAGTTGCTGCTGTTGTTGGCATCCGTGAAATGGTTGCTTCATCACCAGTCGACGAGAAGGAAAGCAAACTAGTGTTTTTACATTAATATTGTTCTTGACTTCTTGCTTTATCTTTGTACTCCGATCTTGCTGTTGCAAGAGAGATTGTGGCGAGGTTTCTCCACCCAGAAGGAGTTTTTATTAGCCAATTTTCCGGGGTCTCATCCACTGACGGAGTGATAGGATTCGTCCACCTTACGGACACGCCGAGGAGTAGGAGTATCATCTTCGAACCTCGTTATATCATCGCGTTTGAGGTTTGATATTCTCCTGTTTCGTTTCTATCTTTTATTTCCGCTGCGCTAACTAAAATTGTAGGAAGAAACATGAATTTGGGGTCGGCTATTCACACCCCCCCTCTCTAGCCATCCGAAGGTCCTAACAGGTAGATGAAATTTTAGGCAAGAACTCTAAGGATTTTAGCTACAAGCCTAGAAACAAAAATGCTCATGGACTTAATGGAAAACCAAAAACTAAGGACTTAGTGATGGAAAATCAAGTCTTGAGGTCAAGACTTGACAAACTAGAAAAGACCATAAAAAGGATGGAAAATATCCTTAAAGGGTAAAATGAGCAAAATCTAGGTTTAGGACAACAAGGGTCATCCAAGGGCCATAGAGGTTTGGGATACAAACCTAAAAACAAAAAGGATGTACCTACTTATCATAGAGTTCCATATAGTTATGGAACAAACCGTAGGTCTAGTGGTCAAGTCAAGAATACTAGGGAGGTTATTCCTAAGAGTATTTTTGTAACAAGTGTGACTAAGACTTCTAAGAAGTCCAAGAAAGTCACAAAGAAGGTCACAAGGGAAGCAATCCCTAGGGTTGACCTAGAAAATGTGACCAAGGCTTCTAAGAAGCCAAACAAGGTCACTAGGAAGGTATCTAGGGAAGTTATCCTCTAGTGAGTACCTAGAGCATCCAAGGAGCACCAAAAGGTTTTGGGTTCCTAGGAGCATCTTCTCTACCCCATAGATGGGTTAGAAAGTGTCAACTCTAAGTGGAAGGGTAGTTAACCCAATCATGATGAAGTTGACACTCTAGGATCATTTTCAGGGTTATTATTAACTTTTGAAAATGAAAAGAATAAAGGGTTTGCTCTTTCAAAGAGTAAAATGTGCCATAATGAGGGAAATTTGAGATGATTTTAATTGGCGCATGAAATCAAGTGCCAAGAACAACCAAGTTGGGATTTTGGTATGTTCTTAAGGGATTAAAAGCAATCCGGGCCTTAACATAAAGTGGTTACTCTTGGAAGAGTAGATTGTGTCAAAATTTGAGGAATATGCTTAATTTTAATTGACACAAATTAAGAAAAGCAAAAGAAATATCAAAATTGGATTATTGATATTTTTCTTGGAAAATAGTGGGCAATCTAGGGTTTAAATTTTAATTTAGCTAAAGTTTTAGGATACTTAGATAGGTAATCTAGGTATTTTATTTATGCTAAAACTTGTCATGATTTTTTGCCTTTTATATGTCATGACATCATATTTATTTGCTTTTGCATTCATATTTTATTATGAAAAACACAAAAATACCATGTCATGTCATACATACATCATCTAGTTATAGGAAATTTTCTTTTGAAAATTATTTCTTTTCGATGTATGTCATAACATCATCATGCATCATTTTAATTCCTTGTTTATTAAGGACTAATGACATTAATTAACAAGTAGCATCCTTGGTGGATGTCTATAATTCAAAAATGCCTAGATAGATATGCATGATCCCTATATTAGGGCAAAACCAAACTTTACATCTCACAAAGACCCATAAGATGACTTATATGTGTTTTAGTGCACATTAGATATAAGTGAGATGTTAGGATGATGAACAAAACTCAAGATATTGATTTAGTGCATTCTTTTGAGTTTTAAGTTCATCAAAACACATAGTTATGTGTTTTCCCATCATTGGGAGAGCTAATGTACAAGTCATGTGCATTAAGCCCAAGGAATATGGTGGGTTATTGGTTTTGAAAATTATTTTAAAATGCTTTTGGAAAACCTTGATGAAGACTATCTTTTAACAGTAATCATCATTGAATAGTTGAGCACAAACTAGAAGAAAACACTAAAGTTTTTATAAGTTTTCAAGTTTGTGTCAATCTTTGAAAATATGATGTATTTTCTTAGAAAACTATTTTTCCATGATAATATATGCCCTAAATAGTGTCTACACAAATTTTCATGATTTTTAGAATTTTAGGGAATTTTTGGGGAGTTTCTGAAATTCACCGTAAGTGAATTTCAGAACTATCAGGCATTCAATCGATCACCCGATCGATTGAAGGGTTAATCGATCGGGCAATCGATTGAGAGAAAGCTTCTCGTGAACAGAAGCTTCCTAGATCGATCCACCGATCGATCCAGCCCTCCTGAATCGATCAGTGGATCGATTCAAGTTGGTTTAATCGATTAGGACCCAACTCCAATCGATTGAGGAAGCTGATTTTGGCTGGGAAAGCCTGATTTCAGCATTCCAAACCAAGTTTAGTCTAGGTAACCATTCCTAACCCCTTGGAAAACATTTGTATACATTTAGGGGAAATTTTCATGATGAAAAAAAGAATGGTTTGGTTAAGGAAGACTAAGTAGAAGTTTATGTTGAGGTTTGGTTTCATTATTGAATTTATGAACCTCAAAACTTCTAATTTTAGGTTTCCTAAAGGTTTAGGGATTCCAAGTCATTGTTGGTGCAGTGACAGAAGTTTCGTGCATGTCTTTAGGGGGAGTTACTCTTTAAGGACATGAAAAATATTTTTTCATACACCTTGGAAGGTGGTTAACCTTCTTTCATGAAAATGCTCAAGGTTGGGCATTTGAATATAATGGAAAGTGGATATCTTCATTATTCAAGTGTTGTTTGCTCATGGATGATCAATTGATGACAATGAAAGGTATGAGACCTTCATTGGGTTAGGTGGTTTATGCTCAAGGGTGAGCAATGTTGATTATGAAGGGTATGGGACCTTCATAATCGTGTTGATCACAACAAGTGGAATTGTGAACAACGATGAGTAACTCTTCAGGGGGAGAGTTTGCTTTTTTGATGTGTGCCAATAGGGGGAGAATGAAAATGTTTAAGTTAGGCCTTCATTATCTAAGAGGGAGTTTGCCTTCTTAGGAGGAGAATGTAGGGTTTAACTTACGTCTTCATTACTTAGTGGCATGAAAGGAGTTAAGGCTATGGGATTAGCCTAACTTAAATATGGTATTGTCAAACATCAAAAAGGCGGAGATTATTGGTGCAATATTCTCCGGGTCAAGGTTGACCAAGTTGACTGAGCTTGGACTGGGGAGTCTTGATGTTTGAGTTTCGATGTTTGACAATACATGTAAACAACACATGGAGATTGCAGGTGTAATTGTTCATGTGGGTAGATTGTGAAGAAGAGTCAAGTAGGTCAAGGTTGACTGGATACTTGACTGGAAAGTCCTGGTGAGTGAAGCCAGGCAGAAGGAAAGTCCTGGTGAGTGAAGCCAGGCAGATGGAAAGTCCTGGTGAGTGAAGCCAGGCATATTGAAAGTCTTGGTGAGTGAAGCCAGGCAGATGGAAAGTCCTGGTGAGTGAAGTCAGGCAGATTGAAAGTCCTGGTGAGTGAAGTCAGGCAGAAAGAAAGTCCTGGTGAGTGAAGCCAGGCAGAGTGAAAGAGCTAGTGAGTGAAGCTAGGCAGAAGAAAGTCCTGGTGAGTGAAGCCAGGCAGAAGGAAAGTCCTAACTGGGAAGTTAGGCAGATGGAAAATCCTGGTGAGTGAAGCCAGGTGAAAGACCTAGTGAGTGAAGCTAGGCAGAAGGAAATCTTGGTGAGTGAAGCCAGGTAAAAGACCTAGTGAGTGAAGCTAGGCAGAAGGAAATCCTGGTGAGTGAAGTCAGGTGAAAGACCTAGTGAGTGAAGCTAGGCAATTGGCAAAGTCCTGGTGAGTGAATTCAGGTGAAAGACCTAGTGAGTGAAGCTAGGCAATTGGGAAAGTCCTGATGAGTGAAGCCAGGCATGAGAAAATCCAGATGGATCAAGGCTGATCGGACATCTGGTGTTGAAAAGTCCAAGTAGGTCAAAGGGATTGACTGGATACTTAGCACGAGGTGGAAAGTCCAAGTAGGTCAAAGGGATTGACCGGATACTTGGCACGAGGAGAAAAGTCCAAGTGGGTCAAAGGGATTGACCGGACACTTGGTGAGGGAGTCCTAGAAGGTCAAGGGTGACCGGATGCTAGGCATGATGGACCAACAGGTCATGGATGATTGGATGTTGGTTTAGGGGACTTTGAACTTGTTTTTGGACAAAAACAAGGAGCCGGATCGATCAGCCGATCGATTGGCACATCCCCAATCAATCGGCCGATCGATTGGGTGAGTCCTCGCGACAAGCCTTCTCCCAATCGATCAGTGGATCGATTGGGGAGAAGCATCGCGCGAACAGAACAACTTTGGATTGATCAGCTGATCAATCCAGAGCCCTTAATCGATCAGGTGATCGATTGGGAAGCTGCGATTTCGCGCGATAAGGGCTGGATCGATCAGCCGATCGATCCAGGCTATTCCAGAGAGCACAGAGGCGCTCTGGATCGATCGGTCGATCGATCCAAAGCCTCTCCGATCGATTGGGAGCAATCCAATCGATCAGGATCCGACCGTTGACGTCGTTTATAGCTGCAGGCGTTCGATTCCATCTGTAGAACTTGAAGAGTTCACGCATACAGCTCCGATCTTCATAGGCAACTCCACAGCTTCTCCACAAAGCTCTCCACGCCAGATCTTGAAGATTCTTGGAAGTTTTGTCCAAGTCAAGAGGTGAAGAAGAGAAGTTAGGGTTAGGGCTTTTATTGCACTTTTTGTAAGCTTTTGCTTGTTCTTTACTGCTGATCCTGTCCGAATGCTGAATCAACGGACGCTGGGCACGGGGCGCTCTCCGACCGCTGACGTTGCTTGCTGCTCCGGCCGCTCGGCTGTGGCTTTCTGTTTTTGCTCCACAAGCTTGGCGGCCCTTATCTCGATCAGAGCGTCGAGTTCCTCCGTTGAAAGCGTCACCGTGTGTTGTCGTCCAGCCTCGTCCATTGTTTCCGTTCGGATGCAGGAGCGTTCCCACAGACGGCGCCAAATTGATCTTGTCCGAATGCTGAATCAACGGACGCTGGGCACGGGGCGCTCTCCGACCACTGACGTGGATCTTCGACGGGAGGCACGAAGCTACGGCGAACCTGCACAGAAGTCGAGCCGGGAAGGGGTTCCCGGCGACGACCCTCCGATGCTCAAGTCAGGTAAGCAAGTGGTGGAAAAAGTAGCTCCAAAGGTGTTTTTTCGCGTACCTCCGGCGAAGTATGAGGCTCGTTATATAGAGCGGTGAAAGAGCTCCTGCACGTCCACCGAGGCGAATATGTGTCCGCAGCCCATGCCTCGGTATGTATCTGTCAGAAAGCTTACCTGACGCCATACTGCTATAGTCCACGCACGTCTTCGATGGGACAACGGAGCACCTTATTGTCAGACTTGGCGTATGGCCTAGCCATAGGACTTGACAGCTGTCATAAAATGTTCTTGTCCCTCTTTACTGATCACAGGCCAGGGCGTCCGGTAGGCCGGCCGGACGGGGAGTCCGTCCGGCCAGCCCTCACCTTACGCGCGGTAGGGTGGTATGTAGGGACTATTTAGCAGTATATCACCTTCTCTTAGGCCTTCCGCTCGGCTCTTTGCTACTATTATATTGAGCGTCGGAACCCCGACTCCTGTCGGGGCGACTTTTGCCCTCGGCTGTTCACCGGTCGGCTGGCCGGGAGGTCGGCCCATCCTTCTCCGGTCGGCCACCTGGCCTTCTGACTCCCGCGTGGCACTGGCATCTCAGAATGGGGGTCCCCTGTTCTAACCGCCGGATCACTTATTAAACAAGTAACCTTAATTTTGGGCCCTTTGCCATAATCAAAACTTAGGTTTGATCGTCTGGTGCTCCCTGAACCAATAGGAAGGGTTCCGAGCGTTCGGATGATGCTATTCTAGCTCCCCTGGGGCAAGGTGCCCCGGGGGCACCTAGGTGATCCGGGCACCCGAACCAGGTCTGGGCGCCTTGACCAAGTTAACTTCCCTATCGACTTCTCGGTCCGGACCTTCCGCTCTGGTTTCACCCACTTGGGTGATTTCGACCATCCAGAATAGGGCTCACCCGAACCCATCTTCTAGCCTTCTTGAGTAACCTTCTGCTCTGACTTCTCGTCCCTCAGAATCATCGCGCGCTTCCTTCTCGTCCACCAGCGTACTTCGCTCACCTAGGTAATTTCGGCCATCGGGAATAGAGCTCACCCGAACCCATCTTCCGGCCTTCTCGAGCAACCTTCCGTTCCGACTTCTCTTCCCTCAGAGACGCTGCGCGCTTCCTTCTCGTCCGCTCGCGTGCTCTTCCGCAGCACCTCATTCCTCAGATGCACCGAGCCAGTCGGCTCGCTCCAGTGTCGTCCTTATTACTAGTTACGTCTTTCACTCAATTTCCTATGCTGCTAAGTTCCTGCACACTTAGACATAGGGGATAAACTACAACAGGACCTAGCTTTACTTAGTTGATCACATCAACATTACCTTGGGGTACTTATAGGAAAGACATGAAAAAGATCATTCATTTGGGGGAAGGATTGCTAGGGATACAATCAAAGTCTCATGTTGGAAAGACATGGAAAATATCATGGGTTGAAAGGATGATGATATTTCCATTGGTATGAGGTCTTTTTGAGTATAACCTAAAAATAAAAACCATGATGGCTTAAGACTAAAGTAGACAATATCATACCATTGTGGAAATATGTATATTCCTTTGGGCACAACAAATGATATTGTAGTAGCTATTGGTAACTGTTACAATCAAGGGCGGATCCATGAATTTAAGTTTGGAGGGGGTCACATACTAAGTAATGAAAATAATTATTATATGTTGTATTCGAAGGTCGTGCAACCAAGACAGTGGGAGAGGAGGCGGAAATAATTATTATCGCTCCGTTTTGTAACATAAGAAATGTTAGTGCCTAGCCAGGGAAGGGGTCCCCGACATTGGCCTTCCGATTCTCAAGTCAGTCACTGGAAAACTGGAAGAAAGTGGAGCAACAATAAGGACAGGCATGAATAGTGAATAATGCGTACCTCCACCAGTACATGCATCCCCCTCTATATAGCGCCTTAGTGGACGACGTGCACGTGCCTCAAGGCGCAGGCATGCTTTCCTAACCATCCTATGAAAGGACCTGTCAGAAAAGTGTCTATAATACCATACCTTAATAGGACATGCAAATCCCTGATGCGACAATAGAAGTTTTCGTCGTACGATCCGCCTATTGATCATGCCTCGTTGTTAGTGGCATTATCTCCCAAAGAGATATAAAAGGGGTTCCACTATTTGGCCGAGCGGGGAAGCCGCTCGGCAAGAGATCCTCATCCTATCGACATCAGCGGATCTTCTCCAAAATCCCTTGGCTCAGTTGATTGTTTCCACCCGGCCGGACCAGCGCTCTAGTCTCCTTAGCATTCCTCCACTTCATGATAAGCATCTGATGTTCTGGCCATAGTGCTCTTGGTTGTCCTAGCTTGTATCAGCATATCTAATTCCTCCTTTGTCAACATTATCGTCGTACGTTGTCCAACATCCTTCATCTCCACGTCTCGGATGCAGGATACGTTCCTACAGACGACGCCAATATGATCCTATTCGAAAATCGTAAAGAAAGCTAGTTGAGGATGTGGCTTCTGGGTTGACTGCGCATAGACCTCGCTCCACTCTACAACACAAAAAATGTTAGTGCTAATCTAGAGAAGGGGTCCCCGGCGTTGGCCCTCCGACGCTCAAGTCAGTCACAAAAAAATGGAAGAAAGCAGAGCAACAGTCAGCACAGGCGTGAATAGTGAATAGCGCGTACCTCCTCCAATACATGGACCCCCTTTATATAACGCCCTAGTGGGCAACGTGCACGCGTCTCAAGGTGAGGGCACGCTTCCCTAACCATCCTATGAAATGACCTGTCAGAAAAGTGTCTCTGACACAATACCTTAATAGAGCATGTAAATTTCTGATGCGACAGTAGAAGCTTCTGTCGTATGATCCACCTGTTGACCATGTCTCGTTGTCAACGACATGATCTCCCAAAGAGATATAAAAGGGGTTCCACTGTTTGGTCGAGCGAGTGAGCCGCTCAACCGAGAATCTCTGTCCTGTCGACATTAGCCGATCTTCTCCATAATCCCTTGACTCGGTTGATTGTTTCTACTCGATCGGACCAGCGCTCTGGTCGCCTTAGCGTTCCTCCACTTCGTGATGAACATCTGATGTTCTGGCCGTAGTGCTCTTCGCTGTCCGAGCATTCCCCTCGGACAAGCCACTTGTCAATTAGACACTTCATGCCCGATAGGCAACTACAATAGACCTCCGCTCAGCCACCTTTGTTGAGTCTATTAGTTCTCTGACGTTGATCGTCTTAACTTTAAACTCCTACGTTATCTAATATTCCGCACTTGACTTGCATTTGGTGGGCCCCTTTATTACCGTATCATTTGGTATAGTTATATTTCTTATATAATATTCTATTAATTAAATATAAAAATGACATTAGTGATTTCTTTTTGATAATTTACCAAATAACATAGGTGATCCCTATTTTTACTATTCCTTTTCGAGTTTCATTATGCAAGTCTAGCTTATCTTTACATTATTATCAACTCGACTTGCTTTTGCAAATGAGAAGTTTTTTATAGTCAAGGCCAAATCCCTGAATAAGCTGAGCTGAGTTGAGTCGAGCTGAGATTTAAGGTATTCAAATTTATTTAATAAGGTAACTAAGTCAAGTCGAGCTTAAAATGATCTAAGCTTTTAAAATAATTGTTTAAGCTTAGCTTAGTTTCTATTTATGAGCTTGAGCTTATTTGAAGTTTAATTTGAGTTTGATTTGTTGAGATATTTTAAGCTCTCAATTCGAGCTTGGCTTGAGCTTAGTTCATCTAGATGTTAGCGAACTCTCAATTCAAGCTTGTTTGATTATTTGAAACTTTTAGTTGTTGATTGGTTATTGAGCTTGATAATTTAAATTTATTTATTTATTTTATTATTTATTTAGTATATTAGAAAAATTTTATTAATGAATATGGTCGGTGAATATTGTTTATCAACGTTGTTCACGAATATTGCTGACGAACGTTAACGAGCTGAACACATATGTGTTTAAGCTTGTTTGTTTAGCTTAATGAGCTGATTAAACTTATTAATTTAATTAATTTTATATATATTAAATGAACATAAATAAATTCTTATCAAATCGAATGTCAAACTTATTTACAATCATTTAATTTAATTTATTTACGACCCTAGCCAAATCAACCAGTAGGTCAATTGAATCGGTGAAACTCTCTTAAACTAACTAAATTTGATTATCTAATCTAATAAACTGAAGCAGTCAACTCAATAACCTGCCAAAGTAGTAATTTTTTTAAAAAAAAAATTCTCAAAAACCATGATAAAAGTTTCGGTAAAGTAGAGAAAAATCTCCAATCATAACTTGAATTTTACATGCAATCCCCACTCATGAAAAACTTTGTTTCCACTCCCTGCATGCAAAGTTTTATTTGTTTCAACTCTCTCATGCAAATATTGTGACCTAATTGTCCCTTCAATTTTTTAGATACAAAAGGTCCAAAAATAAGTATAATACCTCTTAAATTCAACACTTTACATTAGAATCGAGTATATTTTCTATTAAATTGAGCATATTTTTTTTCCTATTTTAATATAATTTCTCCTGAATTCAGCACCATGTAAAAAGAAAATCTAGTATATTTTCTATCCAATTAAATATCATTTAAAGAAAATCTAATATATATTCTATCCAATTGAGTATTATTTAAAGAAAATCTAGTATATTCGAGTATATTTTCTATTAAAATTGCCCTTCATATTTTTTAGGTATAAAATAGTCTAAAAATGAATATAATTTCTATTAAATTCAGCATTTTAAACTAGAATCGAGTATATTTTCTATTAAATTGAGTACGACATTTTTCCTATTTAATATAATTCCTCCTAAATTCAGTACCATTCGGAAAAAATCTAGTATATTTTTCATCCAATTGAGTACCATTTAAAGAAAATCTAGTATATTTTTCATCCAATTGAGTACTATTTAAAGAAAATCTAGTATATTTTCCATCCAATTGAGGTGGAAAAAGAATTGTACTCAATTTGATAAAAAAATATACTAAATTCTAATTTAATGTACTGAATTTAAAAGTATTTATACTCATTTTTAGATTTTTTATACTTAAAATATCAAGAGTAATTAGGTAAGTATATTAGATTAGGGAATAAAAATAAAATTATTTTCAATGGAGACTGCATGCAAAGTTGTGTTTGTGAATGGGAACTACATAGTTAGTCAAAACGACTATTGATTAAGTTGATCGCTGGTCGTCGTCTGCCAAAGTCATTCTTCACTCGGTTCATGCATTCGAAACTATGACGATGAACGCCGTCGTCGCCTTCTTGTTTTTCTTCTTCCGCTTCACGCAGGAATCCACCTCACAGGGGACCGCCGACTCCTTCTACTACGACGCCTGCGCGCCGTCCATGTGCGGCAACGTCACCGTCACCTTCCCCTTCGCTTCCTTCTCCTCCGAGGCCTTCTGTGGCCTCCCCGGCTTCGTCATCAACTGCAACCCCTCCTCCATCGCCACCATCACCCTCTCCGGCCGCCACTACCGGTAAATTTATTCGCTTATCAAAATCTCATCTTTATAGTTGAGGAACACTTTAATCTGATTCCCTATCGTAATTGATGAATCAAAATCAAATTTTGATTCGAATTCGACAGGGTGAACGCGATCTATAATTACAGGGAGGGCGAGTTGTTGCTCACCGTGTCGGACCTCGAACTCGCCGGCCAAATCCGGTCCAACTCCTGCACTGCGGCCGCCGGTGGCGGCGGCGGAGGCTTGCGAGAACACTTCCTCCCGCAATCCAGCTTTGCCGCATTCCGGCCCTTTGATGGGTACTTCTACCTCAACTTCACCTGGTGCGATCGCGGCCAATTTCCCCCCAATTCTGTCAATCTCCTCGCCGACTGCCCCGGGAGGAACAACGCCAGCAACAGCCTCTTCTTGCTGCCGCCGGAAGTGCCTCTGAACAACGACAGCGAGCTTCCGGCGGGGTGCGATCACGCGACGTTGCCGGTGCTGCAGCTCAACCTGCAGGGCAAGGACGTCACCCACCGGGACGATCTCTCCGCCGTGATAGATCAAGGTTTCGGGCTGGTGTCAGCGGAGTGGGACAAGAACTTCGCGGCGTGTAGCAGCTGCCAGGCGGAGGGAGGGCGGTGCGGGTATAACCAGATCTCCGGCGAGCCGCGCTGCTTCTGCCGGGAAACCTGTGGTCGCAAAGTCAACAACAAGTAAGACTCCCAATCTCCCATCCTTCATCTTTGCTAACCATTCAACGCCTGAGAAAATTAAATATTTAATTTGACCCAAAAAATTAATAATTAATTATTGTGGAAATTCTACGAACGTGTTAGAAATGAATAGCTATAGTTTTTGGATGGATCTGTCGAATGCAATTATTCTTCAAGTTAGTTCTCATGTTAGGCTCAGGGCCTTGTATAAGTTAACTCGAATCAAGCTTATTTAGGGCAATTGAGTCAATTTAAGCTCAAGCCGTTAAAATAATTATTCAAGCTTTACCGGGTGGGGGTAGAATTAAATGCATACGAGTACAATGCTAACACAATTTTTTTTTTACTTGGTTCACATTCTTTCCTTTGCTATTAGTTTAAGGTTGTGATCGTTAATCGCTTCTGATGGATAAAACACTAAAAATTTGAAATTACACAAATTCGAATATGGGAAAGAAATACAAATAATACTAATACGGATACCAAAATGAAGTAGAGATTTGATCGTTGTTGTCAAAGCAGTACTTCAGCGTTGTAACAAAATTTTAGAGTAGCGCGAATATCGGTTGAGTGTAGAAAAGTATTGTATTAAGCTTTTGGTCATAAGCTGCTTTTATAGTATATTCGGGGTACCTCGAATGACCCAGGGCGCCTCAAATAGTTCTTATATGATCCGCTTCATTCGCGTTATCCTCTTGATAAGAATTCTGATCTAGGGCGCCTTGGATGTTCTAAGGCACTTGAAATCTTTCGGCTCCCAGAAACTCCTTCAGGTGTCTGGAACTTCGTCCAAGTCATTTCCTTCGGTTGCCTGCATCACAGAGTTACCACACAAGCATAATATCAAAGCAGACATAAACTAATTTGACAGTCTCAGGACTGTCTGGTCCTAACTTTCATATTTCCAGTGAAATCCTTGGTCGATTGGATCGATATCTACTGCTCCCTTCAAGGAAATGAAACCTCACATATTCCTCTCAATTGAGTTTAGTTGACTTCGTCAAACATCTAGTCATCCAGACCTATTTGGATTTCTTGCTCGGCATCCAATCCTCTGACCCCTAGAACTTCCTCTCAATGTTCGATCCTCTAGACCCATCGACCTGCTAGACATTCGGTCCTCCAAACTCATTTAGACATTCCATCCAGTGTACTTGATATGCTAAGACTTCTTGCCTAGTCCCACTAACTAGGACTTCCTTGTCCAATCACTAGCCAGGACTTTCTTGCCTAGTATTAACTAGGACTTTTGTCTTGCCTAGCATCCACTAGGATATTTGTCTTACCTAGTATCCAGTCAACTTGACCTACTATCACTTTATGGTTAAGCTACTTGCACACTTAGTCAACCTTTATTAAATCACAATGAAACTTATCTTTGAAGTTTTGCTAACATCAAAACCTAGGTTCAACTATCTAATGCTTCCTGCATCAATATGAGTTTGATTCATTTAGATGTTATCGAGCTCTCAATTCAAATTTGTTTGATTGTTTGAAACTTTTACATTTTAAGCTTGTTTGATTAGTTATTGAGCTTAATAATATAAATTTATTTATTTATTTAAAAAATTATTTATTTATTTAGCAAGTTGATATGAGTTTTATTAATAAACATAATTCACGAATGTTGTTCACGAATATTGTTCACAAACGTTGTTCACTAATGTCGTTCATGAACATGCTCACTAACGTTGTTTATGAACGTTGTATTCAAACTTGTTCATTTAGTTAAACAAATTATTCAAACTTATTCATTTAATTAATCTTATGTATATTGAACGAATATAAATAAGCTCTTACTAAGTCGAATATCAAATTTATTCAAGAACATTATTATTACAACTGTTACACTAGGTAGTTTCTATAAAATTTTTAAAGTGATTTTAACCCAGTTAAAATAATTTTAATAGAGTTTAAACAATTTTATTCAAGTTGATAAAAAAATATATAATTACTCTATAATTATTTCTACAACAATGCTAAAAGTAAAGATATTCCTGAGATAAAAAAAACTATAATAGGTCGCCTATTTAATGTTTTTTTACAAAAGGGTTGCTCATTTGACAATTGTTTAAATGTAGGGCACCCTTTTGATTTTTTTGTCCAAATTTTTTCTTAACCATCCTAAACCCTAAACACCAAACTCCTTCACCTTCATTTACAACCCTAATTAAAACCCTAAAAATATTTTAAAAAACCCCCAAAATATTAAGAACCACAACCTCCTCTATTTCGGCACCAATTCTCCATCGATCTATTGCAACATACAAGGTGGTTTGGTCTTGTTAGTGTAAATCCATCAAAGTCATTGCTATAATAAAATTCCATGCATGTTCCAAGTTTGATAATAAATTTTATATATTTGTTTTTAATTTTCTTGCAGGTTTTCATGGAAGATCATTGTAGGTAATTAATTAATCAATTGTCTCTACAACAACTTTGTAAGTGTCTATTTCTTCTTGCACTCTTTTCATTTCGTTTACCTTGTTTCTCCTTACAATGCAGCCATTGTTACCCCAACAACAATACTTTTCGTAGCCGGGCTGATTGCATTTGCCAAGTTTAGGTCATCGATCCTTTGCATACTTGCCAAGCCTTCGAGCGACAATTCGAACATCAAGGAGTTCATTAGCACCTACAAGTCAACACTAACGACGGAGTACTCGTACCCTGACTTGAGAAGAATCATAAGAGGTAGCAAGGAGAAGCTCGGAGAAGGAGGATACGGTAACGTGTACAAGGGGAAGCTACAAAACGGGCTCCCGGTGGCTGTCAAAATCTTGGAGAAGTCTAAAGATGATGGTCAAGATTTTATAAACGAAGTGGCCACCATCGGACAAATTCACCATGTGAATGTCATTCGCCTTCTAGGGTTTTGTTGCGATGGCCCGCATCGAGCTCTTGTATACGAGTTCATGGACAAGGGATCACTAGCCAAGTTGATATCAAATGAGGAGATGAGACATGTAGTTGGTGCCCAACGGCTACTTGATATTGCTCTTGGTACGATGCAATTCAAATTCAAATACATATATATTATTTTAATGGATATAGTTTATCTTTTTCTTTTCAATATTTTACAGGTATTGCTAGAGGTCTTGAGTATCTTCACAATGGCTGTGAGAGGAGAATTTTGCATTTGGATATCAAACCGCACAACGTGTTGCTCGATAACAACTTGCAACCCAAGATATCGGACTTTGGATTGGCAAAGCTTCAATCAAGAAAGGAGAGCGTGGTGACATTGACCGGTGCCCGCGGCACCATTGGCTACATAGCCCCCGAAGTGTTCATGAGGAGCCTCGGAGGCGTCTCTCACAAATCAGATGTTTACAGTTTCGGAATGCTGCTTCTCAAAATGGCCTCAGGTAAGGAGAGCACCGAGTCGACGAACATGCAAGAAGTTGGATCCGCAGCGACAAGTACTTCCCCGATCGGATTTACGATCAGCTGCACGAATGGCAAGTGTTAGACTCGGGGCATGTGGAGGCAGAGGAGAATCGAATTTTGAGAAAGTTGTGATGGTGGGGCTGTGGTGCATTCAGGCCAATCCAGTAAGTCGGCCGTCAATCAGCCGCGCTATCGAGATGCTGAGTGGGGAAGCTGAGTGGGTCGAGATGCCTCCGAAACCGCTGCTGTTCTCGTTTCCGGATCAACAACAAAGTGGCCATGGATCCCAAACTTCCTACTTCTCAATTGAGTGCTCATCTTTGTAGCCTGTTTAAGCAACATTGTTCGAAGAGCAAGATATCGAAATCTATCGACATGCTGAGACAAGAAGGAACCGCTGAGACGATTTGAAAGACAGTTCAGCTATAAAATCACTTGCTTCACCTGGTGGATTTGGGGAGTGGACTTGAGCTAAGCTTATGAATTGTGCGGTTTGTTCAGTCCCACAACTTCTTGCACATATGGATCCACTTTCAAAGTGCATTACATCATGATTTGATGTGTTAAAATTCATATATGAATTCACTTTACAATTTATGTGCTAATAATTTTTTAAAAATATAATTTAGGTGTTCAAATTTCATTTGGACGATCTTCTGATTCCTCTACAATGTAAATTTAGAGTCTCCGTACTATGGTACGGTAGTAGGATATTTAGATTATCATCTAGAGATTCGTAATTCGATTCTTAGGTATGATATATTTGTAAGAATTTTTCCTTCAAATAGGGGGTGTAACTAAAAGATGCTGGGTTTTTGAGTTGACCATCATATGCAATTCTCGATTTATTCTGATGGCCGGTGGGAAACTTATGTGGGGTCGAGTCAGTCACCCCAGGAATAGTCAATAAGGCGAACTAGGATTATCATTCCCCCCCCCCCCCCCAAGGCTATGGTACCGTTGTAGGACATCCAGATTGTCACCAAGACACCCGTGGTTCGATCTCCAGCTATGACATATTTGTAGGAATTTTTCCTCTGCCGGGGGTACAACCAAATAATGTTGGACTTCTGGGTTGGCCGCTGTGTGTGCTTTCCGATTTATCTTGGTGGCGAGTAGGAAACTTTTGTAGGGCTGAACTAGTTACCCTAAGGATATTCAATGAGACTAACTGTGATTATCATTTTTACTAAATAAATTTAGAGTATAATTTATGTATATTAATAAATGGATCCATAAGTAAGATATTATTGGTACTAGAAATTTTAATTTTAATTTTCTATGACTGTGAGGTATTTTGTATTGGATCATTTTAGAGGTCTCGTGTAAGCGCTATCGAGTTTGAATCTTGCTGTTGCTTTTATATTTCGCGATTTAGGGCTCTCAATCGATTAGACATGCTCCCAATTGATTGTCGTGTCAGATCCTTACGATCCCAATCATCCAAAGCTCGCAACCTACGCAACGGTCATACCCTAATCAATTGATCAATCGATTTGGGAGGATTGAATCGATCGACTGATCGATTCATAGCACCTCTATACATTTGATGGAAAAGCCCTGGATCGATTGACCGATCGATTCAGGCTTCCTCGCATTCTTGAGAGAATTCCAGCCTCAATCCATCGGCTGATTAATTGGCGTTGCCCAATGGATCGGTTGATCGATTGGGAACCTCTCTGTGCTCACGAGAAAGTCTCCCCAATCGATCGGCTGATCGATTGACCTGCTTTCACTCGTAGCATACTCACAATCGATCGCCTGATCGATTGAGCTTTGGTTCAATCGATCACAATCGATCGCCTGATCGATTGAGCTTTGGTTCAATCGATCACCTGATCGATTGACCAATCCTAACTTGCCTAACTCAAGTCTAGAGTTCCCAAACCGAATATCCAGTCAACCTTGACCTGTTGGAACTCCTCATTGTCTAGCATCCGGTCAACCTTGACCTGCTGGGACTTCTTCACTAAGTGTCTGGTCAATCCCTTGACCCACTTGGACTTTTCTGCTTGTGCCAAGTATCCGGTCAATCATTTGACCTACTTGGACTTTCAATTACCAAATGTCCGCTCATCCTTGATCCACATGGATTTCCATTGCCTGGATTCACTAACCAGGACTTTCATATTGTCTAGCTTCATTCATTAGGGCTTTCACCTGGTTTCACTCATCAGGATTTCCATCTGCCCAACTTCACTCACTAGGTCTTTCACCTGGCTTCACTCACCAAGATTTTCATCTGTCTAACTTCACTCACTAGGTCTTTCACCTAGCTTCACTCACTAGGATTTTCATCTGCTTGACTTCACTCATCAGGACTTTCAACATCAAGTGTCCGGTCAACATTATCCACTTGGATTTTTCTCTTCTGCCAACATTCCCGTTAGACTTATCCTTACCTAACTTTTAGTTAGGACTTTCTCAGTTAAGTATCCGGTCAATCTTGACTTACTTCACTCTTCTTCTTATCAACCTGTTCAAACATTGACCAGAGGAGAATTGGTCCAATAATCTCCTTAAATGGATGATTACACCTATAATCTTTATATATTATCAAACATCGAAACTCAAATATGAAAATTCAAATTTGAGTCAATTTAAGTTTAGTTAATTTAGTAAAACTTGATGTAAGAAATATTGCACCAATATTTTGATTTCCAGTTCTATCCCATTCGCTCTGCTTTTGTAAAAACATTAATCAATAAAAATTTATAGTAGAAAAATTAAAGAGTATTTTTATATAAAAAATATTAAAATAATATTTTATTCATAATTTTATTTATTTCACCTTAGTCCTTAGATATGTCGATGATCATTCTAATTTCGAGTTTGATTATCCGTGCAACTCTAGCTAATCTTTACGTTATTATCATTCAACTCGATTTGAAGTTTTGTTCGTCATTCTATTCAATAGAGTATATATATATTTTTAATATTATTTAAAACTTAGCGTTTAGAATTTAAGATTTAATATTGAGAGGGTATGAGTTGAGTTATAATATTAAAGTTAAATAAATTTTAAAAATTTTTAAAAAAATTATACATATATTTATAAGGTGGGCATCATAAAATAAATAAAATATCGAGAGTATATAGAGAGAGGGAAATACTATGCTACATACTTATAATTGAGCATGCTGTGAGTATTTAGTGTTAATTTTTTAAAATATTTTTTTTAGCATTTAAAATTTAGGATTTAGAATATAATATTTAGACTAAAGAAAATAATTTTTTTTTTAAAAAAAATAGTGCTCATGGGATAAAATGGATGTGCATCATATTACCCCTCATATATATATATATATATATACAAGAATATTACCTTATTTATCTGATGATGTTTACTTTGCACTAAGTATTTTTTGTTTTCTTTATTTTTTGAAGTTTAGAATTTAGAATTTAAAATTTATTGGATAGGTCAATTGAATCCGTCAAACTCTATTAAAGTAATTAAATTTGATCAACTAGTCAAATAAGTTGAAATAAGTTGAAGCAGAAGTGAAATTCTTGGAAAAGAATTATGAAATCAAATAAATTTGGTATAGTTATATTTCTTATATAATATTCTATTAATTAAATATAAAAATGGCATTGGTGATTTTTTTTTTTGACAATTTACCAAATAATATAGGTATTTGTATATTTTTCCTAATCATATATATAATTTTAAAAATGTCGAAACAATATATTCTTTCTTTATTTTATTAGTCTCTCTTTTTTACTGTTCCTTTTCAACAATAACATTGTAATGTTGATTTCCGAAGATTGTGCAGACTTTTGAAAATCAACGTCATATTGCTGGTTTCTAAAAATTAATAAAATAAAAAATCTTTAAATTTAGTGTTGTGTTATTAATTTTTAAAAATGAATAACTATA
The DNA here is from genome assembly GCF_018446385.1 of Zingiber officinale. NCBI lineage: Eukaryota > Viridiplantae > Streptophyta > Magnoliopsida > Zingiberales > Zingiberaceae > Zingiber > Zingiber officinale. The sequence continues at coordinate 6,828,750 of NC_055991.1, forward strand.
TATATGCTATTTATATTACTATTTTTAAAAACTATCAATATCATTATTATTAACTTAAATTTTTAAAAGTTATAACCATATAATATATGAAATCGAAACTCATTCAAGAAATATTCGATTCAATATATTGTGCTTCTTATAGTTAAATCTGAATTAAAATTTATCACCTTTTTAAAAAAATTTGTAGTTATAGTAGCTATATGTTATAATATAGATGTTGAATAAATTTTAAAAAATTATAATTTTTAATTCAGATTTAATCATGATCATACAATATATCAAATCAAAAATCTCTTAATATTATTTGAAACTTTTTTGAGGTGAATAAAAAAAGTGAAAGAAGTAAAAGGAAGATAAATACAAGTAAAAAAGAAAGATAAAAACTAAATTGTTGGGATTTTTTAAAAATCACATATGTGATCGTGTAAAATATATAATCATCTATGTTGTTCGGTAAATCGTTAAAAAGAATTCAACAATTTTATTTTTTTTTTCAAAAACAATGGTAAAATTTTCATGGTTAGTCAAATCACTAAAGAAATTATTGGTTAAATTTATTTATAATTAATTTTTTTTTAAATTGACATGATGTATCTAAATGTGATAATCTTAAAGTGATCTATTTAGGTCATTTGACTCCATAAATATTTATCATTGATCATCAGGATTAATTTAGAAAGCGCATGTGAAAACTCTTCTTGACCGCCAATCTTCTTAGATTTGTTATCCATCGAAAAAGAAATCTTCTACAATATACTAGTGTAGTTGAATTTCAAATTTTAGACGTCCAATTTAGTGTAGTTGAATTCAGTTGCAATAATTGGATCCGGTCCAGAGGATCAGTCTCCTAAGGGCATATGTAGTCGGAGGTTTATAGCATATAATTTATAGTATAAATTTGTCAATATAAACCTCTCCCCCACTATATAGGTAGGGTTTATAATTTTTTTTTATAAACCTGTATCAAAATCTTAGGACCAAATTTATAAAAAAAAAATAGTGAAGAGAGAATAGAGAGAAGATTTTAAAAGAAGTGGAATTTTTAAAAGAAAAAAGTTTTATGATAATAAAGAATGATTTTTAAAAGAAATAATATTTTTAATTTTTGATGGGACAATAATATAACAACATAAACATCTTTAAAAAATTTATGATTACATATGTCCTAATATTAGAGGGCCATAATTGGATATTTTTAAGTTTATTTATTTATTTATTTATGCGTATGTCCACGTAGTTCTCCCTCCATATTCCACAATGAAACAAGTGCCTGCAGGAGTCCGCGGGCGAGTTGAAGACCGAAGAAGTTTCCCCAGCGAGACTTGGTAGCGAAGGCGAAGTTACCCACGGCTGATGCATACGGAAAACCTCGAACGCGTACCTTCTTCCCGTCTTTCTTGGTCAAGATGGAGCTTTACTTTTCTCTAACATCCACTGACGCAGCGGTATATAAGGCCTGAGCTCCAAGAAAGTCGTCCGAGGTTGCAGAAATGAAGGTCGAGATGTGCGGATGCTGGAGGAGGTGGAGAGGAAGGAAGGAGGAGGACGAAGGTGGCGCCTGCGGCGGCGATGCGGAGCGTAAGAAGCCATCGTCTTCGTGGAACTTGTTCATCAACCTCAAGGAATTGGAGGCGGCGACTGGCCACTTTTCCGAAGCTAATCTTCTCGGCCAGGGCGGCTTCGGTCCTGTCTACAAGGTATTCTTTAATCGATCAGATATGCGTTCTTACGCACATCTTGCTCCCTATTTCTTAAAAAAAAAAAAAAAAATCATGCTTTCAGATCGGCTCAAGGAGTTGCAAATTGACCTAGGGTTGACTGTTCATTGACAAGCTCAAATTAGGGTTCTTGCGTTTTATGGCATAATTTGTTCGACGAGCACAAATTAGGGATCTTTCTACATTTCAACTGTTCTCTTTATTATCAAATAGGGAAACAAAGATTAGATCACCTTTTGCCTGAAAGATGGATGGTTGGCCAATTGATACAGGGGGTGTTGGAGAATGGGCAGGAGATAGCAGTGAAAAAACTGTCTTTGACCTCTCGGCAGGGGGTGAGTGAGTTCACCAACGAGGTGAAGCTACTGCTCAAAGTTCAACATCGCAACCTCGTGTCGCTGCTCGGTTGCTGCATCGACTCGGATCAGAAGATGCTTGTCTACCCCTACTTCCCTAACCGAAGCCTTGATCACTTCCTATTCGGTTTGCATCTTGCTCCTCTTTATACTTGCCATTGAATCTTGTTCATTTAACAATATGCAATATAAGATTAAAAAAAACACATTTGAAATAACTAATTATTGATAAAGAATGATTTGGTGGTATCTATTCTTCATAAAACAGATGATTTAGTGTTTTTAAAGAGTAGAGGGAATAAAGTGTATAAGGGAGTGATGACTGCTAACTTTCAATAGAGTATAAACTATTATATAAAAATCAACTGTAAGAACAGCAGATGCAGAAATTTTATTTTAATATTTTTCTTCAACAATATTCACCTTACTGATCAAGTAAGATTATTGTCTGGTTAAGCCTTCATGCATTCTTTTAAGAGGAAAATAGAATACAAAACTGGCCATACCGATCTCAACATGTCTTAGTATTCCTTGGTTTCACTAGATATGCATCGTCCAGCATCGCTTGATTGGCCACGGAGATTCGAGATCATTGTGGGAGTGGGAAAGGGACTCCTCTATCTCCACGAAGAATCTCCGGTGAAGATCATCCACAGGGACATAAAGGCAAGTAACATTTTGCTTGATGACCAGTTAAACCCAAAGATAGCCGACTTTGGCATGGCCAGACTCTTCCAAGGGGATGACACACATATTAACACATTTAAAATTGCTGGCACCTAGTAAGAGCCTCCGAGGATGCCTCTGTTTATACAACCTTTTAAATCTTTGTGATTCTGATGTAACAAGGCTTAGTGATTTGCAGTGGCTATATGGCTCCAGAGTATGCAATGAATGGCTATTTGTCCACCAAGGCTGATGTTTTTAGTTTCGGAGTATTGATGTTGGAGATTCTGAGTGGCAGAAAAAATCTTGACAAGAAATTGGGAGAAGAAAAGCACGACCTACTGGGCTATGTAAGTGATTCTTTGTGTCATATACTTTTCTCACACTCCAGTTTAGTTCCCATTGCAAGTTGTTTTGATAGTTGCCCTAGATTTAGACGAGTTGGTAATGTTCATGATGACTACTATCTTCGAATTTAGTTATTCCGGTGTGGTCACCAAAATCGGTTTGCCTGGTTAACAACACAAAAGAGCTACTTGGATGTTAGTCACCCATTGAATTCATGTTCCTTACTCCACTAGGATATCAAGAGCAATTATGCTATCCAGTTTATTCCTTCAAAAAGAATGGATTAGTCCTGTATACTTCACATAGATAAATGTACTTCCATGAACTTGTGAGTGACAAATTTACTTTCGATTAATTTTCCATCGATATTGAATAATTCTTGCTTGCAAACACAAAGTGTTGTTGTGGACAGACTGTAGCCTGTAGGTAAATTAAGCTCTTTCCGTTGTTCTGATTCTTGACAGACATGGAAGCTTTTTGAGAAAGGCGACTCATTGGAGATTATGGATCCCACCATTTCCTCAGTTCCTTCATGGAACAGTGATGAAGCTGCCCTTTGCATCCAAATAGCATTGCTGTGCTGCCAAGCGATTGTCGCCGATCGACCGGACATGTACACTGTCCATCTCATGCTATCCGGTGATTCTTTTTCACTACCAAGGCCAGGCCGGCCAGGAACTCGTGGGAGGATCGGGCATTGGACTTCCACACCTTCATCCATGCTCACAAATACAAAAACAAATTCTACTTACTCAGGTTCCGATGCTACCAAAACTGCATTTTACAGTGCAAATGAAGAGTACTCTCGCAACTCTATATCTGTATCTTTTACCTCAGAGGGTCGATGAAAGGAAGATTATAATACATGTTCCCAGGTATTGTGCGTTTATTGAATAAATAATTTTAAATTTTGATTAATGTAATTTCAAAACAAAGAAAGGAAAAGAAGATTGAGTCACCATTTCATGAGCATCTGTTGTTGGAGAAAATGAAACAGCACATCAGGCTTCAAAGGTGAAGTTACATAGCTAAGATTTTGGAATGAATGAAATGTGAGTGCACTTAAAAGAAGCTATCTGATTAATTTGGAGAAAATTACAAGTATTGTAATTTATATCTTTTTCAATTTTAATCCTGTTATGAATTAATTTATGTTCTTAGTCCTATAACTTGTAATATTTTTTAATTTCAGTTTTTTTTTCTTCCAAAATTGAAGTTTTTCAACGGAAAATGTCTAGTTTGTGGTTGGAATATAAAAAGGACATGAGTCATAAAAAATCAAAATCTCCAAATTCAATTTACAATTCATCATTTTCCGTTGAAAAATTTCAATTTTAGAGGAAAAATGATTGAAATTGAAAAATATTACAAGTTACATGATTAAAAATATAAATTGACTTATAATAGGATTAAAATTGAAAAAAAATGTAAGTTACAAGATTAAAAACATAATTTTCTCGATTAATTTATCTAATAAGAATTTTTCACATCTCAATAAAACGATTTAGATAAATTTAAGTAATTTTAATCAGATTGAGAAAAAGAGTTTTATATAAAACATTTTATATTTAATGTTTTTTGATGGAATGATTTTTTTTTAAAAAAAATTTAAACAACAACAATAATAATAATAATAATAAAGAAACAGCTTATAAGAAATAATCCGAGTAAATGGAAAATGCTAACTTATTAAAAATGACAAAAATAAATAAAAATGTTTTTTTTTGAATTTTAATAAATTAAAAAAAAATTATAGGTATAAAAAAATATACGATTCCGTCGGCGTCTTCCGTTCCGTATTAAAATATTTTGAACGCACGCGTGATCCAGTAGAAAGGGGACAGCAGACTGCGTGAAGAGGGGAGGAAGTCGCGAGGTCGTTCGGATTCTCCTTCTCACCGCGCCTCCTCCGTTGCCGTGTCCCTGGACCTAGGTAAGATCCCTCTTCTCGTCTTTCTTATGTGTTATTTGTTTGTTTTTCCGATCTATTCTCTGCAATCTCGAGATCCTCTTTCTGGCTTCCGCCGCTATGTTTTTAGGGTTTCATCGGTGAGGAGCCCGTGCGCTACTTGATCGTATCAGTTTTCACTCGGGCATATGATCTTCTCGCTCGATCTGTTGATTGTAGCGAGATGATAGGTGTTTTAGGTTCTAGGGCTGCCTCAGATCTGGGTTCTTTTTTTATTCTTGAATTAGGAATTTTGTTCTAGGTTTAGATTCAATCTGCCTGTTTTTCCTATTATGTTTTTACTCTGTGTTGAGTTTGTGTACTTCCGGGAATGCGTAATTAAGATATGGTCATAGGAGATACTAGCATCGGTGTCTTGATTGATTCTTCTTGCTTTATATTGTATTCTCCTATTCCATTGATACTGGATGAAGACCTCTTTTTGGTAACTTACTTTAGTATTGTAGGTTACAAGTGTTGATTAGAATACAACTGTTCTTATGCAAAGACCCTGATATCTTAGAATGTATGCTTTGATATGTTACTGCAAAGGTACTCTATATGTGACTCTAGGAAGTTATCATAACTAACTGTCAAATCTCAGATATCAGCATTAAAAGTTAGCTAGTTGGCTATTGCAATATATAATGGCCCCTTGTTGCTCAGAAATTCTCTGATCTATAAGAGTATTGGATGCAATTCTGCTCTATATTTGACTCTGGAAGTTCTTTCAAATTTTCATTTGCAGATACATGAAAGCTCTTTCCTTTAAATACACTTGCAGATTTTCTAGATTTTGTTACATTTACATGCCTTTTCTTCAGCCATTTAGTTTGCACTTGATAGTGTTAAAAGTCTACAGGCTCTAAGCATTGTTTTGCATCTGTGTGGCAGAGATTCCTGTTGATCTGTTCCAAGAAGTGAATTGGCTGTTTGTTCAAGTGTGCCTTCTCACATCCGCATAAGGTAAAAATTTGACCCTATGTTTCTTAGTGTAATTTTCTTTCTAATGAATCTTTTAGTATTCATTATTCAATACTCTCAAACACATACATATCTATCTGATTCTTTGCTATTTTTCCAAAAGTTAGCTTATAGATGAAGAAAAATTTACAGAATTTACTGTTTCCAATGCTGGGCATTTACTCCAGGAGTCTGTTATTTTGCCAACTATAATCTTAGGGCAGTTGTCAAAAAGTCATTATGGTGGCTATAGATAAAAATTGATGTAGTATCTGCCTGAAATTGCAATATTAGCAATATGATTGTCTAGAAATGTTTTCTCACTTATACATGATGTATAACATAGATGGTAGGAAAATTGAGCACTATACGGTAGTTACATTTTAGAAATACTAAGATTATGCTTTATGATGCACCGAATCCCTAGTGTTTTGACTCGTGAAATACTAGAAGAGTTAACATGATTTTTCTCTTTTGTGAGATGCACTTCCTTGCATCATTTCACATATATGCAGGTGTCAAGTTGTTCTGGTATACTATCAAATGGACTGCAAGAAGTTCTTGCAATTCGTTGAAGAGAAGAAGAAGAGAATTCTGGATAAGAAAGAGGCCCCCTTGAAATGGGAGCAGAAACTTGAAGCTGCTGCTAAGGCGAAGGCTGATGCAGAAGCAAGAGAGTCGAAATTAAAGGCTTCAACAAAGCACAAAAGAAGATCCTACTCTGAATCAGACAGTGACAATGATTCTGACAGCAGTTATTCTGATAGGAAGCGTAGAAAAAGGAGAGTTCAAAAGAAACACAGGAAACATGGCGGCAAGCCTGACTCAGAAGATGTTGGTAGAAGGAAACACAGATCCAACAAAAGGAGCTCGAGCTCCAGTGATGAAGATAGCAGTGAGGATGATTCACACAGGAAGAGGCGCACTCACAGGAAGAAGCATAGTAGATCGCCCACAGTGGACTCCAACAGCTCAAGCAGTGAAGGTGATGAAAAGAGATCTAACAGGAAAAGTCATTCTAAGCGCCACAAACACCATCATCTGTCAGGTGATGAGGATTCTAGTTCAGACGCTGAAATAAGGAAACAAAGCTCCAGCCACAGGCGACAGCACAGGCCAAGCTCAGAAGTATTGTCTAATTATGATGCTAACAAACACAATAATTCTTCCCTGAACAAATTGTCAGATGGAGAGCCTGAGACCGGGAAGCCATGGGATACCAAGAAGTCTCAGCATAAGCATGGGCACCACCATCACCACCATCATAAACACAACAAACATGGTCATGATCATAATCATGATCCAGTGGAGGCATATATGGTTACTGGGACAAAGGAGCTTGCAAGTTAGATTGTTAAGCATTGATGAAACATCCTGCTGAACTTGACTGTGCATGACAGCATTTATATAAACTATTCTCATGCTAAATTACTAATTGCTTGAATTATTGGATTATTTATGGCCTTCGATTGTTTAGCATATAGTGAATGATTCCCTCTCATTTGTGTTTTTTCTGCCCCCTTTTAGATGAACACCACACCCCTGACGCTGATTACAGTGGCAATGCACACTGAAACCCTTAATGCAAGTACGCGATCCCTATTGCTGATTACAGTGGCGATGCACACTGAACCACTAATGCAACTATTTGATACTAACTGCTGATTACAACGCCTCCTTTTCAAACTTCTAATTACGTTAGGGCACCATAGTGAAGATCAAAGGAAGTTTGGAGCATAAAGGTATTTTAACCGATCAAGATGCCATAGAAACGCCAAAAGTCACTCAAAAAGAAGTGGATTGGCGGTTGAATGTAGCAAGATCAGTAGGGTCACTCGATCTAAGCAGGCCAACATGACAGGACAGATGTTAAAGGGGCGGACTGAGGACCGTGCCAAGCAAACTGAATGCACATATTTGTAAAATTCAAGAACAAATAAAACATGATTCGTGCAGTTTAGGAAAGAAAAGCCAGTGCTTATCGATCATAACACAGTATGTAAACCCTAAACAGAATGTAATTCCTATGTAATATCACATCAAAAATATTTTTTTTCAAAAAAAAAAACTAGGTAGATTCCATTAAGCAAGTCACAAGATTGGGGAAAACCCATTCCTTTTGCTGTTTTACATGAGATTGGTCCGAAAACCATGATATGTAGCTAATGAAAAACATTAACCAACCAAACCTTGCATCCGAGTAATATGAAGCTAAACTATGCAGAAACATAGGTTTTGCCAGTGACAGATAACTGCTACAATGAAAAATATATCCCGAGGGGCCATCCATCGACAAAATGTTTTTGCAGAATTTTAGCTTGAGGTTGCATCTGCTTATTCTCCGTGTGGCAGTCGCACGTCGAAGGAAACACTGACTGGGAACATATTCTAGGCATAGCCCTACGATGATCAATTCGATTCTGATTAAAGCTGAATCGAATTTTCTTGCATACACATTAAAACTAGTGTGTGTACCTTCTCTAGGAAGCACGATGTGAGTAACCATAACCACGGCCTCTATTGTATCCATAGCCACCTCCGTAGTAGGATCCTCGACGTCCTCCGCCACGGAAGCCACGTCCGCCACTGCGACCTGGCCGTAGTCTTGTAAAATCCCCAAAAGTCTGCATGTGCAGTGTGGAAATAAATGCATAAACATCAAATACGGCGGCAACAACATCTCTGAAGAGACTCCATGTATACCTCTGTGTCTATTTTCAACTGCTCCGAAAATCTTGTTCTCCCACCCCGAGTTCCACGATCAAGAGTGGTGCAAGAAAGAGTATCAAAGAAATCATCCTTTACGTACACAGGCTTCGAAAAGAAAAGAAATAGGCAACAGTTGAAAAGAAGAGGTGAGAATATATAACCAGGTAACTGCATAAAACCCAAAAAAAAATTTAGTGAAAATACGCACCTTAGACGTGATCTTATTTAGAGTATCATCGTCTTCTTCCAGAGTATCATAAGTTTCATCTTCCTGAAACACTCCATCATTATCCTTCAAATGGGTTTTATTTTTACCAAGGTTGCCCCAAACTTCATCTTTGTTGAACTTTTCGTTCATTGCTGTGAAGTCAAAGTCTTCAGTAAATTTTGTCACATGGCGTGGCTGCAACCACAACAAACACGAATCACTTATAAGTAGTTATAAGCATCAAATCCAGAACTTCCCAATGTATTTATGCTGTCAATTCAATATAACTCAAAAGGGAAGTATGTCAGTACAACGTTTCCTTGCCCTCTTCCACGCCCTCTATTGTAGAAATTGTGTGAGGTAGCCCCATTAGCCTGCAAATGATAATAGCTCCACTAAAGTCACCTTACAATACTAAAGAAAATTTTGAAATAAAAGTTATCGCATAAAGGGAATGCCCATGCTAGAGTCTGATTGCTGAAAGTCCCACGAATCAAATTGGAAAAGCATCAGCACTTGCATATAGTGTTTAATAACTTCTTTACAGAGTAACAATCTGAAAAACCCAGTCACTACAACCATCCACCATACTCAATCTGTGTAAGTAAACACCAAAATATTAGCATACCTTGTGCAAGTTAGATTTTGGCAGTGGCAATATTGGCTCCTTGGTTTCTGCAGGTGCACCGAGTGTTGGTTCAGAAAGCGATAGTTTAGCTTTCTCATCACCCACTTTAACATCAGCATCTATTTTACCTGTCTGCAATGGCTGAGATGACGGAAGCACAGTGGTGACAAGCGGCAACAGCTTATCTGGAGTCACTAAGGCTACTGCCTTTTCAACTTGACTAGAACTTGATGAAACAGTGGTAGGGGGTTCTGGCTGTGAAATGGATAAATATGGCAAGGTAGAACCATGTCCGATGATAGGGTTGGAGCTAAAAGCAGGTGTAGTTGGAGGGATAACTTTCTCAAAATTAGAAATGGATAGTGAGGCCAGAGGAAGACTAGTGCCAAAAGCTGATGCAGCGATAGTTGTTACAGGAGCCTTATTTTGCAAAAGAGTGGATGACGTTTCCATAGATAATGAGCTTGTTGATGAAAGATCCAATGTCAATGGCAAAGGACTAGATGTCAGAGCTGGGTTTGAGTTGGTTTGTGGAAACAGAGGAGGAAGCTCAGGAAAACTTTGAGCTCCAGATGGTAAAGAAGGATTTATTCCGGGATATTGAAAAGGGTGCTGCATTGAATGAGGCAGAGGCAATCCTGGTGGCGGTCTGAGCAATGTTGTCTGTTGCAACTGCGGCAGCCCACTAGACGGGGCATAATATCCTTGCCAATACATTGGTGGCATTCCAAGCCCAGAACCATTTGCGGTTGGTGGGGCGGGTGAAGAACCCCAAGTCCCTAAGCCTCCACTTGGCTGGTAAGGAGGTAAACCGCCCTGAAACGTTGGCCTAGGAAGTCCCAACTGAGCCGAATGGGAAGTAACGTCTGTTGTTGTACCTCCACTTCCAGCAGTAGGCAGACTTGTAGAGGTAGATACAGGATGAGGATAATGCGTCTGTCAATATTTTTAAATATATCCATTATTGAGGACTTTAAAATCAAGTATTCTAATTAAGTAAGATTATCTCCTTGCCTGAATTATAGCAGGATCATTGTTTATGGTAGTTGGCTGAGCTGGTGGAGAGGACTTAACTTGCAAGTCCTGCAGTAGTAAAAATGATTAAATCATCAAACATTCGATCATTCAAAATACAGGAGGAAGAAGTGAAATCATTCAGAATACACTAACTGCATCAGTGATCAGATAAATAGAAAAACATTATAGAGTAACCAAATGCAATTTGACAGATCAAATAATATAACAATGGAAAACATAGGCAAACCAGCATGTCCAAACTAGAATTCAAGAATAATCAACGAGCAGAGGAATTATGAAGTAAAACAGCTGCAAACGGCAAGGCAAATTGAAATTTAACAACTGACAACATTTCTAATTAGCTAAGTTAATTACTACGTCTTTAAAAAATAAAAATAATATTAAGAATTACAAGGTATGCAATACAAAATAAATAGCAACCTGAAACAAAAATATCAATTGAAAATGATTTCAATTTTTTCAATGTGTGGCATGTTGACTGTGAAAGTTGACTAGGATCTTCCAGTCATGTTAGTCCAACTATTTGGTGTAACTATTTCAAGCTGGCTTGCAAGTTGCAGGAACCAGAGTCACTGGTATAAATGGACCAGAAACTCCTAGCCTGCTGCTTTCTGTGACAATATTCCCGCAACGAGACTAAGTTATTCTTTCTTTTCTTTGTTGTGTTGTGTTTTTCAAACTCGCATGTTGCGAAGTAATTATAACTTACTGCTAATAAAAAAGGGATCATATTCAATCATATGAGATTTATTAACGCTTATCATCCATCCTAAGGTTGTCAATCTGCATCCTACAGTTGTGAACATAAATTTTAACAGTCTACCATTTTTTGTATTATTTGCACTATCCAATGAGACATTTCAACATATTACACCGAAACATTGTGCCTCAGTTCCTCTACATCTTGTAATATTTTTTAATGGCCAACTATCATTGCATGCCCTTTTGTACCTAGATGTATCACTAGTTCAAACACACTATAAGTTTAACATTAAAATAGAGACCTTTTTCTATACAACAAGCACTTCGTCAGCTAAAAGAAAAAATTATATTTTCAGGAACCTGCATTAGCTTGATAAGTGAAGCAAAGAAAAAAATGGAAGTTGCCAAAAAGAAATACAAATTTAATGCAGACTTCAGAAGGAAAATAAAAATTGTGATATTTGAGTCTGCAATTGACGGGATAATCATTGGTTAGCTCCTTAGTACTGACACCTTAAATCCTTGTAACATATAAGGACAAAATAGTGTACATGTAACCAGGATCATAATTCCCCATGAACTCTTGCATTTAGGCCTCACAGATTTAAGTATAAAGCAACACAGAAAAATTCCAGGCATAGAATCTAACAGCACAATTCTGGAAAGCAAGAAGACGTATACAATATTTCCTAAGATAAAATAGAAGCTAACAAATGAAGAATTCAAGCTACTCTTTTAAATGTAACCTTTGTGAAAAACCAGAAAAACAATGGAATGTGCTAAGATATAGAATAAGTTTAATTTAAATGTGACAAACATTAGTAGATTAAAAAAAATACATTAAGTCAATCAAATTTAACTATATTCTCAAAGAATGATATTGGTTTGTTTTCATAATAGAAATACATGAATATTTATTTAAATAGAATTTATAAGCTCATCTCTCCAAATAATATAGGCACATTTAGAGTCTGCAAAAGCTAATTTTATAGATTACTGCAACAAGACACAAATGATTTGGATTATATTATCGTGAATGATTTGGTTATTTTTACAGACATTTTATGAAGAGCAAACACAGGTTGTGTGCAGCTCTGAATATTTTGGTGAATTACTGAATCATGAATCATAAGGTTCACTTAAAAAATTATAAAATACGTTTAAAACATATCTCTAACTTAGCTATTATCTTAAATAATTTTCACAACCTAAACTATATTAAATATTATAAATTTTTAATTATTAAAACAATTTGATTATTAGAGATCATGATCCATAGCCAATGAAAAATGTAGATTTCCATCCCACATTATAACAAGTTAAAAATTGCAATTATTTTAAAATGAAATGGGCAACATGATATTTCAAGTCAACTGAATCTGACAAGAGATAAACACCGTAGACTGAACCCTAGCCATCAATTCTGGGTGTTGACAATATCAACACAACTGAAGAGAGGAAGGGGGGAGTAGACCACATGACCAGACTTTTCATCACTGTTGAGTGGAAACTATAGACTTTGATCCTCCAGACAATCAAAAAGAATATTCATCCACACAACATATTTCTTCCATATCACCCTCTTCCAAATGGACACAATAATCTCCACTCACACAATCAACTCTGCCTCCATGCAGTAAAATACCTTTATATCCTTTCATCATGGAACTCTGAGATTTCACCCTCTTGACCTCTCAAATCTGCCATCAAATAGAATATTCATCTTTTTTTCCTTTTTCTAGTAGATTAGTTTTGACATACTGTCTGTGGAGTTCAATTTAATGGATTGGGTTAGGTCTGATTTTGACAATCCAAATTAATTTCTGCTGTTGAGATTTCTGTTTGATTAAATCATCTAGGCATCTGTTTGTACTGAATCATGAGTAAACCATCACAACTCTTTTAATTCTGTTTCATATAGTATATACATATTCTTTTAAAATGGGATTGGCATAGAAATAATGAATGAACGATTCTAACTAGGAAAAATTGAACTTTATTACATGTTTATAGCATTAGGGAGCAGCTACCACACTACTAAGTCATTGAATGTCATACAATGTCACTTATTATGCCTACATAATTGATATCTCTTATAGTTGAATAAGAATTTGGTTGATATTCTAGCATCTATCTATATACATCATCAACTTTCATTGATTTATTTTTCCCACTACTAAAACTAATAGATATCTTTTATAAATCATAATACCTTAATATAATTTCTCTTCTTTTATTTTATCTCTCCTAGTAGCCCCACACTTCAATCTCAAACGTTTTCATCCCTTTAAGTTTAATTAATTGAATCTATTGCTTCTTAGCTATCAAACAATCTTGCCCATAAGATATAGCAAATCAACACTGTTAAATAGTTGAGTTTTCTTGTTAAATATTGCATATGCCTAAGTATTATTGTTTTTAATTATTCATTTTGATGTAACCATTGCTGACACCAACTGGCATATCACTATTCACTAGGTTCAAAATTTTATACTTGATTCCAAAATGAGTGGAAGATTCAAATATTTAGTAAAGAACAAATGGAAAAAAAAAGCCAAAAAATAGTCTAATTTATTTATCTACTGATTAACTTTATAGAGGTGATAATACCTTCATAAGATAAGTTATGAAACTCAAACACAACATGAACATGACAACTCATGTCTTGACCATTTAATATCGAAGAACACATGATATGTAAAAGTACTCGAAGGAAAACCTTGAGTTCTAAACTCCCGCTAGCAGTATATCTGACACTGTTAGGAAAATTTAAAGTTGCTTGTCAGCTTGATAATCCTTTTGGGTGTGATTTTGTTTCCCTATGGACTCATTTTGTGAGTAACAGTTGTCCTTACTCCTTACTATGTTTGTTGCCTCGTTTGCACTACATATTCAATTGGTAAGAATTGACTCTAATACTTGAAATCTTCATTTACCACCTTCATGACCATGCTCAGACAGAGAGATTCTGAGTTGACACCTGACGACCCCATTATAGACGCCTTTATGATGGACACTTGAATCCATGATTCTAAGTTACATAGACAATTGTACACATAAATTACAATATAACTAGATCCAAATTTTATTTTGTAAACAAAATAAGAAAAATGGAACACTCAAATAAGAATACTAAAATAACATTAAAATGCTCATAAAGTTGAATAAATTTGGGGAATAAACCTTCTACCTCAACTATTTATAGACTAAGGATCATGTATCTAAAAGATGACCAAAGGATAACATAAGAGAGATTGATTCTAACATATAAAGTACACTAAATCCAAGATGCTCTCCATGTCTCTATAATGTGTAGAAATTCATGAGGTTCATTATATATCTGGAAACAAAAATGTTTCATTTCATCACTCATTTACCTTAATGTCAGTTCCCCGGAACAGTATGTACTCATATATCTTATCACTAGGAGGAATTTGTGGCCCATCCTTCTTTCGGCCTTCAGTTCCAAAAGAGCGTACTGCAACCATCAAAGAAAGGCTGAAGAAAACAAACATTGCAAAGCACTCCGTGCATCACCAGCAAACACAGTAACTATAGGGAAAAAAAAGGATCAAAAGAATACTAATTTCCCCTGGTTTGAATAGGAGGGTGAAAAACCAGATGCTTAAGTAATATATTACAGAAATAGTTCAGCACTAACTCTTCCTTAAAAGAGCAATAAAAACATTATTCAGTATGCAACAGATACTGAAACATGAAATTGGAAGGCCTAGAGCATTGACAACATAAAGCAGCCCCAAAATTTGATAGGGGGGATTGGAGAGAGAGTGTGCTCACAAGTGTGTTGTTACATGCATCTAATAACTCAAGCTAATAGTTATAGCATATATTGGCCAAATATCCTCATTGCAAAATTGACTGGCCACTTTCATATGCGTGGCTTCTCCAACTAATTGACTAATGGATTACTCAAAACTTAACAATTTGGAACTAAACGATGCACATACATATCCCAATGAGCATTTGTTGTGGATCATTGCAAGATAGTCTATCTCTACCCATGCCAATCCATTCAAGGGCTCTCTCAATCGCCTGAGACACCTGGCTCAACCTACCAAAGCTTGTTAGTAAAGAGTAAAGAACCACACTGTCTCGCTTATTATAAAGCAAGGAAATCATCAAATCAAATCAACTGAGCACTTTATTGGAGTATAGCCTCAACTGAACTAACTCATCATCTATCACCACTTACAATGTGCACAGATGTGGCGTGAAAGAGAATGTGTGTGGAATGGTTTCACCTTGTTGATAGCAAGTTAAAATTTCAATCCATTTAATTGTTGAGATAATGGATTACTGATGTGCCGTATAACAACTCTGCAAACCACATAGATATTCTCATATGAACTCTTATCAACTCTGTTAATAATCAGTAAGAAGCGTCACATGCTTTATTTCTTGTTATCTCAAACCAATGTGTCTTTCCTAGGTGAGAACTTTTTGTGAAACATAGTGAGAAATCAGCCGCGTGCAGAAATAATCAACGACCCAAACAAATTGCAGTTTCATGTTTACTGGTTCATAAACACTGTGTCATCTAGGCCATAACGACATTTCGCACATCAAAAATATCCTGAATGTAGAGAAAACTATAATCCAAGCACTATGCCCTAAGTCCCAAAACAACAATCAAATCAAGAAAATGGGAAGCTTCCTCAAGAATCAATTTCGTGAAGTGGAAGTCCCTTGAACATAGAAACCCCAAAATCCAGAGGAAAAGGTTCGAAAAGAGCTCCCTTTGGAGGGGAGCAGCGCAAAAGAGAGCAAGGAAGCGGACTGGAGGAAAGCGACGAGGCAAGCAATATAGGGGAAATGGGTAAACCGTACCGTTGCGCAAGCCTATGCTGGATTCCTCGGTGTTGATGCTGTAGAGGATGCCCTCGTATCTGATCTCGCTCTTGGAGGTCAAGCTTATGAGGCTCCCTATGTAGGAGTCCGCCGACGCCCCCGATCTGGAGGTTTCCGCTGCCATCGCCGACGCCACAGAGAGAGAGAGGGAGAGAAAGAGAGAGGAGATTGGATTTGAAAGGAGAGGAGGAGTTCACAAATCCAAACCCTCGTCCGCGTTCCTCTTCCGCTCGGATGCTCTATCGTTATATAGGCAAATTAAGTTTTTTTTTAAAAGAAATCTCCCAACAAAACAAATAAATAATTTAAAACATATTTAAAATTAAATAAACTCCTTCTTAAACAATTTTGAATTTTAAATTAAGAAACTAAGAAAAGGTTTTGATCAATGTTCAATTTTAAAATTATACAAATTTTGTAAAAGTATTTAATTTAGAATTCTTTTTAAAATTATTAATATTGAATTTATTATTTACTTTTTAGTTTAATGATCCTATGTGCCTAAAATTTTCTATCTTCGTGTCTCATTCATCGCCCCAGCTCATCGTCGACTCGATCAAAACTATACCCTTGGGGAAGGTGAACCCAAGAAAATCATTGTCGATGCAATCGATATTGAAATTCGGTCGGATTTGAGTAAGATTTCTTTCATCGTCGATCTAAGCTTCTGTTCAGATCCGGTCGGATTCCGCTGTCGATTGCATCGGTGTCTATCCCCTAGGCTCACCTTCCCCTTAGGATATAATTTTGGTCGGGTCGATGGTAGACTGGGAGCGATGAGTGAGGTACGAGGATAAAAAAATTAGAGATTGAGGTCATAAGAATATAAGAATATAAGATGACAAGATCATCTCAGGGTCCATTTCTTACAAGTAGGACTAGGGACGGATTTATGTAAGGGTTGGGTTGGGCTGTGCTGTAGCCCAGGCCTTCGATAAAATCATTTGAAAATTTGAATTTCTCATCTGGTATCTCAAAGCCAATTTTGGTCATCTCAACTAAGAAACATACCTTTGTACAATACATAGCAATAACTAATAAACTAAATTACAAAAATATTTTAGACAAATACTCATTCGCCTTGTCAATTTAATAATTTAAATGAATTCTTTCCCTACAAGAAAATAAGAATATAAAAAAATCTATTGCTCAAAATTATTTTTTTCATCTCTATCAAAACCCGTAGTTAATTTTGAGATAAAAAATATTTCATTTCTAGTTGGATTAAAAAATTATTTACATATTTATTTTTAAATTGATCAAATAAAATTAATTTCAAATAGAATTTTTATCTCTAATTTTATTTAAAATCCGTTATTAATCTGTCTCAAATAACATATCAAATATAATTTTAATTTATTTATAAATTTGTTTACAATTCTATTTATAAATCTGAATATAAGTTTTTTAAAAAAATTGATAAAATATAGGAAGGCGAGATGATAACGTGCTCGTGTAAAGTGAACTCGGACCCCTTCTACAACATCCTTGGCTGACTCAACAAACTCAAAATCAGTCCAACCCACTTTTAATTCTTAGATCCGTCCTTGGGTAGGACGGTAAACAAGTTGAGCCAAACTGAGTTTTGGAGTGTTTAAGTTTGTTTGATAACGTAATCAAGTCGAGCCGAGCTTAAAATGAATCAAGCCTTTGAAATGATTATTCAAACTTGGCTCGGTTTATTTTTTATGAGCTTGAGCTTGGTTCATTCAGACGTTTTCGAGCTCTCAATTCAAGTTTGGCTTGAACTTGGTTCGACTTTGATTATCGAGCTCTTAATTCAAACTTCTTTGATTATTTAAAACTTTTATTTGTTTAATTGATTATTGAGCTTAATTATTATCAGAACATTGATATGTAGAGACGATAATTTTCGTAGCTAAAATAAGATCATTCGTCGCTAACTATTATTTGTAACAATATATTTTTGTCACTAGTGTCGTCGTTATAAGCTTATCGTAAACATAACTTAATGATAATTTTTTTATATTCGTCGCTAATATTTTTACAACGTGAAGTTTTTCGTCGCTAATCCATAGTTTTCGTTGCTAAATGATTTACGTCGAAATAAGAGGATCTGTCGCTAAAAACATTAGCTATAAAATAATAGAATTCGTTGCTAATAATTAGTTATGATTTACCCATTTCCGTCGCTAAAGCTATTGCAATTCGATAAATATCAATAAAACTGAGATGTTAGCTAGCAACGAATTATTATAAATTCGTCGCTAAACTTTGTTTTTTAGAAAAAAGGATCTTTTCTATTTTCATTCGTATCTGGTGTACGAATTTATAAAACCATTCAATCATCTATTAACAATATTCACAACAATCACAACTCTAACAACATTACTATTCACAAATTTATACAAGTACTAACTATAATAACAAATTCACAAATAAACTCACAAACAACTCATCCTTCAACATAAATAAGTTCACAACTATAGCAACATTCACAAACAAGAGATGCAAGTACCAACATTAAAGTCTAATAACAAGTAACACAACACATAAAGTACACAACAAGTAACAAGTTCAAATCATCAAGTTCACAACCAAAAGTTCAAGTTCACATCAAGTTCACGGTAAGTCTAAGAAATAAATTTCACAACATCATATTTATATCCAAAAGCCCACAACATCAAAGTCTAAGATCGAAGAGGAGGAGGTGGAGCTGAAGATGAATGATGTATCAAAGAATCTAACGCTCCAGGTGTCAATCGGTTAAGAATTTGTTCAAATATATTTTGTCTTGATTTCATTGATGCTAACCCATCTTGGATACTTGCTAATTGAATTCTGGTGTTTGCTAACTCTTCTTGGGTGGATTCAAGTTTCCCATGCAATGCGGTGTTAGTTGATCTAGATGAGGGGGTGACATTTGAAGAAGTTAATCTAACTGGCTTTGACCCACTTCCAAATCCTCTAATATATCCAGAACAAGTACTGAGGACCTGATATAAGTTCCAATATTTTTTAAGATAGCACATGATTGTTTAATAATTAAGTAATCACTTAATAAAATGTAATTTAGCCTCTATATGAATGGTTATATGAGATTTGATTATGAATTTGCAATAAGTACGTAGAGAATCAGTATTAATCTTATGTTAGATTAGCAAGAGTAAAATAAAGAAGTAATTTAGACATGTGAGTTGATATTGTTAGATTTTAGGATGTTATTAGTAATTTCGTAGAGATGATGTGAGTAAGTCATAACTAATAAAATTAGTAATCGTGAAAACCCTAGAAGAGAGTAACAAGTAGCAATAATTAATAATTATAGAAGAGATTACATAATAACAAAATTTGCAAGTATAAATCAAATTGTGCCAAACATGATAAGCAAATATAAGAATGAGTATCGCAAATCTGATCACAAACTGTATCTACAATTTAGACTACATTGATGGCCTCTTCTAGATTTTGTGTTTAAATACACTCATCACGTAGTTTCACCACATTATCTTAGAAAAAATAAACATGTTAAAAATATCATAAAAAAATAATTGTACACAGTTAAGAACAAATTCACTAAATAAGGGCATAACATACATATGCAGTTTTGGTCGTCTCCCCAATCCACCTTTTTGACGAGCTATAATGAGTTTCATTAAAGACAGTAATCCAATCTTTTCTTTATGACTGATCAATCTGAAAAAAATAATGTGTTAATATTTAATCAACAAATAATATATAAAAATATAAAAATTATCACTTTCACCGTCATAACTATATTTCCTCCTCCATTTTATATAAGTCTGCTATGTGTAAAGATCTTGCAGTTATCTTTTTGAAAAAATCATATAACTCAATTAGTGTACCACATATATCTTTTGGGAAAGAATTTCTGTAAGTAGCTAGAAGTATTCTTTGTAATAAGAAAAGACAAACACATGATTTTAATCCATGTAACTTTCCATCATATACATTCACATTTCTAGATATATTAGATGACATATCCATCAAGAAACTTCACGAATTTTAGAAATTGACAAAATGCACGCATTCCTTCCAATATCAACGTGTAACTTGCATATGATTTACTAAATTTGTCTCTAACTTTCTTTAAATGCAATTCACTTATAATCCCCATATCCTGCAAGTATAACCTTGCTTTAAATGTATCCTTTGACTTTCTATCTATATTAAATAATGTGCCAACAAAAGCATCATAAATATTTTTTTCAATATGCATCACATCTACATTGTGTCTCAACTTTAGATCCGGCCAATACTTTAACTCGAAAAATAGACTTTTTTACCCAATTTATATCATCCAAAGATCGATGCCACTTTTTGTTGGCGCAGTGGGGCCTGCAAGAAGGGAGGGGTGAATTGCTTGAAATAAAAAAATAAAATAAAACCCTTCCTTATTCTTCAACTCAGATTAGTAGCACACGTAAATAAATGAAATTAAGCAACTAATAAATCAAAAAGACACAAAAGAATTACTTGGTTACAACCTAGGTGGTTGTTAATCCAAGGCAAAAGAAAATACTAAAAGAATCTCCTTCGTGTAGGTGGAGAAGTCTATTACAATCGTTGACAGCTCAGGAATGTACTAGGAAATGAAATCTAGAGTTGATACTAATTTCCTAGCTCCAGGGGTCTTTTTATAACCCCTGGAAAATCCATCCAAAGCTTGAGGATGCCTCTAAAGGGCTTGGAAGGCGTCTCCAGCGTGGCAAGTGGATAAAGCTTTATCCACTTGCAAACGACTAATTTGACTGGCCGAAGGCACCTTCCATAGCCTTAGAAGGCGCCTTTGCACTATTCATTGAAGGCGCCTTCCACAAAAGGTGCAGAGGTGCCTTCAACAACCTTTAAAGGCGCCTCCAACAACACTCGCAACTCCATTTCGCTCCTTTGTTATTGTGATCTCTTGGATGATTTCGGCCACTGGAATAGGGCTCACCCGAACTCAATTTCTGGTCTTCTCCTCGAGCAGGCTTCCGCTCTGACTTCTTGTCCCTCGAATGCCGTAAACGCTCTTCTCATCCATCGATGTACTTTTTCGCAGCCCTTTTGTCCCTCGGATACACCGAGCTCGTAGGCTCCCTTCTCGTGTCATTCTTCTCGCTAGCTACGTCTTCTGTTCGACTTCCTGCGCTCCTAAGCTCTTGTACACTTAGACACATGGATCAAAATCAAATAAGACCTAACCTAACTTGGTTGATCACATCAAAACAACCACGGGGTCCAACAATATATCTTTCCCTTTTTGATGTGCATCAACCCAAGTTCCAATTAGAGTAATAACAAACAGTAAAAAAAGAATTTACAAATCAAACATTTTAAATATAAAGTTTGCAATAAAGAAATTGCAACACTAAGTATGAATTAAACTGATTTATCAAATAGCAAAAATTTAAAGTTTTGAGAAAAAAATTCTAACCCCCCTGCTCCCCCTAAACTTGTACCTATTCCTCCCCCTTTGTTCACATCAAATAATATGGAAATGTAAGTTTTAGGAAAAAACTTGATTTAATAAAAACAAGTAAAAGAAATTTAAAATAATTTCTAATTTATGGAGTTTTCCAAAAATTGACAAACATTGAAAGTAATTATTTTAATTAATTTCACAATCTTATCAGTTTGTCAATTAAATATTTAATTCAATAATCGACTTCCAGGCTGTGGCGAGGGACTAGACCTTCTTGGTTATTGGATCATCAATCACTTCTAGACAAAGTCTTTTAAATAATTTAAACATTTAATTTTTTCTGAAAGCCTTAAGAAAATATTTTAATCTAAGTATGATTTTAGAATCCAATATAAGTTCCTTCCTACCGGATTAACTAAAAATTTGGGGGGTAAATGATTTTTTGGAACTCTCCTTATTTGTCCTTGGTGATGTCTAACATATCAATTTAGTCTACCATAAATTCTAAGTTTTGATTTTTGAGAGTTATTTGGTTTCAAGCATGCATTGTTATTTTTCAATTTTGTGATTTATACTTTCAACTCTAATTTTAGATTATCATATAATTCTAGAGGGCATGTCTTTGCTAAGTTCAATTTTAACTCAACATTTTTTTTAATTTTACTAGATCTTTAGTAAGAATTTTAATAAACTTAAAAGATTATTTGGGAGATAGAGCACATACCTCACTTACCTCAATTTCTGATGCTCCCCCTTCATCGCTGCTTTCTTCTGATGATCCTCCTCCTTCATCTATACTCATCTCGGAGCTTGTCTCATCTTTTTTTTGATGGATTGACATTAGGGCTAGTCCAACGTATGCGTCGATTCAGATTCGGAGGACGACGACTCATCCCATGTGGCTTTCAGGGTCTTGTGTTTGGAAGATGTTGGTCTTTTGTACTTTTCCTTTTCCTTTTTCTTTAGCTTAGGGCATTCATCTTTGATGTGTCCTTCTTCATTGCAGTTGTAGCATCGGATCTAGCTTCTTTTTATTTCGGTAATCCCTCTTTATCTGCGATTTGAATTTATTAGACTTAATAAATTTATTGAACTCCCTTACCATCAACACTGCTTCATTTTCATCAATTGATTCTTCGGAGTCTGAATCATTGGTTCTTACATTCAGGGCAACGTTCTGACTCAGTCCTTTTCTTTGTCTTGTGCATCGAGATTCATGTAATTCAAAAGTAGAGAAAAGACTTTTTAAAGTACTTACCTCGAGATCCTTGGATATATAGTAGGAGTTGTTGGTGCAATCGACCTCCAGGGTTTCGATGTTTGACAATATGACCAAGGGTTGACTCAAACATGACTTGATGTTTGGGAGAGAGAAGTCTAGTCAGGACTAGATGACTAGCAAAGGTAAGTTCTAACCAAAGGTTAGGCAAGATGGAAGTCCCGGTGAGTGAAGTCGGACCCTAGTAAGTGAAGCTAGGTGGTGGAAGTCCCAGTGAGTGAAGTCGAGCGCTAGTGAATGAAGCTAGGTGGGGGAAGTCCCGGTGAGTGAAGCCGGACCCTAGTGAGTGAAGCTAGGTAGTGGAAGTCCCGGTGAGTGAAGCCGGACCCTAGTGAGTGAAGTTAGGTGGGGGAAATCCTGGTGAGTGAAGCGGGGCCCTAGTGAGTGAAGCTAGGTAGTGGAAGTCCTGATAAATGAAGCTAGGTGGAGGAAGTCCTGGTGAGTGAAGCCAGACAATGGAAGTTCTAGTGAGTGAAGCTAGGCAACCCTAGGGAGGTAACCCTAGGTTTACTGTACTATTTTTATCTAATGTGCTAACTCAGTGTTACTAGGTCGATGGGTTGACAGGGTAGTTGGCACGAAGTCCAAACGGGTCGACGGACTGACCGGACGTCTGACAGGTAAATAAAGGTAAGTCACTGGAGGGGAGTATCTGTGAGGACGCGTTGCTGGGAAGGAAACTTAGGCGCCGATCCAACTTAGAACCATTTCAGAACTCTAAGTTGAGATCTTGACTAGATTCCTGTCTCGGCGAGATGGAATCTAATTACTACTTGTTCTTTATATAAATTATGCTAACACTTTGTTTTGCAAGGTTGTATAATTTGCATTTTGTCTCGAACTAACGTTTCCTTACAGGTAGCTGGAAAATGGAGGTCCGAGCACTCGGAATGCAAACTTTATCCCCATCGCGCGTCGCCACGTGGAGCTCTATGGTTGGCTGGGTTATGTCATACTCCAGGCGCCCGGAAGGGATCCGGGCACCCGGAGCCTCCTATATAAGGAGGATGCGCCATGAAGCAAATAACAATTCAACCAAACGCCTTCCAACGCTTGCTCTGTTGTGATGTGCTCCTGCTGTGAAGCTTCTCCGACAACGTACTGCCTTTCTTCTTCATTCCTTATTGTTGTTGGTATTTCTACTTTAAAAGCATTTGTAATTTCACTTGTAATCACATTTTTCGAACTACTAGTGGGTTTCCCAACGAAAGCACTCGACGAGTGCGGGCCTTAGAGTAGGAGTCGACGAAGGCTCTGAACCAAGTAAAAAATTACTTGTGTTAGCATTGTTCTGTTTTTGATTTTATCTTTCCGCTGCGTACTCGATTTTTTACTCAAATATCTAAATCGCTATTCACCCCCCCCCCCCTCTAGGGAATTACTCGATCCAACAGGAGTCTATTATCGTTGTCCATTCGGGTGTTCATGGGAACACATTTAAAGCATACCTTTGTGCGTCCCTCCGAGGTTTGTTAGTCTAGTGATCAACTCATTGATTCTTCGGTGTAGTTGTGCTACTGACTCTTCTTCTTCCATCCGGAGGTTCGTCAGTTGATTCTGGAGCACGTCCCGCCTCGCAAGCTTTGTTTCGGAAGTTCCTTCGTGCAGTTCCAGGAACTTGTCCCAAAGTTCTTTTGCTGAGTCATAGCTGCCGATTCGATTGACCTCCTGGGGCGGAAGAACGTTGATCAGATGGAATTCTACGTTACCGTTCGCCACGAAGTCGGATTGTTTCTTCTTCATCCATTAATATTCTTCTTTATTTTTTTGAACTGTAAAACCATATTTCATTATTAAAATAATTTCAAAATCTGTCTTGAATAATACCTCCATCCGGCGTTTCCATTGTGCGAAGTCTCCTTCAAACTTCGGTGGATAAATACTTGTACTGGCCATCGTCTTGATCTTGATGCTTCAATCGGCGGTTAGTTCTTCTGAGACGGTTGAGCTCTAATAACAATTATTGGCGCAGCGGGGCTGGCAAGAAGGGAGGGGTGAATTGTCTGAAATAAAAAAAAAAATCTTTCCTCGTTCTTCAACTCAGATTAGTAGCGCACTTAAATAAAAGAAATTAAGCAACTAATAAATCAAAAAGACACAAAGGAATTACTTGGTTACAACCTAGGTGGTTGTTAATTCAAGGCAAGAGGAAGCGCTAAAAAGAATCTCCTTCGTGTAGGCAGAGAAGCCTATTACAATCGTTAACAGCTCAGGAATGTGCTAGGAAATGAAAGCTATAGTTGATACTAATTTCCTAGGTCCAGGGGTTTTTTTATAACCCCTGAAAAATCTCATTCGAAGCTTGAGGGAGCCTCCAAAGGGCTTCGAAGGTGCCTCCAGCGTGGCAAGTGGATAAAGCTTTATCCACTTGCAAACGACAAGTTTGACTGGCCGAAGGTGCCTTCCATAGCCTTGGAAGGCGCCTTCGCACTGTTCATCGAAGGCACCTTTCACAGAAGGTGCCTCCAGCAGCACTTGTAGCTCAATTTTGCTCTTTGCTGCTGTGATCTCCTGTGTGATTTCGGCCACTGGAATAGGGCTCGTCCAAACCCAATTTCTGGCCTTCTCCTCGAACAAGCTTCAGCTCCAGCTTCTTATCCCTCGAATGCTACGTATGTTCTTCTCGTCCATCGGTGTACTCTTTCACAGTCCTTTCGCCCCTCGGATGCATTGAGCCCGTCAGCTCCCCTACCGTGTCATCCTTCGCTAGGTGCATCTTCTGCTCGACTTCCTGTGCTCCTAACCTCCTGCACACTTAGATACAGGGATCAACATCAAACATGACTCAACTTAACTTGGTTGATCATATCAAAACAACCACGGGGTCCAACACTTTTTTTTTCCTTAATGTAGGATGCTTACTGAATGTTACTTGAGGTAACGTATCTAACTGTGCTAAAATCTTATAACCACTATCTTTGTGATTATCATTCTTGTTCAACCTTTCCATTGAAATTCTTATTTCTATGTCATGGGTGTTGCACATTCAAGAATCAACGGTGGCATGTGTAGCATATTTTACTCTGTAATCTTTAAGATTTAGTTTCAACTGCACATACTGGACATGCTTTATAACCCTTTGTGCTCCATACAGATACTGTTCCATATGCTAGAAAGTAACGAATGGTCCATATCATAGCATCATGTAATCGAAATACTTGTTTAGTTGATGCAACATATGCTTCCACCCCATTATCCCATAGTACCTTCGGTTTGTTGATCAAATGTCGTAAGTATACATCGATCTCTTTCCTAGGTGATTTAGGCTCAGGAATTAAAAGAGACATAATCAAGTATAATGAGTTCATCATTTTTCATGATGACAAATTATAATTTACAAGTATAGCATGCCACATACTATAAGCATTTAACATATTTCCAAACGGATTAAAACTGTTGGTAGCCAACCTTAAACGAATATTTCGTGAATCACTAGCAAATATTTCATGTGATGTGTTAAATTCTTTCCACGATTCACTATATGCTGGATGCCTTAATACACCATCTGTTTCAACCCGTTTTTCTTTATGTCATCTCATATCTTTTGCTGTATGTTTCACAATAAATGGCCGCTTAAGTCTGGGTTTCAAAGGAAAATATCAAAGAATTTTTTGAACATTCTTTTTCTTATTCATCCCATCATACTTGTATCTAGGCTCCTTGCACACCAAACATGTATTCTTATTCTCGTGTTCATCCCAAAATAATATACAACCATTTTTACATTCATGTATCTTCTCATATGTTAATCCTAACTCTTTTAACATTTTCTTTGTTTCATAATAAGAGTTTAGAATCATATTCAATTTGGAATGCCTCTTGCAATAACTGAAGTAACATATCAAAAGATTTATTGCTCCAGCCATTTAATACCTTCACATGCATTAACTTAACCAAAAAATCGAATACAGAAAAATTAGTACAAGTGTGATATAATTCTTTTTGTACTTCTTCAAACATTGAGTTATAACTTCCTCTAATACCATCTGCATTCATGTTTTCATTAATATCATCTAATTAAGGTTCACTGGCATTGATATTTTCTACATTTCTTAAATCAGTAAACATGTCTTGAAAATCATTTTTTTTCAAAATCATAATCAAATTCCTCTTTATTGATAATATTTATATTAACAGATGATGTAGAAGCTTCGCCATGAAAGTTTCAGACTTTGTATAATTTGTCAAATCCTCACTTATAAAGATGTCCTCGAACATAATCCAACTCATATTTAAATAAATTGCCAAACCTTTGACATGGACAATGAATATTAGATAAATTTAAACTTATCATAATTTTTTGTCACCTTTAGAAATTAATTTAACTCATTTATATATTCAGGGCTAATCCGATTCTCAAGCATTATCCAACTTTTATCCTTATTTATAAAACCTAGTTAAACATATAAAAAATTCATATTATTACACCCCATGTCAAATGAAAGTTCTAACAAATACAATACTATAACATTGGTCACAAAATCCACATACGATAATTCCGTACTCAGGTTACAATTTAGAGTTTAGGTACATCACATATTGTAGCCTCTAATAGCAATGAACAAACATAAAATCTGAACTTGTAATTAACTCACAGTGATCGGAAAAGAAATCGAAGAAGTCGTTGGATGTCGCTGCCGTCAGAAGCGCGATCACGGATGAACCGGAAAACTCTTCGAGTTTCACGAGCCAAATCCCTTTCCTCTCCGATGTTCTCCTTTGTCCACCGTTGCTTCCGCTGCGCACACTGATCATCGTCGCACACCCCACACCAATTGCTCTTGGACGTCAGTATAAATAGGAAGCAAGTAAAACCCAAAATAAGATCAAGTTGCAGTTGTTTGACATCTAATACATGTGATAGAGAGATGTAAGTGCCATTTAAATTTATTACTTGTTTGTCAAATTAGTATTAGTCACAATACTTGGAACATGGAAAACCACAGAATTCCCCAAATAGCTAGTCACTCAACATACTTAGTTGTCAATCGCCAGAGCAAGGAGGAGGGAAGAGTCACCAGAGGAGGGAGGGCACCGGAAGGAGGGAAGAGACGCCGAAGGAGGGAGGGCGTCGGAAGGATGGAAGAGTCGCCAGAGGAGAGAGGGCGCTAGAAGGAGGGAAGAGTCGCGGAGGAGAGTGCATTGAGGAGAAAGGTGCAGCGTCGAAATTTTTGTTTTCGTCGCTATTAGCGACTGAATAACCCTATGTTTAGTGACAAAATGTAAATATTTCGTCGCTAAACTTTTAGTGGCAAAAAATTTCACTACTAATTTCATTGCTAATATATATTTAAAAAATATATTATCTGTGACGATATTATATTTAGTTTCAAAAAAACGTTACTTAGGTATTTCATCGTTAATAATTCGTCACTATTTTCTTGATTTTTTTCTTTTAGTAAATTCAAACTTATTTGTTTATTTTTTCTTTATTTTTTTTATTTATTTATCATATTGATAAGAGTTTTATTAATGAACATCATTCATCAACTTTATTCATGAACATTATTCACGAATATTATTCACGAACATTGCTCACGAACATTGCTCACGAATACATATGTGTTCAAGATTATTTATTTAGTTTAACGAGCTATTTAAGTTTGTTTATTTAATTGATCTTGTGTATATTAATGAACATAAATAAGCTCTTATCAAAACACATATGTGTTCAAGATTATTTAGTTTAACGAGCTATTTAAGTTTATTTATTTAATTGATCTTGTGTATATTAATGAACATAAATAAGCTCTTACCAAACTAAACACCAAGTTTGTTCACAAACGTTTGACTCATTTACATCACTACTTACGACCATATGTCTTCGGGAAAAAAACTCTTTCTACCTTTTAGTCAGTTAATGGTCGGTTATAAACTGATCTCATAATTTATCTCTCTTTATATAATCTGAAGATAAACGGTAAAAAATATATGAAAATAAATGTTTGGAAAGTCTCATCGATTACCATAAATATATATTATTTTCCAAATGTTGAATGTCTTAAATTATTCATTAATTAAACAAAATTTAAATATTCATAGATTAAATGTCTAAAATTAAACAATATTGTATGTCATAATCCTAGTTTTTTAGAAGAAATTATATAGAAGTTTTTTTTATTAATTATTATAATAAATCGGAAAATATATATATAAAAATTCATTCTGACAACTAATATTTCCAGATTCGCTGCCCACCACCCTGGAGGCTTTTTATTTTCATTATAGAGCCGTCACACGGTCTATTAGTAAAAAATTTATCATCTATAGTTGGGGTGGTCCAGCTTAACGGGTTAGGAAATTCTTAAACTAATTTAGGATGGCTGCAGATTAGACGGTACAAGTCCACTAAAAATTTTTTAAAATAAAAAATTATGAAAAATGTTGATAATTTTAAATTTAGTTACAGAGAAAAGGAGCCGGCTCACGAGTTTTTCATTTTAGTTTTAAACTCAAATCTGTAATGGTTAGCTCGGTTGGAGACGTAACAGGTTGACCTGTTTAGGTTCATAGACGATAAATTAATAAAATTTCAAACCAATTTAAATATTTAAATGGTTTGAAAGGACAGATCTGATCAATCAATCCAACTAAGAAGGTAATCGAGTCGAATCGAACCGAACTCTTGAATGTTTAAATTTGACTTGTTTATAATCGAACCGAGTTCGAACTTTATTTAACGAATATATTCATGATTCATCATTCACGAATTTATTCGAACTTTTATTGAACTTAATAAATATAAATTATAAATTTAAATATTCATTAAAAATTAAATTATATATTTTAAGAAAATTATAATATTCTTATTAAAATTTATAAATTTATTTTAATAAATAAATTTAATATATTATTTCATAAGTAAAGTATAAAATCTATAAATTCAATATCAAAATTATTATATTTTTAATTCAAAAATTGATACATGAGCTGAACGAATATATTTACGAGCTAACGAGTCGAATATTGTGAAACTTGAGTTTGATTTATTTATCTTAACGAGCCTCATTAAACGAGCTCAAATAAATTTTTATCGAATCGAACTTCAAATAGCTCATGAACCATTTATTCATTTACACCCCTAAATCCAATCTAAATGCACGGTTTTATTAAAAAGGTCTCTTATTTTAAGGTAAAAATAAAAAAAATAAATTTTAAAATATCTGTATCAAATATTTTTATAATTCTTAGCGAAATTATTTAAATATTATATATTATAGTAATTTTGCTTAAAACTGTCTGAGAAGAAAAAAGCTGAACCCGTCAAATGCTTCCTTGCGCATGCAGCTCCATCCGCCCATGGAGCACCTCGCGGCGGAAAACTGAACCCTCTAACAGAAAGCCTTCGTCCGCTCTCTTCCGCCGCAGATCGAACTGGTGGCCAAGGAGAATTTCTCGATCTTTTTCCTCTTCCTGCGGATTGCAGAAGCGAGAGGTAGAAGAAGAGAGGCCAAACGAGGAAAATTGCTACGGACGAGGTGAGGAGTCTCTTATATATACCTGAAGGTTACCGGAACCGGCGGCCTCCCAGTCATTCTCTTCGGGCCGTTGGATCCTAATATGAACGACAGAGCTAGAGAAATGGTGCGTAATCCGGTTAGTTTACAGGGGCATGCGTCAAACAGGTCGGGCCGATTTTGGTCAAAATGGCCCAGCAAGTAGTATGGACCGCCCCAGGTACACCTTTTTTTAGTATTTTTTTTTTTTCAAATACAACTTCCATTTATTAATTTTATTATTAAATTCAGAGTTTATAAATAAATCTAATATAATATTTTTTTAAAAAAAATCTAGCACAATATTCATAAAATTTCAAGTTCATAGAGTAATAGTGATTCTCAAGCTTAAATAGTCAATATTTGTTCATAATTGATCAACATGGAGAAAGCATATTATGTAATCTTCTCCTAAATAGCATTATTCCAAGCATAAACCATTAAGATTGGTTTATGCCTACAAAATCCCATTTATTAAGAATAAACTTGAACAAGAATATACCAATAAAATGAATTTGCTACATAACAAATTCTTCATTCCTTCTTAAGCATGCATATGATTCAAGAGAGCATGTGCGACATAATTCATATATATATATATATATATATATATAGAAGATAAGTTAAAGAACATATTCTTAGTTACGATATATTATTCCCTTTCAATTTGTCAAAATCATTATTGGGAATCAAAGTTGAAGAATCATATTCTCCAAGTTATAGACTCCCTTGTCTTTAGAAGTGATCGGGTATTGAATTAAGTATGTACTTTAGTGATTGAATCAAGTAGGGTTTGAAATGCTATTTGGCATCATTAAGGAGGTGTTGGAGGAAATTTGGACAAGAAGGAAGATCGAGCATTATGCTATTCCACTCTGCAAGTTTTCAATGTTTGTTTCTGTGGTTGCATTATGAGATTTGATGATGAACTTCAAATTGTTCATTAGGGGTTGGGCAGTAAACGAATCAAGATAAGGTGATTGAATCAAATCAAATCGAGTCTAAAATGAATAAAATTATTGAAATATTTGTTCAAACTTGATTTTATTTATTTTTTATGAGCTTGAGCTTGGTTCAAACTTGACTTGAGTTTGGTTCATTTATATATTAATGAGCTCTTAATTCAAGTTTGTTTACTTGTTTAAAATTTTTATATTTTAAGTTTGTTTAATTGGGATTATTAAGCTTTATAATATAATTTTTTTTTCATTTTATTTTTTTTTATTATGTAGTGTTAATAAGAATTTTATTGATGAACATTATTTATGAATATTAATAAGTTGAGAAATATTTCGTTATCAGAAATTGACCTCCAAATCTCTTGGTAGCAATGAAAAACACATTCATTCTCAATACGACAACAAGTATCTTACTCATAAAAGTAAAAAAAAAAAAACCACCTTTTTTACAGAACAAAGTAGAAAAATAGTAGCATAACATGCAAATTAATGGAGGAGAGGGATGATGACTTTGATGATGTGCATTGCAGTCCATCTCAGACCACACCAATTGCAGTGCCTTGCCATTTGATAGGGAAGCCAAAAGGACAAATGAATACAGGAACAAATTCCAAATGCTCCTTGCAAAGAAGTGGAACTGAAAGCTCAAAAGGGAGATGACCAGCATTTGTAGGGCATCAAGCCATGCATGGCTAAAGTAGGAGCATGTAAAGTCCAACATGGCAGAGATTAGGGTTGTGCATTAAAGGTAGAAAGGCATTTAGTTTGTGGACTCCATGTATGAGCTAGACTTTTGAATCCATCCCTTTGTGATAAGGCGCGATATGATGGACTAGATGTTTCAGTGCGGCATAGTCATGTTTTATCGTAAAAGATTAAGTTTTGTGAAGAAAAAATTAACGGGAGTTTCATACATCGGGCTTCTAAGATGTGTACTTCTCGTATGATCACATTCTAAGCATGAAACAAACTCTTATTTGGAATTTTGCATGATTGTGAATAGGTGAATTTTTCACTAGCAAAGCATTTCAAAAATAAAGGAGAAATGGGAGACTAATTACGTTAAATTGTTCTTGTCTTTCATCGTGTGATTGTATCAGTGAAGGAGAGTTTTGACGCAATGATAAAATTATTATAATTTTGACCTTAAAAATAATCTTTTACAATAGACCCTTGTTCGCAAACTTAAAAAGGTGTCACATTCCCCTTCACTCCCTGTCTTTGTTCCTTCCTCCTCACTCTGTCTCTCGCTTCTCATCACTGAGCATCATCCCTGCCACCATTCTTCCAAGTGGAAGAAGGTGCAGCTACATCAACCCTAGAATTATGCACGGTATATTTACTGAGAATGTGCCGCAGCACCACCACCACCGACGCCAAATGATTCCTTGGCCCCTGCCTTCAGTCTCGTCAGTTATAAAATGCTTTCATGGTTTCCATTCCACACACCCACCGATCTCCTCCATCATCGCCGCCCCAGTTGAAATGGTGAAGTTCTCGAAGCAATTCGAGGCGCAGCTCGTTCCCGAGTGGAAGGAGGCGTTCGTTGATTACTGGCAGCTGAAGAAGGACGTCAAGAGAATGCAAGCTTCCCGCGAGAACACTACTGCGCCGCCGCCTTCTTTGGCCCTCGCATTGCTCTCCTCTTGGACGAAGCTCCCTCCGTTCGATTCCATTCCGCGCAAGGAGCACGGAACTATTCAGGCACTCCCTCTCTTTCGCCTCGATTGCCTCAAAATCCGATTTTTTTTGTTTTTTTTTTAATGTGTGTTTGTGGTTTGATTTAGATTCACAGGAAGCTGATGAACTCGGCGAGTAGGGGAGTCATGTACGAGACTGAATTGCTGGAGCAGTTCGCCGATAGTGATGCCGCGAGGGAGTTCTTCGTGCGGCTGGACCTCCAGCTCAACAAGGTGAATCAGTTCTACAAGGGCAAGGAGAAGGAGTTCGTTGAGAGAGGGGAGTCGCTCAAGAAGCAGATGGAGATCCTCCTCGAGCTCAAGGCGGCTCTCAAGAACCAGAAGGGCCAGGTTTCAGTGGGTGATGATCCGAAGGATGATCCTTCCATTTCCTGCTCGATCTTCTGCGGTGAGAAAATCATTTCTTTCGAATTTGTGTCTTTCTTTTTTGAAGGATTAAAAAAAGGCAGTTGGGAGGGAAAGTTCATGTGAGGGTGCACACAGAAAGCATGCCATTTGATACTGTAACTGAACCTTTTTTTTTTTTTTTGTAGAAGAAGATGCTATGAAGGAAGAACAAGAACAGGCCCAAGAGATCCTAGCAACTGAATATGAAAGTGGTGATTTCCAGTTTGTAGACCCACCTCAGGGATCCGACGAGTTGGAGAAGCCGAAGACCACCGATCGTCTAGACGAAGTGAAGCTGAGGAGTCTCTCTGGAAGAGCATTCACCTTGCAGGGAAAGAACCTATTGATCAAAATTCCCCTTACTACACCTTCAAGGACCATCTCTGCCTTGGCATACTTATTCCGAGAGGACTTAGGTAGCCAATTGAGGAAATGTGGATCGCAGAGTGGCAAGCTGAACATCAACAAGGCCAAGATCCACCGTGCCGAGAAAATGATCAGAGGGGCCTTCGTCGAGCTCCACAAAGGGCTGGGCTACCTCAAAACTTATCGGTGAGTTTTGGAGCTCTACAAAGAACCTTTGCATTTCTAGCATGTTGTGTTGAGTTTCTTTTCTAGTTTCTTGTTTCAGAACTTTGAACATGTTGGCTTTTGCGAAGATTCTGAAGAAGTTCGACAAGGTATTGACTCACAAAAACTAATCTAACTCGCTGCAAAATGATTGTTGGAACTGTAAACATTGAGATACATATTGGAAAAATCTATTTCAGGTGACAGGAAAGCAAGTTCTGAACACATATCTCAAAGTGGTGGAAGTCTCCTACTTCAATAGTTCAGACATGGTAATCGAAAATCTTTTAACTTCACCAGTGACTCACGATATCGAGTGCTAATCATTCGTGTCAACAATAGGCAATGAAGTTGATGGACGAAGTCGAAGAACTATTCATCAAACACTTTGCTGATGACAACAAGCAGAAGGCCATGAAGTACCTCAAAACCCATCAACATAAAGAATCTCATGGTGTCACCTTCTTCATTGGTAATAAATGAGGCTTCTATCACTGAACCTGAGGCATTGGCCATTTCTTACAAGTCACTAATGATCTTGAGCAGGCCTTTTTACCGGATGCTTCATCGCGATGTTCATCGGATATTGCATTATGGCACATATGGCCGGCATGTACACCGGGCAATCGGATACTACTATCTACATGGAAACAGTGTACCCAATCCTAAGGCAAGTATTGCACTCAAAGCTGATAATTTACAGTTCAATGTGCTTTTCTCATCTAACATGGCACAAACTCGTATCAACTAATCGCAGCATGTTCAGCCTCTTGTTCCTACATTTGTTCCTTTACGGATGCAACATCTTCATGTGGCGAAAGACGAGAATAAACTACGCCTTCATATTTGAATTTGCCCATACAAAAGAGCTGAAGTATAGGGAAGTTTTCCTCATTTGTACCACAGCCATGACTGCGGTGGTAGGAGTGATGTTTGCTCACTTGGTCCTTATTGCAAGAGGGCACTCCTCGACTCATGTCCAAGCAATCCCTGGATTCCTCTTCCTGGTAATCTCATGCTTAATTGTGATTCTAAAAATTGTTGGTGTGCATTAGTTCATACTTTGTAGCACAGAGTAACATGATTTATTCTTGCATCTTGCAGATGTTTATGGCATTGCTCATTTGCCCATTCGACATTGTGTATCGGTCGAGTCGCTATCACTTCTTGAGAGTGATCAGGAATATCATGTTGTCCCCTTTATACAAGGTAGTAATGGTGGATTTCTTCATGGCTGATCAACTCTGTAGTCAGGTACTCATT
Organism: Zingiber officinale; assembly: GCF_018446385.1. Classification (NCBI taxonomy): domain Eukaryota; kingdom Viridiplantae; phylum Streptophyta; class Magnoliopsida; order Zingiberales; family Zingiberaceae; genus Zingiber; species Zingiber officinale. The sequence goes on from NC_055991.1 coordinate 6,863,946, forward strand.
TTATCCAAGCATTCAATTTCTTTCTCATTCTTTAGACGAAGATCGTCCCTCGATGTATCAAAAGAAGCTTGATACTTATGAAGAAGTTCTATTGCTGAAAAACAGGTCCCAATGCTCAGAAATATGGAATTTGTGACTTGTTACTACATAACAGGTAGTTATCGAACGCAAGACTACGGGTATTGCATGAGATCCAAGCATTTCAAAGACTTATCTTATGCTGTCTCATTCCTTCCTTACTACTGGAGAGCTATGCAGGTCTCTTTCTCTTGCTGCTTTTCACATTTATCGCGGCGATTTTGTGCTTCAATACATGAAAAGTCACAGATTTTGTTATGATCATGCAGTGTGCTAGAAGGTGGTTTGATGAAGGAGAGACAAGCCACCTAGTCAACTTGGGGAAGTATGTTTCTGCCATGCTTGCGGCCGGTGCCAAAGTAGCCTATGAAAAGGAGAACAACATCGGCTGGCTTTTGCTTGTCGTGGTGGTGTCAAGCGCTGCCACTGTCTACCAACTCTACTGGGACTTCGTTAAGGATTGGGGTTTGCTCCAACTCGACTCCAAGAACCCGTGGCTTCGAAGCGAATTGATCCTCCGAAGGAAGTATGTGTACTACATTTCCATGGTATGCCATCCTAATGACTTGGTGATGAAAACAAACCTTCACTTTAGCAGTGTCTAGTTTAGTTCCTTTCCGAAAGATATCAGATCAAGCAATGTGTCCTCGACATTGCAGGGTTTGAATCTCGTTATGCGACTTGCGTGGTTACAAACAGTCCTCCATTACAATTTCGGAAATGTGGACTATAGAGTTACTTCATTCTTCTTGGCGGCTCTCGAGGTGATTAGACGAGGGCAATGGAACTTCTATAGGTAAGTCCTTTGCACGATATTCAGGTTTATCCATGGCTCCAAGTTGTACGGTATCAGTCTAAGGGTGAAATATAATGATGTTTCAGGTTGGAAAATGAGCATCTAAACAATGCAGGAAAGTTCAGGGCTGTCAAAACTGTTCCACTGCCTTTTCATGAAGTGGATCAGGATTAGTGTTGAATAAGGATTGAAGAGGGAGGAGTTTATATTAGGAATTATACACACTGATTTGTTCTCAAGATGTATACAGTGGAAAGCATCATTCATCATGTTCTTTTTTTTTCACTTCATAATTTGCAACATGTAACTATGGAACACTGGTTTCTGGTTTAAACTCAAATGCCACAAACTTCATGGTAGAACCATCCAAATAAAAGATGTTCATCGTCGCCTCTTGCTCCTTTTGTATGTATTCACTATTAACGATATACGGTTGATTAAGTGTCCAAAAAAAATAATAAATCTAGCTAGCCTTAGGGTGACTAGTCCGATTTCACGAAATTTTTCCACCGATCATCAAAATAAATCAAGAAGCGCTCACGATGGACAACTTAGAAGCTCAACATCATATGAGGTGGTTCAACCTAAAGAGCCCTAACTATCTAGCCATAAGTAATGATTCATACCTTATTGACAAGATGTCTGATCCATACTGTTGATCATTGTTGACTCTTTGTATACAACTCTTATAGTTATTTTAGTGGACGATATCGGCCCACCAAACCTATTTAAATATTAGCCCAAAAGGATTTCACTGTTTTTTTTAAAGAAGAAACAATACAGGATTCTATTCGGATGCAATGAATATAGCATTGCATCTAAGGTAGTCATAATTGTAATAAAAGATAATTATATTTGATCATGTCCGAAAGTCGATGAGTTAAAAAGCTGGAGATGTGGATGCCCCGTTGATTGCTCGTAAACTCCGTTTCACTCTGCAAAGCAGAAGACGTCAGCGCCGAGCCAGGGAAGGAGTCCTCAGCGTTGGCCCTCCAACGCTCAAGTCAGTCACCGGCGATGATGTAGAAAGCGGAGCAACAGAAATGAAGACTATAGCGCAAACAGTGTATATGGCGTACCTCCGTCGATGCTTGGACTCCCCCCTTTATATAGAGCTCCTATAGCGCGCGTGCACGCTTCCTCAAGTGAGCACGCTTCTCGAAATTTCCCCTGAAAAGACTTGTCAATAAAGTGTCCCTGATAAAATACTTTAACAAGCCGAGCATATCTCTGATGTGACAGTGGAAGGTTCTGTCGTACGGTCTTCCTGTCGACTATGCCTGGTGTCAACGGCACTCACTCTCACAAGGATGTCGAGAGGTAACACAGTGGGTCTGTTGCTGGGCCGAGCGGGTTAGCCGCTCGACCGGAGATCCATTGCGCGTGTATTGCGTCTGCTCGGCCAGGACTCCGCTGAGCATGTACCGAGTCCTGTTGTCTGGCCGAGCGGGGTAGTTGATCGGCCAGGATTCTACCTATCGTCTCCTCCTCCTGGCGTCCAACACTCCATTGAGCCTGTCGTTTAACACCTCCCCGAGTCAAAAGGTGGGGTCGGACCGGAACTTTCTCCTCCCGGTCGGGGGCCTGATCGCCCGACTGACCAATGAGATTATCCTTCGTTTGACCATATGATACCTGAACGTTGACCGCCTTGACTCTGACCTTCATTGTGGCAACCGACCCCTTCCAGGTGGACCCCTTCATATCGTCGTATCACATGCCTCCCCCTCAAGTCTAGTCGAAGGAGGCTGCAAGTCCGACTGACTGGACAATTTGTCAATGACGCTTTTCACCCGATCGACTTATGACCCTACTTAGCTCTAGATCGGACCGACGTAGCCCGATGATCGGCTATGCGACTGCTCCATTGTGACTGAGCGTGTTAGCAACTTTCTTTGTCGATCGACCTGTTGAAGACTGTCGTTCGGCAATACGTCTGCTTCCTTACGCCGATCAACACAACGAACATTCATATTAGAAAACCTTTTCCCACGCTTCTTTGGGTGAGCGCACTCTGGGCTTACGTCAACCATATTTCTGGAAACCGTGCAAATCCCTGCTCATGATGGTTGAGCGTGCCTCCATGCCTCTTTAATTGTCTTTATTAAATGTCATCCTGTGGGCAAGCGTCGTGTGTCTCGCCTGCTGCCGCCGCACGCTTGACGTGATAGGCGGATATCCACTGACGATGTGACCTTTGGCGCTTCAAATTTAACTGCCAAATTTCTACCTGGGTTTCCGCAACCTAGATCGGACGGCTTCGATCTACCAGCCTCGAGGTTTATAAACTCGTGCTTGTCGTTGCCTTCCTTTGCGAATTTCCATCTTCGAGTTCATCCGGCGACAATCCGTCTCTGCTCCTGTGCGATTTCCTTCCTCCGTTGCTCTCTGGCAACATTCCAGTAAGCTTTTCTTCCCTCCAATCGCATCTTTTCGCTGCCTTCTTTATTTTTTACAATGGCGAGTTCTTCACAGCCTCCTGTCGCCGCTCCTGGGCCTTGGTATACCTCTATCGAGTCCAAGTTTCATGTCGGCGACGCTGAGAGCCTGACAGTCGCCTTTAAGTTTCCTTCCGATTACCAAGTTCTTCTTCCTTCTCTGTTCGATCGACCAAATTCTCCGCCGCCTGGTTGTCTTTGTTTCTTTAGGGATCAGTTTACTGCTGGTCTACGATTTTTGATTCACCCCTTCTTTCCTGTCGTATGTAAATATTTTCGCATCTCTCTTCATCAACTAGCGTCAAACTCCTTTCAGCTACTGTGCGGGGTGATGATCTATTCCGCCTGCATGACATTCCTCTCACTCCCCGACTTTTTCATTATTTTTATTGTCCAAAATTATTCGAGCAGGGGACCTTTCTCTTCCAAGCCTGAGTGGACTTAGTTTTCTTCGATAAAATGTCGACCTCCAACAAGCATTAGAGGGAGTACTTCTTTTTTGTATGTTTTCTCAAGCGGCCAGACTTCCCGACCAACTGGCAACTCGAAGTGCCGAATCAGCCTCCACTTAAAAAGTACAAGAGCCAATCGGACTACCTTAATGCAACTTCAATGTTGGCCGGTCAGAAATATGGCATCCACAAGTTGCTGCTGGAGGGTGTTCTCTACGTTTTCGGCTTGAGTCCGATCCACACAAGGCTTCCGTCCAGCCTAGGTATGCAGCTTCTTCACTTCTTACTTTGATTCTAACTGATTTCTCTTCTTCTTTTGCAGCTGACATCATGTTACGTGCGCGTCTGGCCGGAAAGGCCAAACTTGTGGATGCTGAGATCAATGAGGTGGTCGCGACCGAGTTGGAGAGTCGCGGTCTGTAGCCAATCGACTCTCAAAATGACCCGCACGGTGAGAGCGAGGGGGCGATTGGTGCATCGAATCCTCCCTTCGAACGACTGTAGGTGATTCCGGTGGAGCGGGAGTCGGGTTCGGCCTCCTCTGGGGAACCTTTGATACGGCGCAAGAGGCGTCGGGCGGAAACATCATCGTGATCCACTTCCTCGATGGTGCGGACCCCCACCCGAACTACCCCACGTCATTCCGTCGAGCGGGTTGAAACCTCAACCCCAACCCCAGCATTGTCGACTATTCCCCCTACATCATCTGATCGGACTCCATCCCTGTTTGGTCTGCTACAGGGAACAATTTGCTCGCCACCAATTTCCTCCTTGCCGCCGCCATCGAAGGTTTAAAAATCTGGCATCCGTCCAGTGTCCGGTAGAGTGACCTCGGCTTAGTCAGCCCCGAGCGGCCAATGCTACAACGACAGTTCTATATCTTCCGACCGAGGAATGGAGCAAGTCGGCTGGCACTAAATCTCGAGCCCCCGAGCACCAATAATCATTTAGGGACCGCTAGCGCAGTTATGGGCTAACGCCCGGGCTCACGCAACGGTCATGCCCCCGGGGGTGCTCGCGGACAGTCACACCCAGATGTCCACTGAGATAAGTGTTGTATTCCTCTTAATTTATCTCCGATCGGCGCTTATATTTTCTTGGGTGCTTGCAGTATTAGATAGAGAGCCTGACCATGTACCAAAGATTCACTTTTTTGGAGCAAGAGGTGAAGCAACTGAAGATGCCGAGTGGCCAATCATCTGCTTCTCAGGAGTGGCTGGTGCAGATGAACACTGAGATGGCTCAGCTAAGAGCCGATCTGGCTAAGAGCACTGATCTGCTGGAGGCAGAGAAAGGAAAAAACACTGAGCAGGCCACCCAAATAGCTCAGCTTAATAAACAAGCCAACACTTTTGAAGCAAAAATCCATTCGGCTAACACCAGGAAACTCCGAGCTATTGAGGATTTGGAGATCAAGAATAAGGAGGCTCAAGCTCTCACCCAAAAACTCAAAGAAATCGAGGATCTTCTGATTGTCGAGCGAGAGAGCAGGTCAGCCACAGAAGCTGCCTTTCAAAGCCAACTTTCTGCGAAAAATGATGAGTTGGCTACCGCGAAGGACAAGCTGGAGGCATCCCGAGCAGCTCTGAAAACTTATCAAGATGCCGAGGTTGACCGGTTTAAGGCTATGAAGAAAAACTACCTTCGCTCGGATGCCTTCAATGATCAGCTTTCCGACCGGGCGCTCCGCCTCTTCAACTTGGCCATCGACGGTACGATTGACCAGCTCCGAGAGGGAGGCTATTTGTCGACTGCTCTGACCGGCAACATCATTAGCTGGGATAAACTCACCGAGTCACTGCCTGACGATGTGCTTGATTATCTGGAGTGATTTTGTATTCACCCTTGTTTGTAATCATCTTGCAAGTCTTAATGAATGATCACTCGTCCGACGATCTTTTCTTATTCGTTCTCTTGCCGCCCTTCGACATTTTTCAATTTGACTCGCATTTTAGTTGCTAGTGTTGCCGCATAAAACCCTGAGCGAGATTGCAAGTTGCTTATTGTGACTTTATGACCTTCCGATCGGTGACGAGAAGTCATAGTAGAATAATCCCGAATAGTCACCATTTTTTGAAGACTTGGAATTTTTTAGTAGTGCGTATTCATGGTCGGTCGTTCATCGTTCTTGAGTTATAAGATCAGTGTTTGATAGCTTATCAAGACCTGGGTTTAAGGTCGCCGTGTTAGTTTATCCCTAATACCAATTATGAGATGATTGTAAAGGACTCTTGTTGTATCATATTTCATTATTAATAAAAGGCAAAGTTGGTTATTATATTTGTTTCAATTCAGTGCCGATTGAATAAGTATAATAATGTCCTTGGGTAGTAGGTTCTTATCTATAGTATATCAATTGGTTGAATTGATAGTGAGATATTGCAGATATGCATAGAACGCTATTTTTAACTATTCCTAGTCAAGCATTAATATACAAGGACAATATTAATGCGTTGAGACTAGCATGTAGATCAACAGATGACTTAATCTTACAAGTCATGGATATGAGATATCAGGTTGACACATGGGTATATATTAGAGAATATTTACAAGTCATGGATATTAGAGGATATTAGAGAATATCTTACAAGTCATGAATCGTTATATGAGTGTCATAAACATTCTCATATGACTATTGGCATGAATAGTCCTTAGACTTGAAGTCATGACTATGTGTACTTTGGTATCGACAAACGTCACCTGTAACAAGGTGGACAATAAAGTCGATTACTCGGTATGCAATGAATTATGCGAAGGGATGTGAGTGATGTAGATGGGATCTATCCCTTCTATATAATAGAAGTGATATCTGTGGGCCCCTTGATTAGTAGGACACAAACAAGCAGGGTCATGCACAAATTAGTCAATATGAGATATTGAGCTTATTTGATTGAGTGTGTTTACTTAGAGATCAAGAAACACAAAAGTTGATAAGAGGATGACACGATCTATGCCTCACTGATCAATCTAGATATCAAGGATAGAGGGATCAAGTCATACAAGATAATAGTCACGGACAGGTTAGGTCAGATCTTGACTTTCTCGTCACTTGGATAGCAATGATGTCTTGCTAGATGCTACTCATTGCTTATGTATCTAAATGTTGATTTAGGTACATTGCCAACATTACGAAAACCAATTGGGTCACACACAAAGAACAAGCAGATATGGAGATGGGTTCATCAGATTAAGTCTAATCCGAATTGGACTTATTGAGTAAGACTTAATTGGATCTAATTGTTAGATTAAGTCCAATTCAAACTAGACTCATTGAGTCGATTCGAATAAATAAAATGGTGATTCATTGAATTTGAAATTGCATGAGAATCAATGAGTTAGACTCATTGGGTGAACTCGAGTTCACCAAGGATTTAAATGGTCAAAATTGAACCATTGGATTGAATGATTAATTTTGAGTCATTGGATTGGAAGATGAAAGGGCAGAATCCTTTGATATTCATGATATGGATATATATATATAATTTTGGATGATATTTTTCATTATGATGAGAAGGTGAAAAACCTTTGATCTTCTTCTTCTTCCTCCTTCCCTATCTTGGCTGAAATCACCATTGTGGTCACTAGCACAACCTTAAGTGATTTCCATCTTCATCTTGTGAGTTTGTGAGACAAACGAATGCAAGGCTTGTTCGTGTGGATACTGTAGATGCGCGAACATGTGATCGTGCTGAGATCCGAGCCGTCAGGAGATCGTGTGCACGCATCAAGGGTATAATCCTATCATGTAACTTAGTATAGATTATTTTTAGCAATGTTTTTTCCCTTCGCATAGATCCGTTGGATAGAGGATCTAGTTAATTTTCGCTGCGCTTTTCACGTGTTTAGCGCGCTAGATCCCAACACGCCGCTCGACCGTTGATGAAGACGAGGGTTTAAGGTCGCCGCTCGACCATTGGTGAAGACGAAGGTTTAAGGTCGCCGCTCGACCGTTGGGGAAGACGAGGGTTTAAGATCACCGCTCGACCGTTGGGGAAGATGAGGGTTTAAGGTTGTCGCTCGACTGTTGGGGAAGACGAGGGTTTAAGGTCGCCGCTCGAACGTTGACTCAGCTCAAAAAGTGGCATACTTTTCTTTTATTCATATTTGTCCAGCATCCAGGAAACAACATACAAGTACATCTGTATTCACTTGTGTACCTCTTATCCGACATTGTAGGGTTAGAGATGATTCGCGCTCCACGGCCGCTCGAGTTGCCTTCCGCTCTCATCCTCCAAGTAGTAGGCGCTTGAGCGGAGCCTCTGCATGAGACCTTGAAAAGTCCTGCCCATGGAGTTTCGAGCTTGGCGACGTCACCAACCGACTTTACTTTTTTCCACACGAGATCGTCGACCTGAAAAGACCTCGGGATCACCCTCCGGTTGTAGTTCTGCTTCATCCGTTATCGATACGCCATCAGCCGCACGGCTGCTTTAGCCCGCGTCTCATCCACCAAGTCGAGCTCCATGAGCCTTCATCTGATGTTTTCTTTATCGTAGAACTGCACCCGATCGGACTCCACTTCAACCTCTACAAGAACGACTGCTTCGCCGACGTATACCAAGTGGAAAGGAGTTACGTCGATCCCCTCCTTTGAGGTCGCGCAAAGAGCCCACAACACACTGGGGAGCTCATCAACCCAGCTACCTCTGGTGTGGTCGAGTCAAGCCTGTAGCCCTCTGAGGATTTCCCTATTGGCGACTTCCGCTTGCCCGTTGCTTTGGGGGTAGGCCACAGAGGTGAAGGCCTACTGGATGTCATAGCTCTCGCACCACTCTCTAAGTTTCTAACCGGCGAATTGTCTCCCATTATCTGATACGAACCGACGTGGGATGTCGAACTGGCATATGATATTCTGCCAAACGAACTTAATGACCATATGCTCGATTATTCTTACGAGCGGCTCGACCTCCACCCACTTCGAGAAGTGGTCCACCACGACGATCAGGAATCTCCGCTGGCCTATCGCCATAGGGAATGACCCAACGATGTCCATGCCTCATTGGTCGAACGAGCAAGACACCGTGAACGTCTTTATCTCCTCTGTCAGACGATGCAGAATATTTCGATATTTTTGGCAGACAACCAAGTGCATACTGTCCGAGCGGAGTCCTCTTGAAGAGTGGGCTAAAAATATACGGTCAGGAGTACCTTCCGGGCCAGCGAGCGGCCGCTCGAGTGGCCTCCACAAGAGCCTTGATGTACCTCCTTCAAGATGTACTCGGCATCTTCCGGCCCAACGCACTTGAGCAAGGGCCGAGAGAAGGCTCTTTTATATAATGATCTCCGATGAGGGTGAACCGTCCGACTCTCTTTCTCAGTAGACGGACTTCTTCCTGATCGGCTGGTGTGACTCCCGATTGGAGGAATTCTATCAGTGTCGCTCTCCAGTCACTCGGGAGGGTTATCCCTTCTGTCCTGTCAATATGTGCCACTAATGAGACTTGCTCGATCGGATGCTCTATGGTGATCGACGCTAAGGAGCTGGCTAATCTTGCCAACTCATCCGCTGCTTGGTTCTCTGATCGGGGGGATCTTCTGTATGACGACCTCCTTAAAGTTGACCTTCATCTTCTCAAAGGCTTCCGCGTAGAGCTTAAGTCGGGCATTGTTTATCTCGAATGTCCCAGAGAGCTATTGAGAAGCCAACTAAGAGTCCGAATGGATGAGGACTTTAACGGCTCCCACATGCCGGGCCGCCTGTAAGCCATCTATTAATGCTTCATACTCAGTTTTATTATTGGTGGCTCTGTAGTCCAACTGTACGGACAAATGCATACGATCTTCCTGTGGTGAGCTTAACATTATGTCAATCCCGCTACTTTGCCAAGTGGACGAACCATCCACATATATCTTCCAAGTTGCCTCCGGCTTAACATTCTGGACCTCTGTGACGAAATCAGCCAAGGCTTGGGCCTTAATTATCGTTCAGGGTTGATATTCTATGTCGAATTCGCTTAGTACGGTCATCCATTTAATTAGCCTCCCAGATCCCTCAGGGTTGAGAAGGACCCACCTCAAGGCACTGTTAGTCAGCACAATGATTAAGTGTGCTAGAAAGTATGGACAAAGCCTTCAAACGATGAGTATCAATGCATAAGCTAATTTTTCCAGACTGGTGTAGCGAGACTCTGCATCCTTCAATATATGGCTTAAAAAGTATACATGTTGTTGTTCCTGGTCGTTCTGCCTTACTAAAGTCAATCCAATCGCGTGTTCACTAGATGATAGATAGATATAGAGCGGCTCACCAACAATCGGCTTGGCTAATACAAGTAAGTAATTAAGATACTCCTTGAGCTTTTCTAATGTCTGATCACACTCGACATCCCACTGGAATTTTGTAACTTGGCGAAGCACCTTAAAGAATGGCAAGCTCCGGTTGGATGACTTGGATATGAATCTGGATAGCGCTGTGATCCGACCGGTCAACCTTTAGGCTTCCTTCGGACTCCGGGGCAGAGGCATGTCTTGTAGCGCCTTAACCTTGCTTAAATTGGGCACGATGCCCCGCTCGGTGACGATGTAACCCAAGAAATGGTCACTCTTTGTGCTGAACAAACATTTGTTCGAGTTCAGCTTTATCCCATAAACCCTCAGAGTTTAGCAGGTCTTCTCAATATTTGCGCATAGGTCAGCAGCACGGAGAGATTTCATCAGTATGTCGTCCACATATATCTCCATGGTACGACCGATCTGCCTCCGGAACACCTTGTTCATGAGTTGCTAGTAGGTGGCGCCCGCATTCTTGAGTCCGAACGGCATGACATTGTAGCAAAACGTTCCATCAGCACTGATAAAGTTGACCTTCTCCTGGTCTTCTCGAGCGAGCAACACCTGATGATAGCCCTGATAATCATCAAGCATGCAGATCAGCTCACAACCCATAGTAGAGTCCACCATTTGGTCAATCCGAGGTAGCGGATAGAAATCCTTTGGGCATGCCTTATTTAGGTCACGAAAGTCGATGCAGACCCGCCATTTATTTCCCGGCTTGGAGACTAGCACGACGTTAGTGAGCCAGCTCGGGAATTGGACTTCTTTGATATGGCCGACCTTCAGTAGTTTTTCTATTTCCGCCCGAATGATCAAGTTTGTTCCGTGATGAAGTCTATGTCTTTTGCTTCACCGACCGAGCATTCGGTCGGACGTGAAGCTCATGCTGAGCGACGCTCGGTGAAATTCCAAGGATCTCGTGTGTCAACCATGCGAACACATCATGATTTTGTCTAAGGCAGGCGACCAACTCCGCCTTCTGCTCCACCTTCAGGTCGGCTGCGATAAAGGTGGTTGCTTCCGTCCGGTTGGGGTGGATCTGAACCTCCTCCTTTTCTTCGTATACCAATGAAGGAGGTTTTTCAGTGATTGCATTCACCTCAAGGCGCGAATTCTTTCGAGCGTTCTTGGCTTCCGACTTGACCATCTCAGCGTAACATCACTGAGCGGCAAGTTGGTAGCTTTTGACTTCTCCCACCCGGTCGTCCACCAGAAATTTGATCTTTTGGCAGTATGCAGACATTACTGCCCGGAATTCGTTGAGTGTTGGTCGACCCAAGATGATGTTGTAGGCCGACGGTGCATCCACCGTTATGAAGTTTGAGGTCCTGGTTCTCCTTAGTGGCTCTTCTCCAAGCAAGATGGCCAGCTGGGCCTGTCCGAGCGACAATACCTCATTGCCTGTGAAATCGAGAGCGAGGTGGTCATAGGTAGCAACTCGCTTCGATCGATTTGCAATTGATCGAACACCTTCTTGAAGATGATGTTCACCGAACTCCCTATGCCAACAAAAGTTCGGTGAATGGTATAATTGATAATTACCGCTCGGATGATCAACGCGTCGTCATGAGGTATCTCCGATAGTATTAGCCCTAGTACCAATTATGAGATGATTGTAAAGAGCTTCTTTGTATCATATTTCATTATTAATAAAGACGAAGTTGGTTATTATATTTATTTCAATTTAGTGCCAAATGAATAAGTATAATAATGTCCTAGAGTAGGAGGTTCTAATCTACAACATATCAATTGGTTGAATTGATAGTGATATATTGTAGATATACATAGAACACTACTCTTAACAATTCCTATTCAAACATTAATATGCAAGAACAATATTAATGCGTTGAGACTAGCATGTAGGTCAACGGATGACTTAATCTCACAAGTCATGGATATGAGATATCAGGTTGACACATATGTATATATTAGAGAATATATACTGAATGACCCATCATGAGAATGTTTCATGGATCGTTATATGAGTGTCATAAACATTCTCATGTGACTATTAGTATGAATAGTCCTTAGACCTGAAGTCACTACGGTTCCCTACATAAGGAGTTGTATACTTTGGTATTGTCAAACGTCACCCGTAACAGGGTGGACCATAAAGTCGATCACTGGGTATGCAATAAGTTATGCGGAGGGATGTGAGTGATGTAGATGAGATCTATCCCTTCCATATGAAGGAAGTGATATAAGAGGATGACACGGTCTATGCCTCATTGATCAATCTAGATATCAAGAATAGAATGATTGAGCCATACAAGATAATAGCCACGGAAAGATTAAGTCGGATCTCGATATTCACGTCACTTGGGTAGCAATGATGCCTTGCTAGATGTCACTCATTGCTTATGTATTTAAATGTTGATTTTGATACATTGTCAACGTTACGAGAACCTATTGGGTCACACACAAAGAACAAGTCAATAGAGATGGATTCATATGATGAATCATTGGATTAAGTCTAATTCAAATTGGACTCATTGAGTAAGACTCAATTAAATCCAACTATTAGATTGAGTCCAATTCAAATTAGACTCATTGAATCAATTGGATTAATAATTAATGAGTTGGACTCATTATATGATTTCATGAATTATTTGATGATTAATGAGTTGGACTCATTATATGATTTCATGAAATTTGAATTGATGAAAAAAGAGGAGTGTACAACTTGAGTTACTCATGCATTGGATGCATTGGATGAAGAGTGAACAATTTGAATTTCTCATGCATTGCATGCATTGGATGCATTGAATTCATTGGATGAAGAGTGAATCATTTGAATTACACACGCATTAGATTAATTGGATGAAGACAAATATTAATGTCAATCAAGACAATTGACATTAAGGCATGAGGCAACTTCATGAATCTATAAAAAGGATTTTTTGGATTCATTTTCATGATGAGTTTTTGGTGCTCTAGTTCTTCTTCCTCCTCCTCTCTTCCACTTGGCCGGAACCTCCAAGAAAAGTTGCTAGCACAACCTTTGGTTGTTTCATTTTCCACCTTGTGAGTTTGTGAGACAAACGAGACTTGTTCGTGTGGATACCATAGAGGCGCGGCCACTTGATCGCGCTAAGATCTGCATCTAAAGAAACGTTGAAATCGGGATTGCGAAGGGCACGCAACAAAGGTATAACTTTCTCATGTAGATAATTAATACTTAGTATATGGTTTCCTTTCGCATAGATCTATTGGAAAGGAACTAGATGTTTTCCGCTGTATTTTTACATGTTTAGCGCCCTAGTTCCTTACAATTTCCACTCCCTCCAAATCTCTGGGGCCAAAGCTGATCTCGGGCCCTTCGGTCCTCTCCCTGTTACATCTCACAACGTAGATTTCCAATTGGCAAGCATGCGCTTTCCTAGCTCTATTCAAGTCGTCGACGGTCGGCTCCCCTGCGATCATGCATATTTCTCCTCAAGTGACATTATTTCTATTTTCTTCTTCTTGAGCTGAGGGTCTACTCTGCTCAGCATGGGGTCGAGAGGGACTCGCGTTTTCCCCCCGTCGGTGTTCTTGATCGCGTCGCTCGAGCACCCTCCTTTCGTCCTCATGTTGCCCCGTGGATATACGCCTATGGTTCCGATCAGGCAATGGAGATCGGCGGTGGTACCCTCTCGGTGCTGGTTGGCTAACGATCGGTGTCAAATCGTAACAGTCGTGTGTGTTATGCGTCGCTGACTGATGAAAAGAGCAGAACATTGGCGTCCACACCTTTCCTTTTGCAACCTTATGCCGACCGGAGGCCACATGTTGCACGACATGTGTCCTGCCGTCCTAGTGTGGTTGCGCTCCCTCTGCCCTTCGCCCCTTGGGCGACTAGTGGTTGTTCGACAGTCGACGTTCGAACGCTACCGAGGGTTCGATCGCTACCGAGGGTTCGATCGACGCTTCCTTTTTCCTTACTACCTGGGCGTCTTCCACGTTTATGTATTCGTTAGCCTTCTTGAGCAGGTGGTCGAAGTCTCTGGGTTGCTTTCGGATGAGCGACCGGAAGAATTCTCCTTCGGCGAGCCCCTGGGTGAAGGCGTTCATCATCATCTCGAAAGAGACTGATGGAATGCCCATGGCCACCTGGTTAAAGCGCATGATGTATGCTCTGAGTGCTTCCTTGGGCCCTTGCTTTAGGGAAAAGAAGTTGCCGCTCATCTTCTGATAGTGTCGGTTGCTGGAAAAATGGTGCAGGAATGCAACTCGGAAGTCCTTGAAGCTGCGTATTGATTCATCCGACAATCTTCTAAAATAGCGGTCTAGCACCGTGCCGATCCGGAGATGGTAGTGAGAAAGACTCGGCACTTTACCCCATCTATGTACCGGTACAGTGTGGCCTCATTATCAAACCTATCCATATGATCATCTGAATCGGTCGATCCGTTGTAATCCCCGATCGCCAATGGGGTATAGTGTCTGGGCAGAGAGTCACGCAAGATCTCCTGGGAGAACTGCAAATTGATCCGTTTGGGAGAACCGTGGCTTCTGGACACCTTGCCTTTTCGTGCATCCCGAACGAGCGCGTCATCCGAAGATGATCCCCGTTCTTGGTTCGCCTGGGCTAGTTTTGAGGGGTTTGGAACAAGGCACGATGGAAGGGGATTGGCGTAGGCGGTGCTTCCCCCTACGTGTCAATCAGCCTCCTATTCTGGCCCCATATGGAAACTTGTTTCGCTTGGTCTTCTAGCCCCGCTCATCTCCCGGCTGTCGACGTCGCAGGCTGTGGTGCTTGTCGATCGACTAACGCCTGTTGTTATTGCTGCTCGACCATCTTCGCCGCTCGGGCTTGCACGAGCATGTCGAGCTCCTCCTTGGTGAGCGTCATGGTAGTGAGTCGTCCAACGTCCTCCATCTTCTCAACTCGGATGCAGGTTAAGTTCCCACAGACGGTGCTAATATGATCTTGTCTGAAAATCGATGAGATGGAAAGCTGGGGATGTGGATGTCCCGCTGATCGCTCGTAGTCTCCGTTCCCCCTGCAAAACAGATGACGTCAATGCCGAGCCAGGGAAAAGGTTCTCGGCATTGGCCTCCGACACTCAAGTCAGTCACCGCCAATGATGTAGAAGGTGGAGCAACAGAAATGAAGGTTGTAGCGCAAACAGTGTATATCATGTACCTCCACCGATGCTTGGACTCCCCCCCTTATATAGAGCTCCTGTAGCCTATGTGCACGATTTCCCAAGAGAGCACGTTTCTCGAAATTTTTCCTGAAAAGACTTGTCAGTAAAGTTTCTCTGACAAAATACCTTAACAAGCCGAGCATATATCTGATGTGACAGTGGAAGGTTCCGTCGTACGATCTTCTTGTCGACCATGTCTGGTATCGGCGACACTCACTCCCAAAAGGATCTCGAGAAGTAACACAGTGGGTCTGTTGTTGGGCCGAGCGGGTTAGCCTCTCGGCCGGAGATATGTTGCGTGTGTACTGCGTTTGCTCGGCTAGGACTCCATTGAGCCTGTACCAAGTCCTATTGTCTGGCCGAGCGGGGTACCTGATAGGCTAGAATTCTGCCTATCGTCTCCTCCTCCTCCTGATGTCCAACACTCCATTGAACCTGTCGTTTGACACCTCTCCGAGTCAAAAGGTAGGGTCAGACCGGAACTTTCTCCTCCCGGTCGGGGATCTGATCGCCCGACCGACCAATGAGATTATCCTTCGTTTGACCATATGATATCAGAACATTGATCGCCTTGACTCTGACTTCAATCGTGACAATCGACACCTTCCGGATGGACCCCTTCATGTCGCCGCATCAATATTCATTCTAACTGTTCCTTTCAATCTGTCCTCAGATTATAAGAAAGGAAAATAGTCCCTGTAGTAGAGATGCTTGACGGAGATTATAAGAAAGGAAAATAGTCACAAGACTTTAGTAGAGATGCTTGAAGGAGATTATACGAAAGGAAAATAGTCACAAGACTGTAGTAGAGATGCTTGAAGGAGCACAAATGTTACAGAACCAAAGAAGCAGGCCAATAGGATTTCCATCCAAAGGTTTCAAAGGTTCCTGTTTGATTGTCCAATCCAACCAAGATTTGAGTCCGGTGAATCTGGTACGAATCTAAAGTTCACTCGGATTCCTAATTAGGTGTTCATTAGGACCACGTTTAGTTTTTTTTTAAAAACACATAATTATTAAGTATTTTCTAAAAACAAACAAAAATAACAGATGAAATCCTCTGATATGTAATTTACGTAAATTAGAGGATGATCTACACTTTTGATTGATCCTCAAAAGAGAATAAATTAATGCAATTCAGAGACAAATTGTATCACCATATTCAATATTAGCAACCCTATTTTAAATCACTTGTGAATTATTTAAATAGCATCAGTTTTTATTGTAAAACTTTAGAGAGAATAATTAAAAAAACCTAAGAAAATTGTTAAAGATTAATTTATATCTCAACTATTAACTATAAAAATTATACATCTGCCTTAACGATTAATTGAAAAGTATTTAGAATAAAAATAAAATTTACATATAATCCTAGTTGATCTTAAAAAAAAATTCTTAGTCCTAAAAAAATTTATATTAAAAATTATAAAAAATTGTTAACGTAATATATATTAAAATAATCAAAAATATATAAAAAATATATAATGATAAAGAATAAATGTTTCAGGCGAACTAATCAAAATATTTTCTATAAAAATAAGATTACACTGAACTAATCGAAATATTTTCTATAAAGATAAGATTAGATAAAAGATCAACTCTAAATATCTATCTTTTACATTAATTATAGATAAATTTAATGAACATATCCAAAATACCATATTATTTCCAAATAATATTCTAATAGACAACATACATGGAGTAAATATTATGTTTAAGATTAGTTTTTTCTAAAAGAAGGAAAGGAGTGAGAGATGAGTTACATATAATAGAAACAAGATTGCTGAAATAAAAGAGATCGTGAGGTATATATGATAGATAAGATGTGGAGTAAATATTATGTTTAAGATTATTTTTCTAAAAGATCGAAAGGATTAAGAGATGAGTTATATATAATAGAAACCAGATAATTGAAATAAAAGAAAGGATTAAGAGATGAATTATATATAATAGAAACCAGATAATTGAAATAAAAGAAGCCGTGGGGTGGGGTGTTCTATCTCTAAATTTAAAGAAAAGTTTTAAGAAATAATCTAATATGTTCTATGAAATTGAATGTTAAATTGTGACTGAGCACAAACATAAAATGAAAATATTAAAATAGGGATACATATAAAATAAGAAATAAAATTATTAAAAAGAAAATCAAAATTACACCTATTAAAGAGAAAATCAGAAAATTACAACTATTGAGAAAATTTTTTAAAAAATATATAAATAAATACTTAAACGACTAATAAATACTCTAAGTTGGACGATATAAAATTAAAATAAATATGCAAATAAAATAAAAAAGAAGACTAAAACAACCTTAGTTAATAATAATAAAATAAAATGAAATATATTTAAATATAGATAAAAAAATATAATAAGAGCTAGAGTCCAATAATATAGAAGGATTCATATAACCAACCTCACCTAATAAACCTAATAAAATAAAACTGGTTGTTATTGAACCTTTTAACACATTCAAATTAAATATACTAGAGGTGAATGGTATCAAAAGATTAATGATAAAAAAATTATATTTCTTTTTCAAACCTCAAATTTAACCACAATCCAAATTTCCCAACACGAGGCATCCATAACACATGGAAGTGCATTGAAACCTACACTTGTTACAAAAATAAAATAAAATAAAATTTAAAAAAAAAATATAAGCATTTTATAACTGAACATTACACATTTGTTCTGGTAGACTGGCAATATGTGAATCAGGTGGAAAGAAAATAGAGTATGAATAAAGAGGGGGAAAGTTAGGGGTTGCATATGTACAAATTTGTGATGCCAACAGCTATAGAATAATCTATATACAGTGTTGACATGCGTACCAGAAATCCAGCAAAGCAAATTCGCCATGGTTGCTGGTAGATTCTTGACCTTTTCAGATTGATCACCTGAAGGATGGAAAGCTTGAGGAAATGATGAAAATAGATAAACAAGCAAATTATAGTTTTTATCTCTAGTCTTTTGTGCAAATATATCAGAAAATTCTTCTAATAACTGAGGGAATTGCAATTGAATGAAGGAATATTTGATTCTTACCAACTGCAGCATTGCATTAGGATCTGCACATGAAAGTGGAAACGAAGTTGCGGAATCGATTCGCTTTAGTGTCGTATTCTTGTGTCAAGTTTGTTTGGCTACTCGACATAGTTCCGTCGCTTGAATATCTTTTTCTCTTTCTTGACCGGAGCAATAAATCCTCGGTATCTAGCACGTAAGACACCTGGGAAGAAAAGGGGAAAGAAATAAGATAGTGTGATCGAAGAGGTAATTAAACTAAAAGTTTCAACTAAAAGTTCATTCATGTACCTTAGATGAACTGCAAGATATCTTGCACTCCAAGCCGTTGATGACTTGAATCCCTTTCGTGGCTTTGCAAGTAGCAGAATACTCATCTGCACCCTTGTTTTTGCGCTTATTCCTGCCAAAGTTCATCTGGTAAAAACATTGGGTAATGTAAGAACTTGAGATTAGTGTTGATAATACTCACCTTCCCATGAAGACACCCTGCAACCGCTTCCTGACTGGCACACTTGAGAGAAAATCATTGTACAAGTAAGATGAGAAGTTGGGATCCATTGCAACTGCCGTAGCATCGTGTTTTTCATGTCCATATTCCATGAGTTGGATTGACAGTCGGGTTACATCTGAAGGATGTGAATACTGAAAGAAGAAAGCATTTGCTTAACTATGGATAGAGCACAAAAAAGGTAATTAGAAAGAGTATTGTTTGTATGCATTTCCCCTCTTTCGATCAAAAAGTGAATGTCGCTTCATAAAAAAGGCTAAGAGATGAAGAAACTGACACTTTCAAATCTGTAAATACTCTCATCGTGCAGAAGAACCCGGGCATTTTCATGATAAACAACATCAAAATGCCTCCCAGCTCGCCTTGATTTTTCATACAAGTAGAGATGGAGAAGCTTACTATTCATCTCATCTGAGACTATTGCCTGAAGCTGGAAACAAACAAAGATGTATATATAAAACAAAATGATACAATAGTTTGAGAGCCATCTATGAATATATAAAAAAGATACCTGTTTAACGACTTTGAAGATTAGCTTGTCCAATGTAAAAAGTACATATGACTGGGTCCCAATAATGGAACGGCAATCATCTTCAAATTTGGTATTGTCAGCAGAACCATCAAGTAGATTGAATAGAGCGCTCATAAATCTGCAAAGTAAAATATATTAAGCCTTCGCGCATAACTATCTGGAAACCCAAAATAACTGCGGAACATGTTTAAGTGACATTACTTAGCATATAAATCAGGATGGTTTGAATCTTTAGAATTTCTCCATTTGTTTTCAGCAGCAGATGAGTTTGTCTTAGCAGAGACTATCCTTTCATACAACATCTGCAATGGAGATAGCACATTAGTCTACTATCTCATATATTGGTAAAAAGAATTAACCAAGGACTATCTGACCTGATGAAGCCGAAACAACACATAGAATGAATCATTTCCATAAAATATCTTCGAAGATTTTTCATGCTTATCATGTAATGCAGCATGCACATGCCTAGCAAGAGGTTTCACAGTGTTAAGAAATCGTTCTGAATATGGTAATGATGTAATTTCCCCTTCAACATCGTGTGCTTCAGTCATTCCTTCAGCCTCCCCTTCACTTTCAGCCTTAGGCTCCTCATCATCATGCTCTGCATCATCCTCTTCCTCATGATCTTCATGGGAGCATTCCTCCCCATTACCAGATTCACTACCAGATGCATCCTCACCCGCCTCTGATGCATTTGCACTGGCATCGGTGGATCGTTGAGGACTTTCTTCATCCTCATCATCAGCATTATTCTCACCAGCAGCATCACCACATCCAGGCCTGACTTGGTACTCTCTGCTAATGGAAACATCTTTCTGCTCAGCAGCTGCAATTATGGCAGTGTCTCCAAACGCCACAAAATTATCCTCTTCAAAATCTCCAGTAGGTGACAATTCACCTTCTTCTCTTTCAATCTTAAAATTCCTAAGGGATGTAGGACTTTCAGTAGGCTTGAAACCTTTATTACCTTCAACCGTGCCACCAGTATTTACAGACATAATTGGCCTCCCAGAGTGTCCACCCTAGAACATTAAGAAACATCATGGAATTCCATATGAAATTGTCATCTCTAAGTAAAACATCAAAATTCCCTTAACAGGGCAAACATCACTAGCACTCATTGATACGCATGGACAAAGAAAACAATAAATTCTGAAAGAGTGGTTTAGGTGGTCAAACAACAGATGTGCATTATTTCAGGAAAGGGATGGCTAATGCATCCACCTTAACCACATATCCCTTCAAGTTGTGCATCCTTCCAAAAATGCATATGACTGCTGTACATTACTCAGATAGAATAACTGACGCAGCTCAAAATATTTGACATGGTTATTAATTTTTTTACACATGATCAATAGAAATATTGTGCAACTCGTAGTATCTTTGTCCAAACGTTGATATTTGACATGACTATAGTGGAGACAAATGTCGAGTCTAAGTATGAGAGGAAATCACATGGGTTGATTAATATTATACTGCAAAGGTTGGCATATATTTTTGGTATCTGAAATTATAAATGACATTATGTAGAATTATAGATGCATAGATTTAAACATCATATTTTCATTAGTTTGCTGCACAGATTTTATGTATTTTTATCAACATAATGATTAATAATATTTCTTAATATGGACAGCATGGACTACCACATATGCATAATTATGTGGAGTGTGTGCAACGGATTTAATTTCCTTTTACTGCCATGGTCAATTTAGAAGAACTCTGCCTATGATGAATAAACTAAGGTGAACCAGTCAAATTTGTAAGCCAGATCCGGCAGGTTCTTTTGGAAGAACCCAATTAGAACCTGATTAGTTTCAAAAATAATGCATTCCGGTTGTATTCTTATATAGTTTTAAAAATGCAAGATTCTAATGCAAGAAACATCTTAGCAACCAAAAAAATACTGTTTGTCACCCGATTTAACCATTATCATCATCAATAATGCCTGAAATTAAGGCAACATAATAATAGAGAAAAAAAACATTTCCAAAACATGGGTAATGCATCTGTCCATACTCTCTTTCAACTATAATGAGCAACATTTTTAGTTCCCAATTGAAGTAGGATAACAATTAATGTTTAATTTCAAAATATTGATCTGCTAACCCAGCTGAAAAGACTTTTTGTCATATCCAATAATAACCATAAGGCATAGACCTTGGCAAAACATGGAGCATACTGCCATATTCATATGGCTAAGACCTTGGAAAAACATGGAGCACACTGCCATACTCATATGGCTAAGTATAATATCATGATTCATGCAAACATAAATCATAAGCCATATATCCTGACTCAAATAAGGACAAAAGGTCAACGTTATACCTCTGAAGAAGGTAAAGTTTCACTGGTTGCACGGGGTTCACCTTGCAGCTCTGTTCCAACATTGACAGTTCTCAAAGATGCACCAGTAATCCCTTCCAGATAAAAACCAGAAAATAAGAAAAAGGTGAAAAAAATGGAAAGTTAAAATCTTTTGATAAACAAAAAGTAACACCAATACCTGTTATATTCTCTTGATTTGATCGAGTATCAACTTCTTCAGCTCTATTTACAACATTGTTACTATCTGGCAACTCTTCTGAATGCACATTTGGCAAAGCTCCTCGAGAAACTTCATCAATCATAGGAACACTACTCTGCACAACTCCTTGATGTGGATTATTGATAAGATTTTCACCATGCCAAATGGCACGATCTACATTATGAGAGCAAGTTTCAGTAACGATCACGTCTTCATTTAGTAAGCCAGTCCTGCCACAACCTGCTTGTTCATGTAGAATATTATTGTCAGTTTTAATTTGCTTAATAGCTCCAGCATTCCCATTGCTTTCAGCCAAATCTGCAACACTGGTTTTGACAACACGACTCTTCAAATTTATATCTTGTCCATCTCCTACACCTTGATTTCGATTTGGAACACCCAACAGGGACTCCAAAAAAGTACTCCATAACTTCATGACTTTGTCCAACTGGTCTGAAGATGTGCACACTTCTCCACTTGAATATTTTATGATTCGATATAAATCCTCGTGAACATCTACATCTGCATACTTAAATTCCATATTGGGAATAATTGGGTGCCTATTTTTGGCAGCAACAGCAAGAAGAATGTCATCGTCCTTCTTCATCTTGTCATTAATTTCTTTAATATCAGCCAACAAAGCTATTCAAACAATAAACAAACAGATAAACAAGATTGGAAGGAAAAAAACGAAGAAAATGACATAGAAGGCTAGAATATGTGCATTACAGCATTATCACTTTAATAAGCAATGAGAACTTCTGTTGTTAATGTTGTCTCTTAAAATACTCATAAAGAACTGTAAACAAAATAAATGATCACATACTTTTTGTGCTCAAATTCTTTGAATCCTGTTGCTTGAAATAGAAACTGCGATGATCAAGTGACTTATGATAA
Source organism: Zingiber officinale (assembly GCF_018446385.1). NCBI lineage: Eukaryota > Viridiplantae > Streptophyta > Magnoliopsida > Zingiberales > Zingiberaceae > Zingiber > Zingiber officinale. Next base: position 6,886,609 of record NC_055991.1, read on the forward strand.
TTCTTGGCATATATTTCTGCCCATACTTTATTGAAATCTGACCGACACCTAGACCATTCCTCTTGCTTTTGCTTCAGACGAGTTAATATGACTGGCAATGCAAGACTAGCATTTTTCTGAATTACATCCATGACATCAAGACCATGGTCTCCATATAGCCGTTCAATACATCTCAAATTCAAAGCTATTTAAGAGAGAGAAAGAAACAGAGAAATTCAAGTCATTGAAAAGCTAAGCATGTAGTCAAAGTAATGCAGTAAAATGCTTGAATGAAACATAAGCTACTTTTTAATAGGTGAAATTGTGATGTATACTAACAAGTAAGATGGTCTTCAATGCGTATAGTATTGGCAGGATCTTGCATCATTTCCAGCAGTTCCTCAACACGCTTAGTGGTGGCATTCACTGATTCCAATAACATATCCATCTCAAATCTGCACATGCATCAATAATAAAATAAAAAATAATAAAGACCAAATATGAAATTAAAAGATGGTGTAAAGGACAAAATACACTTATAATAGCAAGTCATTGTTAATAACCCCAAAACAGTGGCTGCAAAAAAAGAGAAACTAAATCGGCAAGTATTTATGTCATTACCTATCATCTTCACATCTAAATAAGCTTTCTTCATATTGATTTTTTCGCATGTGCTTGAAAGAATAATCCTCACTTCCAGAAGTCACTGACACCCAATGATCATTTAATACTGACTCTCCAAGTTCAGTTCTGTGGCTAGTGGATGGTATAGGATACTGGCAAGCAATAATCAAAGTATTCAACATTAAAATCAACTCAAATATGAACTACATAAATAAACGTATACACATGAAAAATATTAGGGATAAAAATTACATTTTTTGGAAGAAGGCGGTAACTTGGAGTACAACATTGACAATCTGAGAGATCAAGCTCTGAAATTGGTTTCCATAAATTATATTTTTCTTTGTTTGAGCATAAAGTAGCCTTGTGCAAGATGCCTTTATCAACTCTTTCTCTTTCAGTGTTTCTCTCACTCTCATGATCTTTCTCCCGTTCAACCAGTTCTCGGTCCCTTTCTCTGTCTCTATTCTCTATCTTAACTGGCCTAGCCATATGTCCTTCATTGAACAAGCACACGGTTAGAATAATAATAAAACTGAAACAAAATAGATGTATTTCAAAGTACTGAATTTTATGGACATAAAAAATCCAAGAAAACAAAGAATTTATCAATTTCAACATACACTAGAAAGAAAAAGACCTTTGAACGTACTTTTGTTGAACACACCTTCTAGAAATCCATCTGCAGAAAAATTTTGGGGTAGAAAACTCTGAAAGCCTAAATTACCAAAATATATTAATAAAAACACATATCAAGTAGTTGGATGGCTGATATTAGAAAGATGTATAGCCACACCTATATTCTCGCAGTGGCCCAGAAATTCATTGAAACCTTCCATAAGCTCTGGATACTTCCCTAGGATGTCGCTAACCTGTAACAACAAGCATGGAGTTTTAAAATATATAATTTACTGTATCTTCAAACAGAAGACAATAAAAAATACAAATATTGAGAAACATGTTATGCATAATAGGATAGCCATAGAATTATTGTCTTTCCAAAAATATATCACTGTCTTAAGAATTTGCATTCTTTAGCAAAGAAAATTGAGACATATATATGCATATGCACCGCATGGGTACACAGTCCATTTTGTAACCGAAAAAAGCTGCTAGAGAGCCACCTGTACTTCGAATCATACAAGAATTTATTTAGTCCATTATAGATTCACTTTTATTGGATAGCTACCATGAGCTTCAAGAAACACAAGGTAAATTTAGAAGGTAAGCATAGCATAAAGGTTGTTGCACTTGGGTAATATTAATTATTTACTAAGAGATCCTTCTAAATACATATATTTTTGTGAATTAAATCTGCTAATACAAAGTGGTGACGCTATAACACAATAATGACGATAACTTTGGATATGGTGCAAAAACTGGCTACAAAAGGAGGGTTATTAAAAAAATATCAAGATAGGAAGACATCAACTAGATTAAGATAATCTTTGATTTGTGAACTTTAAATTCCTATGAGATGGGAGTTGGTATAATTATTTATTTTAGAAACCCATGTTTTTATGTGCAGCTACAAAACCTACCAATTTAATAGAGATACCTTAAGTATCACATGTATTGGGATTCTAAAATTACTTTGATATTTACCATTTTTTGCCTTAATAATTTTCTAATAGTTCACAATTTTCCCTCTTTGACACAATTCTGCCCATCTTATTTTACTATGTTTCATTTTATCTATTTTGGTTACTTAGTGAATGGAAGTTGAGATTCTCATCTCGATGATCTAGTTAAATCTTTACGAAACGAAATTGGGTCTTATCAAATAAAAAACCATAATTGCCTCGTATACAAAAGTAGGAATAGTGTTTTGGAAATTTTCCCAATGCTGCATCGAAAGATTGATGAATAAAGAGCAGCCCGATGCACAAAGCTCCGGTCAGTGCACGGTCCTGGAGAAGAGTCGGACCACATTGGGTCTATTCTAAGCAATCTTACCTAGCATTTTGCAAAACGTTGTTTCTACGACTCGAACCCGTGACCTCAAGATCACATGGTAACAACTTTAACGTTGCGCCAAGGCTCCCTTTCTAGAATACGAGCCTCTATGGAAAACAAATCCTTAGTTAAATATTATTGGGGGTATACAACATCCATTGCCATCGATGAGGACAAGTAGCGTTTGATAGTAGATGAAAAAACACCATAATTTAGATCTGGAAAGAGGAGAAAGGGATTAAAGTTTAATGAAGTCATCGATGTAAAAAACATTAAAACCCAGAATGTTAGCCCAACTCCTATAAATTTAGTGCAACTCTCCACAATAAATCCATTCCTAATACTCTCATCCATGGAGGAACAACTCCATATGAACCCTACAATCTGTCATGGTTATCTCATCACATAAAACCAAAAATGACAAAAGTAAGGCAAAACAAATAGTAAAAATACAACCACAGCCCAACTTTGGACGACACAGCGACCACAATAATTCAAGTGACTGCTTGATGATTGAATTAGTCCCTGATGTGGCATAGAAGCAGAATTGATCCAGGAAGAGAAGGTTGCACTCAAACTACCATGGGGAGAAAGCAACCTTGTGATAGGAAGAAGTGGTGGAGAGAAGGGAAGGTGGAACCAAGATGGGGAATAGAATAGGTCTCGTGAGAGGAGCATTCTCGAGGTAAAAAAGGTCTCTAGGATGGGATGGCAAAGGCAGAAGTGGTCACTTGGTCCCTGGGAACTAGTAGGAGAGTATACTACTAGATCAAACATAACTAGTGTTAGAAACATATTGATCACTATAAGCAGCAAAACTTGAGATGTACTTATACAAGAACTCCAAAGACTTCATAAATTTCATCATTTTCCCTGTATATGAATGTTTTATATAACCTTTAGTATGTGGATTATATTGGTAACACATCATATTCTCGGCAATGTTGAGGTATTGTCTGCTTTGACCGATACAATTTTGTTCTACAGTGGAATACAACTCCAAGGTGAGGAGCCCTCCCAGTGACCATTCCGGGACTACTTTACACAATCACAATTAATTATGGAGTTCTTATAGAACCCAACCAATTCTACTAAAAGGTGCCTCGTTAACAAGAGTTGCCTTAGACCCATGGGCCAGTCATATCTTTTTTCTTCTTTGATGTGTGTTTTGGTTCATTCCTGCCCCCTGCACCGTATATCACTGCCAAAAGGCACGCCTTGTTCAAGATCTCGCCGGAGCAACCACTTCCCATCCTCCATAGACGATGTTATTAATTTCTGTGGAGGGTAAAAGTTGTCATTTATCTTCTTAATGCACTCAGTGCCAAATATACATCTCCGGTTATTTTATTCACTGCATGTCGAAAAGCCATTTCTTTGTAGTAGGTCAAGGGTCAACCATCATAACAAGTAGTTTAAATATTGGACCGTAAGAAAGAGAGAACAATAACAGGTTACAGCATTTGATACATTAATGCAAAATAAAGTTGATGAATTTCAAAGGCATTCCAATACTGACATAGAAACCATACATATTCTTGCTTCCAGAATCAATTGCTTACCAGATTCTTTAGCTCTGTTCTAGTAACTATTTCTTGGCTGTATATGTGAAGACATTTCAAAAATTCCTGGTAGGTGTCAGGATGCAACTTTTCCTTCACTTTTTCGCAGAAATTAAATTCTCGAGTATACACACCTGCCACATATAAGTTGAATATTAAATAAGATACAACAAGATGCAGCATTTACGCAAGTATATATAGACATAATTAGACAACTGACAGATATCTAGCTAATAGAAAAAAATAAGCAAGTAACTCTGATAAGCACAGTAAATTCTCATTAAACTGTTGAACCTAACGTAGGGAATTGGCCAGGCAGGATTTTTAACCCAAAAGCAACCCAACTTGGTCGTATATTCTCAACTTCTAAATCCAAGTCTAATTGAACCAGGTTTAACCAAAATTAAGCAAATGGAGTATATTCCAGCAAACTATCAAATATCAACTCCATCCAGATAGACATGTTACCTACACTACACTGCATTATTCCAATATTCTGCATAATTTGTCCAGTAAACATTTCACATTGCATTAAACTAGATAAAGTAAAATACCTTCAAGCAACCCAATTTTTATTATCATTTTCATTAGTGTTCAATAATAAATGAATGAATCATTATTTGAGTTTCTAGTATAGAACTAAACATCTTTTTCACATTCCTTTGACCAAAATATGGAAAAATTGAAAATTCAGATTTGGCAGAGTCACTGTGCAGTCCAGGTTTGGCAGCAGGAAGATTTAACCGAAGCCTGTCTCCGATCTAAAAAAATATAGTGCTAATCTCAAAGAAGTTTGGTACATCATGCTACAGCAAGCCTTAGACTCTGGAAAAGTCAATTTCCCTGGGAAAGGCATACTTTTTTACAGATTAAAGCAAAAAGTAATAAGATAGAATAAGGCCTTAATCAGAACAAATTAGCTTTATCACACAAGCTGAACAAGTAGGGAAACATGGTGAGCACGACATCATTAGAACATAATAACAAGTTAATAATCTACAAGTTCACTCAACGACAAATGTCTCAAGGGGCATAGTTAATAATATTGCATGAGCACGGATGTTGAAGATGGAAAATTTATATCAATGCATTAACTATGCAAGCTAAGGAAATTATTGTCAATGCATCAAATATGCAAGCATCAGAAAATTAACCAGATTAAACATATGAGTCAACTGGCCGATGATATGAGACATACTCTTCAAAGCATTTTTATCATCAAATGTTGAAGATGAAATGCTATAAATGCCAGGGCCATCAGCTCCTTGTTGCATTGGCTCAGCAGTAGAATCATCAGCTCTTCGAGGCGAAAGTTTACGCCTATGCTGTGCATTATCTAAATCACCACTATCTAGCTCCAAGTCCTCATCTCGTTCATGATCTTTCCTGTCACTATCATCCTTCCTATCCTTGTCCCTATTTGGATGTCTTCTCTTTCTATCATGTTCTGTATCAGGGCGATCAACACTAAAGTTGCGGTCAGCATGTGCCAAATGAGCTCTGTCCCTCTAGAAACCAAAATGGACTTAATTAAGTATAATAACTGATAATAATAAAGTCATAATTCTCTTAGAAAAATTTGCGCCAGCACCAAAAGTGCAAGTCTTAATTAGTATTCACTTTTTTAGAGTCACAAAAAGAAAGACTTTCAAGAAAAAATTCCAGAAATGAATAAATCAGCTTAATAGGAAAATACAGTGTACCTTATCCACATGAAAATGCCTTACTGCAGGCATCATAGAGCTCCTGTCATCTCGACGTGGAAAAGCTCGACCAGCATGTCCATGATGCAGCGGAGCATATGTTGCTGAGGTATCAGGCAAAAAGTGTGTGAATTCCTCAAGCAAATCGTGATGATTTTGAAAGAGAGCTGCTACCTGGTAATATCAGTCAATATGTTCAAATCGCACTTAGTTGTAGTCACAAAGTACAGTGTTAATTACAAGAATAATACCTCTTCATAGACCTCATGGATTGACTTATTCTCCCTACGGTACATATTCAGGATATCTAAGAAGGACTTGTAAACATGTTCATCATTCTCAAAACGATTCTGCAACAGAAGAAATGCATTAAGGTAGTTGGTTTAATAGTTATAGTTCTAGAAAAACCATGAGTTGCATCTGTACCTTGATTTTATTAACAAAATCAATTGCCTCCTCAAACTCAATTGGTTTCTTTTCTTCAGGTAGCTTAATCTCATATCCCTTTGGTAAGAAGGTGTTAAACCCCAGGATCAAATCCCGATGCCCCTTAAATAACTCCTTCACCCTCGCAATTACTCCATTTGTATCAATCCTGCAAAGGGACAACAGTAAAATACACATGTACTTAACCATGCAATAAGGCAAGGTGAGGGAAAAGAAAATTAAACCAAAAGGATAAAGTGCAGACCTCTGGCTCTTGAAGTCCTTCATGACCTCAAGAAATTCATCGTATTTTTCTCTTTTGTCCTGAAATATATCCTTCACGGCCTTCAGATAGGCAAGGGCATCATTGGTCGTAAGCTTGGGTGTAGTACCAACAGCGGCTGGTGCTGGCGCCATATGGGTTTGCCCAGACCTGTAGAAGAACACCAAAATCCTTCTAAATCTAGCAGATCTAAGCCTACCTCACATCCTTCCTAAATCAAAAGCGACAATGACCAAAAGGGCGAAGAAAATAAAGGAGGCAATCAGTAAAATGGAAGATAAACATTTTTGTTCTTCACCTTTCAAGATCACCCACAATTTATGCATATGAATTGCCAAACCTGAACAAAAATCGAGAAAGAATAGTCGTCGCGGCGACACTTTTCATGACAAAACGAACAAGGTTGAAATAAACCTACTTGCATAGAAAAGGACTCATTTTTCCTGCGTATCCAACTTTCTCATCGAATAAAGTTCTAAAAATTTCAAAACTTCCTTAATATAAAAAATATCGGACAAAAATTGAAACTATCAGATACAGTATCAAGCTTATAGCCAACGAGACCAACCAACCACACGACGAACAAACTAGACTAATCTCACAACAAAAAATCGCAGAAGCATAATCAATCCACGAGCTAGCGACGTGGATAACTAGAAGAAACTCACGGATCCGCTCTAGAAACGGTTGGTCGCTTCAGCTGGGAACCCATACAAGCCTCCTCCCGCAGCCCTTTCATTCAGCCATGAAACGACCGACAAAACCAAAAAGGAGCACGCTCACAAAAATCCCCCTTCTTCTTTCCCCTATTCCGTCGATAAGTCGCCTATCGGACCCGGAACCAAGGCGATCCTCGATCTTCCTCCTCTCACGGCTCCAATTCCGATAGAACCGATACGAGAGCAGTAATTCAAGGGGATCAAGACGAAGAAAGCTCCCAAGACAACAGAAGCACGCGCCGTGAGACCGGAAAGGAGAGACAGAGAGGGAGAAGGCCTCTCCGTCGTCGCTATCCGCCGAGATGGAGAGGAAGGAGAAGGAGAAGAAGCAAGCGGGGAAGCGGAAGAAAGGGCTCGAAACCAAAACAACTTAAGGATATACGAAGAGGTGAGAGCTCCCTTATATATCGGGCGAATTACCGTAACCACCTCGTGTCGTACTCTGCTTCTCCTGACCGTTAGATCTACAATCGACTGTGATAACGTGATCGATGTAGGGTGGGGGCCTCGCCTTCTCGTATCACCATACCGCAGTATGGTTAACTTACCGTGCCTATAGAATTTCGAAGAATGGAAGGAAACAATTAAATCTAAATGCATTTTGATTTTTATTTTTCAGTTTTTTCTAATCCAGCTTTTATTATATACTTGACTTGGACTTATTTTTTTTTCAACTTTAAATATTTTATAAATTAAATTTTCAAATCAGACTAGTAAATCTTAAATTCTGTTTGCAAACACTATTAAAAACCGAACCCACTAAATCGAACGAATAACTATTTTTTATTTTTACAAACAAGCTAATTGAATTTTGTAATTAAAATCAAATAAACTAAACTGCAGTTCAGTGGATTATTTGACACTGTGAATCAATCAATCCATAGTAATTGGATAATCGAGCTCTCAATCGACTATTAAACGTATTATTCAATTGTTATTAATTTTTTTTAAAAAAATATCAATTTAGATATAATAATCGGTTGCTCAGGTAGTCGATTAATAGCAAGTCGATTTAATTGGTTATGATAAGATGTCAACTTGAGTGGAATGATTAATAGAGTTACACAATTATCAAAATCAATTTAAGTTCATTTTATTTTGGTTAAATTTATCATTCGATTAAAAAATAATTAATTAATTTATGTAATATTGAATATGAGGCAATCGGTCTAGTTCTAAAGTTTTTTTATCGGCCGATAAATCAAAAAAATGTACACTAGACTCATTACTAATGAACAACATTATCAGATTCACTATACATTAAGAAAAAAATTTCTAATAATACATCGCAGTTTAATTTCGAATTATAAAACCATGATCTATCATTTAAAATCTAATCATGACACTATGTTCTGGATATGACCATTCGATTAAAAAGTAGATCAAAATCAAATTAATTATTTTTTGATAAATTAAATCATGAAACTTTGTAATTAAAATCAAATAAACCTATATAAAATTAATTAATTGGATGGATTTTTAAATTAATTATTTTTTTAATAATCATCATTAACAATTGTTTGCTCAATTGAGATCGCAACGTGTGAACTGAAATAAGTAAGATTTTTTTTTTATTCAATGGCCTGACTACCCTTGATTTTGACTAACCAAATTAAGTATGCCATTTTGAATGATTTGTTCGATCCAAATAACTCGAACAACTTTGAAGAATTGATCGGTAAGACTTGAGATCGATAATCAAACAAATTAATTCGAACAAATCAAAAGGATCAATTAAGCTACTCCCAGGACACATGTTTTTTTTGGTAATCAATAATCATATAATCATATACGTGAAAAACATATTGTTTAATATGTGAAACAAAAATTGACTATGTATCTATCGCATGCTTCAATTACCGTCCACGGCTTCCGTTTTGCAAATCGAAGATTAATAAATTATATTTAATTTGATTTATTAATCAGATAAAATTTATGTATTGTGGTAGTTAAAATAAATTGGAATCCGCCCCAATAGCTCATAACTATATATGAGGAGATAAACTAAAAAATTATAATTAGTTATTATGGAGAGGTCTTTTTTCTCGGCTCAACTCTACCTGGGACAATAAAATTTATGTATTGTGAAAAATAAGATAGGAGTTTAGAACCATTTGATTATTTCTCACCAAATCGAAAGTCTAGCATCGAGCCTCCACCTCTATGGCATCAGTGTGATCGGTGCGGGTAGGCCGTTGAGTTTGGGAGATTAATGGGTAGAATTTGGATGGAAATTTAGATCTTTAGATATATCTCTATTTATTAAATTCATTTCCATATCTAATTTTATGTTTATAGGTATTAAACTTTTATTCTCATTGTATCGATCCAATATCCATACCCTACTCATCCTATTATTACTTATAATTTTTTAAAAATCAAATTATTTATTAAATTAATTCTTAAATTTTGATATTCCTTTTGCTCCTTATTTTTCATGGGAAAAAAAAAGGTAAGTATTAGTGACTAAATAAAGAGGTAAACTAAGTTTTTTCTTAAGACAATAAGTGGACTATGTATATCGGGTATCAGTTAGGGTATAGATAAAATTTTATCACATTCGATTCTATACCCGAATTTAAAAATAATACTTGATTATTTAATTGAATCTAAAAATTTTCTCCATTCAGATCAGATATCATATTTTCCATTTGATCTAGGTGGAGTTGTCATCCCTAAGTTGAGCACTGTCGATCACCTTTGCGTGTTTCTTCGTACTATCTCCTCCGGTGCTACTTCTTATCGATCGAGTTAAAGATAAAAAAAAATAAATTATGGTCTAACAAACTAAGTTAAGCATGAAAATGTAGCAAGTCAAAGGTGATTATCTTCATCTCAGCATTTTTCATAGTTCATCCCTAAGTTACGCGAAGGGAGATAAATCATCATGTCAACTTATAGTTGACCACCAAATTTATTAAGGGGTGGGAGATATTTTTTTTTTGTTTGTCCGAGGACATGCGTCTATCATGAAATGATCCATTGCCTATTATAATAAGTCTTTTAACCTCTAATCAATTGGACACATTGCCGGTGCGAATTTATGACAGATAAGTGTTGTAAAACAGAGATACTAATATTATGTTTGGCTAGGGATAATATAATTAAACTTATAATATAATTGAATTATGCCTTGCAATGCAGATTATATTAAACATAGCAATCAATCTCGAAATATAATCTTATTGCATTGAAAGGTTGATTATCCCTCATCAAACATAGTCTAAAAAGACTCCATTTTTTATGCTAATTGTCATGTGTGATAGAGATTTTGTATGAAGAATGGGTGTGATAAATAGGATCAAAAGTAATTAACATGTACAGAAGATGTTGCAAAGGCGGGTCCCGCCGCCCAGCGGCCCCCTCACCCCTGCCCCACGAGTATGAGAGGGAGTAAATCACGGTGAATACGGGCCCGGCGATGACATGGCGGTCGAAGGTGTTTAGCACGGACAGATATTGATGTTATCGCAATTGCTGCCGCAGACCTTCGACCTCCCGACCCATGTTGCAAGAATACCATGTCATAACCGGTTGATCCCGCCCGTGGGGGCACAACATGTACAGAAGATGATTGGTCGGTGGGATGCTCGAAGGATGGGTTAAACAACTCTAACAAATTATTATTCAAATCATCTGACTCATCGATCGATTGATCAATCATCATCGAAGGTTAAAGATGAGTTCAGATCCTTTGATCAATAATCCCGCTCGTGATCGTCTAGCTCGATTCAAAACTATAATTTAGATATGAAAGCGAACCCAGAAAAGATCATAGTCAATTTTAACCTGATTCCTATCGCGAACCAACATATAAATTGCAAAAAGTATCATGAAAAAACTTTGGATTGCGAATTAGAGAATCTAGACTTAATTAAAGATGAGTGCGTATGAACTCCTTTACATTGGCATAAGGTGAATATATTCATCCCAATATCTCTATCAATCTATCTTAGGATCAACATAGAAAAGATAAATGATGAACAACTATTAATTTTAGAATAATAATTAGCCAATGAAAATATTTATTAGTTGTCAAAATTCAAATTCTAAATCTTAAATTGTATCTCATGTGCTAGACCGGCTACAAATGAACTCCTTCACGGATGAATCTTCTCGGATAAGTATAGTATTGAGAATTACCAAAGGAGGAGGGAACGAACTTCTCCTCCGGCAACTTTATTCTTTGCTTAAATGAATAAACAAAAAAGTCCATGGCTTTAGTTGTCCTTTTTCTACGCCTGATCAGCCACTGACGGGAAACCTCATGCTCCTCCTCCGGGTTGCAGCCGCCGCCATCACCGGCGCCGCGGCGCTGCTCTCCGTCCGCAGGTACCACCGGGAGAGAGCCATCTATGCCCTCCGTCGCGAGCTACGCGACGCGCTCCTTCTCCTGGACGACTCGCCTGCGGTGCTGGTCGCCGGGTTCCGGGCCCACGGCAAGAGCTCGTTCGTCAACACCGCGTGCCGCGTCCTCTCCGCCGAGTCCGGCCCGCTGATCCTCCGGGCCCAGACCGCCCCCGGGGGCGGCGCCACTCCCGAACAACGCCGCGTTGTACGGGCTCCCGTGGCAAGGCCACCCGACGGCGCAGCCGGCGAGGAGGAGGAGGATGACGAAGACGGTGCGGTGGTGGATTTGATAGACGCGCCCCCGTTTCCGGAGCCGCGGAGGCTGACAGATGCTGACGTGGAGGCGGCGCTCACCGGCGCCCCGACGGCGGAGTGCGTGGTGCTGGTTCTGCGCTGCGGCGGGTCGTCGAAGCATCGCCACGTGGCGGTCAAAAAACTTGCTGAAGTGGCCAACGCCATTCGCCAACGTGGTAGGTCCCAAATAGACCGAACCATGACCAGAATTAGTCCGGTCCGGTTCAATTTTGATCTTGGTTTCAGAGAAAAGGAAACGGATAAGGAGCAAATACTCAAATACGCCCCTGATATTGTAAAAACCTCAAATAGGACCATCTAAAATGCTCTTTGTTTGGTGCAATTTTAATATAAAAAATATCACTCATTAAGTTGTTTACTATAGGGTTGCAGTTTGTGGTTGTGTTGACCCGAAAGAACAACCTAAAGAGCAAGAGAGAAGCCTCCGAGCTCCGTCAAAAGATCATTGCTCAGGTTCAAATCAATTGTGTCTATTTCCTTGAGAATTATGTAGTCGATGAAATGCTCAACTTCAAAATACCTTGGAGCATGAACAATCAATTTGAGACACATTTCACAACACTAGTAATCATGAGGCAATGTGTGGAATTCATCAAGGTACATCGATGTAATAACTCAAGAATAATGTAAGCATCAAATGATGAATAAAATAATTAGTATTTTTGTTATTTTTAAAATTTTAGTAGAATATGAATAAAAGAAAGATTTTTTTCCCCTTTGTTGTATTTTTTGGGGGGAAGAAAAAGAGTTTACAATGAATCGGTGAAATGAAAGTTTGCCAAATTTAGATAAAAAAAAATGACAGACTGCGCGGCAAAGGCGCGCGTTGACCATCGTTAATTTAAACTCCAGTGAAGAATTTCAAATAGGGGCTTACATTTAGAATTATCGAATCGACGCCTATCTGACGTCATCAATAGAAAAATTGCGCGGTCAGATTTTCAAGACCACAGGAGCAAGAAGGTAATTTCGAAAAGTTTCAGAGCGAAGTTAAAAGTTATGGAAACTATAGGGGTGTCATTGTAATTTTTGTCGCCTCTGTATCGAATGATTTTTTTTTGAAATCGCGAGGGTCGTCCGTGTCCGTGCGAGAGGGTCTTCCTCCTCCGAACGAATTAGGTCAAGTTTCCGATTCTCGCGCTGATTCACCGGCATCGCGCGACTCCTTGAATCCTACCCGTTCTACGCTGTTGTAGATCCCAATCTCCTCGCGTCGCCCTCGCCAATTCCGTCTTCCCTTTCGCCAATCTGATTCGAGTATTTTTTTTCCCCAATCATGCGGCGAGCGTATGTTAGCAAAGTTGCTTCTTTTTCCAAACATTCGCTAAGGATTGTTCATTGTTATCGTTGTTGTTATGAATTAATGGTGGCAAATTTGTGGTTTTAGGTGTCGCGTGCTGGTAAAGTTTCCGTCTTGATTCGTTTCCTGTGCTTCTCGATCGACGATACCCGTCATATGCTGTGAGGCCGCAGTCGGAGAGGTTCGCCAAGCTGGATTCTCGAAATCCTCCCCCGAAGCGGCCGCTTCCGGTGACATCCACCGTGAATCGGCCGCTGTCCCCGCGGAACTTGTCACCCAAGAACAATACCCCTCGCCTCAACATCTCCCGGTCTTTGAACTCCATCCCGGAGTCCACTACGCTTCCGGACTCTCCCTCGTCCTTCCCTCCGCCGTCTTCTAACCTCATCAACCACAAGCCGCGAGGCACACGCCTCCTCGATGGCGCGCCTCCGAGCGATGCTAGTGACGTTCGCGGGCAGGAGATCGAAGGGGAACAGAAGCCTGGTGCTTCAAACGGCCGCCAAGGGGAACCAAATTCTACCATCGTCCAACTTCTTGAAGAGAAGCCTGAAGAAGACACGCATGTGGATGATGATGGGCTTGTAGAATCAGATGAACTGGCTAAACCTGGCTCTCTCGATTTTGATAAAGATACGGAGATTAACAATTTCTATAATCCCAATTGCTCAGTTAATAAGCTCGACAGAAATCTCAACTCTGCGATCTGGAAACCTTCTACTCCTTCAGGGGAGTATTTTGATGCCTTCGAAGGTATGCTGTCATACCACACTATTTTAGTTTCAGATGTCATCATTTTCCTACAAGCATGGGTGCCCATATAACAGCTTATAGTTTCAGTCATTAGTTCTAGATTGAATATTCTTGACAATAACTTGGATATCTGAGTCGGATTGCAAAATGAATATAAATCTTTCTCTCGTACTGTAAATGATAATGGTCAGTATGTTAATGGCAAACAATGACATGAAAAGAATAGTTATTTTAGTGCAGCATTGATCCAGCCCTAAACGAGCCGAGTTAAGCCAAACTTTGTGGTGTTCAAACTTGTTTGATAAGGTAAAATGAATCAAGTCATTGAAATGATTGTTCAAGCTTAACTTGGTTTCTTTTTTATGAGCTTGAGATTGGTTCAAGTTTGGATTGAGCTTGGGTTGTTTAGATGTTATTGAGCTCTCAATTCAAACTTGTTTGATTCTTTGAAACTTTAATGAGCTAACACATATGTGTTCAAGCTTTGTTTCTTTATTGGAATTGCTCTTTTATCTACAGTTACTGATAGAGATGACTCCAGGGACTGGCTCGAAAGATGTTAATGTTCTGATCCCTAAATTACCTTGCAATAGTATACCTGTGCCTTTTGTTATGAATACTTTTCATTTTGGTACTTTAGCAAAATTATGGAGGATGCTGAATGTGCAGTAGTTGCAAACCTTCTTGGCATGTCGCTCTCAAGCTGATGGACAGTCTAAGGTGGCTGATCGAAGAATGCTATCTTACCTTTTCTGATGGACAACCTATTCTTGTAAAGCACTGTTGCTTCATCTAGCATTGTTCTACCATGAAAGTTGTTCACTCACTTCAGTTCTGTTTATCCATTGTACCATTGTCATTGTAGGGAGGCTGATAATTGTTCTAGTTTTACTACCTGGCTCTGTGTGACACCTCTAGGATCTGTCAAAAGTCTTAAGACATACTTTGCTTATCCGATCTCAGTCTTATTCTTCGTACCGTGCAACTTTGTAGGACCAGTAGAGCTTGACAACTACTTCAATTTATATACTTACAAATAGTTATTTATATGACAGTCTATTATTTATGTCCAGAAGTCCTGTTTTATTCCTTGGTGTGGTGCAGAGTTATCCAGTTGCGGCACTTCACGATCTTACAGTTGGAAAGCTGAAGAACTGCATGACTTGAAGCTGAATACATTGTTGGAAGTAGAGAGACGCAAGCAAGCTGAAGAAGAAACTGAGGCCTTGCAAAACCAATGGCAGATACTGAGTCACCATTTGTCGCTTGTGGGATTGAAGCTTCCCGCTCCAACTTCTATCCGTGATGTTATAGATCAACCGAACATCAATCCTGCAGAGGATTTGTGCCAACAGATTGTGGTTTCTCGCATAGTGGCTGATGCTGTAGGGAGGGCCATTACTTGTGCCGAGTCTGAACTGACTATTCAACCTTTGATCCAGTCTAAGAATTTCGAGATTGCTAGGTTGCAGGATCGGCTCCAGTATTATGAAACTGCAAACAAGGAGATGTCTCAGAGAAACCAAGAAGCATTAGGTGAGCATATCAAACTTGATCATTTGTCCTTTCATTTATTGTTTCCATAATCTCACTTAAAAAGTAAATATTTACTGTTTTTAGTCTTGATCAGAACACAATTTTGAAATTATGTCTATGTCAAGAACAATTATCACTTTTAATAAAGATAATTCTCACCCGTAAGCTTTTTATTGAATGAGGAACTATTAACAAGTCTAAAAGAATTGCATCCTTCCTTCCAAATGGTTCTTCAAATGTTGGCTTGCTTCTTGCAGTTTTTTATTTGGAAATATTGAGTAAATAAAATGACTAATCACAATTTAGTCTTAAGACAAGTTTAGACATAATATCGAATCATATCTATACATTCTCTGAAGGTACTTGTTCTTAGTTTGATGTTCTCTATTCCTCAACATCCTTCTACAAAATAAACAGTGGGGTATGTTTCTGGTGCAGAATTGGCACGACAACGCCGTAACAAGCGCAAGAGACAGCAGAGGTGGATTTGGTCCTCAATTGCCCTCGCTGTGACTCTCGGTGTCATTTCTATTGCATGGCCATGCCGTATTGTTTCAAGGTCTTCCGCTGCAAGCAAAGGCGATGCTACAGAAAAAGAAACTTCAATTTAGTCGTGGCTGGACTTTGTTCATTTGAGTTATACACACATCTCTTTCTTTCTTTTTCTATATTTCCAGTGGCCATTTCCATGTCTAGCAGATCAAATGCAGAGAATTTTGGATCAAATGTGGATGGCTACTGTGCCTATTCATGGCATCTGATTCCTTCCATTTTAAGCATTCTCACCATCCAGCTTAAAAGATGTCTCTGCCATTATGCCTGTGGAATTATTGTGCTACGAGATAATCATCATTAATAGTATTTTCATTGCAAACATTTATTTTACTTTTATGTGGAAGTGTGTTGGCAAAGTGTGTAGTATCTTTGAATGTTTATGAAGTTAAAAACATTTCTAAACAAAATGAATTGTTCTCTGTACATAAATTTGTAAAGACTTACAATTCTAAACTAGATTAAATACATCGATGTACATCCGATTTAACAAAACGGAAATGATGAACTATTGTATGAAATTTGTAGTTTGAATGGAATCAGTTAATAACTGAACGGTTAAATAGAAAAAAAACATGCTTTGTTTTTTTTGGAATGATGGTAATTGATTGATTCGATGATTATTTAATTTAGTCAATTAACGAATTAATTGGTTTCTTAGCCGTTGATTGGGAATTAAAATTTAGAGAATTTTTTTAAATATCAATCTAGCAACATCAATCCACTGCTTATTATGTAATAGTTTTCCAACTAATGTGAGTTGGTGTAATTAATTTTTCAATTTTAAAATCGAGATCTAATGAATACATCAAAATAATTGATATTTTTTAAAAAAAATTTGAATTTTCGAATAAACAAAATCAAAATTTTGAATTCAATCAGTTCAGTTGATTAATTTAGTTTAACCGATTTTTTTGCTCACCTTAAAGAAAATGGACGATTAAAAATGAATCAAAATTATTATTTCCTTCATTTTTAGTCTTGATCAGAACACAAATCTGAACTTATGTCTATATCAAGAACAATTATTGTAGTTAATAAAGATAATTCTTACCCATAATCAATTTACCAAATGAGGAACCATTAACAAGTTTAAAAGAACTGCATCCTTCCTTCCAAATGGTTCTTCCAATGTTGGCTTGCTTCTTGCAGTTTTCTTTTTGGAAATATTTGGTAGATAAAATGACTAATCGCAATTTAGTCATGAGAAGTAGAATTCTATTGTTCCTATCTCAAAGTCATACAGACATGTTTAATTCGTAGAGAGTAAACACCATGTCTTAAAAGGGTCTAGACAAAATTTCCAAGTAGAAATAGAGACACTAACTTTTTTAGGAGGTATTTAATATAAATTTATCTGTATAATAATTCCAAAGACATCATTTGATTAACCACAATGATTAGGTAAAATGATAACATTTCGGATCATATCTATAAGTTACTTGTTCTCAGGGGTGTAATCGAGCCGAGTCGAGCCGAATTCTTGAATGTTTGAGTTTGACTCGTTTATAATCGAGCCGAGCTCGAGCTTTATTTAACGAATATATTCATAGCTCACGAGCTTATTCGAGCTTTTATCAAGCCTAAACGAGCTTAATAAATATAAATTATAAATTTAAATATTCATTAAAAACTAAATTATATATTTTTAAAAAATTATAATATTCTTATTAAAATTTATAATTTTATTCTAATAAATAAATTCAATATATTTGTCTATATTTTTTATAAGTAGAGTGTAAAATCTATAAATTCAATATCAAAACTATTATATTTTTTTTAAGTTGATTCATGAGCTTAACGAACATGTTCACGAGCTAACGAGTCGAATATTGTAAAGCTTGAGCTTGGTTTGCTTATCTTAACGAGTCTCATTAAACGAGCTTGAATGAGCTTTTATCGAATCGAGCTTCGAATATCTCACGAGCTTCGAATATCTCACGAGCGGCTTGACTCATTTACACCCTTACTTGTTCTTGGTTTCATGTTTTCTATTCCTTAAACTATTTTTATAAATAGAATAGACCGAATTTTACTATAAAAAATCAAATAAATTAAACTAATAAATAATCAGTTAATTAAATCAGTTATCTAATTAATCGATTTTTTATAATAGTCTACTATACTATTGGATAGTCAAATCAAAAATCAAAATTTTAGAGATTTTTAAAAAATAAAAGCTCACTAATATCAATCCATTGCATGCGATATAACAGTCCATTGTACTGATTTAGTTTAATTGGTTTTTAAATTTTAAAATAAACAAATAAATTGATATATCAATTTTAAAAAAAATAAATTTCTGAATAAATGAAACTGAATTTTCAAATTATGCTCATTAATTTGGTTTAACTCTTTACCGGAAAATGGACGATGAAAAATCAAACTTTGAAGAATAGGTTAGATGATTATTAATAAGCCTCTTATAATTTACATTAAATCTTTATATATTCATGAAATTTATATTACTTCTTAAACTATTTGCAAATATTTTTCACATCTATTATTTTTTTATAATTAAATTTTATATAAGTTAATAAATAAATTTATTCATAAATTATTTAAAAATATAGTAACGAAACTTATTTATTTTGTATATTCTTTATATAATCGAGCAAATATAAACTAGTTTTATGGAATTAAACACTAAACTTATCCATGAAGATTCAATTCATTTAAACCCTTACTAAAATATGATTTAACTAAAATTTTACATTAGTGCAAATATGCTTAACAAATTTTGGTCGGTCGTTGGTTATAATGATATATATATCTATATATTTTTCTTATATGCTATTTTTTATTATGATTATTTTATCATGAACTTATTTATTGTTATTAGAATTTACCAAAATGACTATATTGTTCTACCATTCAAGTTTATAAGTTTATTTGCCTCCCGACTATGGTGTGAGGTGCTTCTATGATTAATCATGTTTTCAGAAGTCAGATTTCTATTTACCGTGAAATTATATTCCTCCAATGGAAAATAATTTTAGAACGTTGGTTACGGAACGACGTGTTATTTGTATCTTTTGATTTATCATGATAACTGATAAATTTTTTTTTTTATGAAATTAGATCAATCATTTCTAGAATTAATATGTGTGAAGAGTTTGATACTTGAATTAAAAAAATTATCAATTTATTTGTAATCCTTGTGTAAAATTTGTTTAATGAGACAGTAATTTTTTTTTTATAACAAGTATTCTGATTTTACATTTTGACTAATCCTAGGGTTAGATTATCTAACCTCACATGTTCTACACCAAGTAAATTTAAAAAATATGATGACTCTTGAAATGATGCCTCATATTTATTAATCATTCAATCATCGTAAATGTGTCCGTGTGGAAATTAAACTCTTATTATTTTAGAAATACATGTTGAACTACGTTGTCAAACGAGCTAAACTGTAATAAAACGGATCAGCTATTTGGTGGGGTGAGGCGGCCCGATCCATCATCTCGACGGATTAAGAAATCTCCAATTCAACTCAAGGTGAATTACAGATTAGGTGGATCAACCCACAAGCCCATATATATATATATATATATATATATATATATATATAATTTAGATTACGACTTAGACCAGTCAAATCCATTAACCTATTCAATTTTTTTACTTTAATTTTAAATTTTGAAGTTTTTTTTTACAATCAAGCAAACCCAAATTTATCATGGACCAATCCGTGTGGATCACGAGCCGATCCCAAGTGAGTTAATCCATCTAGATCCATTTTTAAATAAATTGATAAAATTTATATTCCACTCACTTAAATTATTTAAAGAGAGAGATAATCCAACGGTCCAACTCATGAACGATTACCAACTCTATTAAAAATACGTGCCCTTACCCGAGTTGGCACTAAAGTAGTGAGTAGAAAGTACATGTCACAATGTACTTTGTGCTTATAGCAGGGATTATGAGGTCAAACATGGAGCATTATGCATAAAACGGCAAATGACATCGTTGCTTCCTTTATCATTCGTAGCATCCCATCGGCGTCGGCGAGCTGTTAGGGGTTCAGGCGGTCAAGCAGACAGACTAAATAGATTGGTCATTCTAGACGGGCCAAGCAAACCTAATCAGTTGTTGATCAAGCCGTTAGAGGTCATATCCGGCTAATCCATTAAGACGATTAGGAGAATAGTCCAAATGAATGAATTGAATATTCCATATTTATTTCAACACTTGATTTAATTTAACTTAATTTAAATTTTATTTATATATTTCATGCTTTAAGAATAATATTTTCATTTTTATTTATTCTATCCCACCAACCAGGAAGATTAGCATCCAATACTCTTACGATCGTGAGATTTAAAATATTTCATAAATGAGAAATTTAATTGATAATATGGATATGAGGACTATAAATTTTCGGAGAAATATTCAATATTACTGTAAATGCTCTAAGCAATAGCATAAAATAGCCTAAAGGATTGATGCTTAGTTCCAAAAGTGAAAAATTAGAAACAATTTTTTTAATATTTCTTGTTGAAAAAGATAAAAAACACTAATTTTCTTTAGTTATTTTTATATAAAAATATATATATTATCTTACATTTTAGGATTGACAATGTTAATACCCAAGGTAATTTTGATGTTATCAATCAAGTTCAGTTAGGTCCTGTTATGTCTGATCCTTATATCTAAGTGTGCAGGAGCATAGGAACACAAACAATCGAACGGAACACGCAGCTAGCAAGAAGGACAATATGAGAAGGGAGTCGACGAGGTCGGTGCATCCGAAGGACGAGATGTTGTGAAAAACTACACCGACGAACGAGAAGGATGGGCACGACATTTGAGGGATGAGAAGCCGGGAAGGAAGTCTGCTCAAAGAGAAGGTCGGAGTTGAATTTGGGTGAGCTCAACTTTGATTAATCGGAGGTTCACCTATGCGAAGAACTACGCGAAGAGATCAACATTGAGCTGAGTTGCCCTATGGAACGCGCCTTCCTGTTAGGATCGATGATCGCGGCTAGAGAGGGGGGGGTGTGAATAGCCGACCCCAAATTGCTCGTTTCTTCCTACGATTAGGGTTAGCGCAGCGGAAATAACTAAATAGAAACGAAAAGAGGAAAGATTAAACCTCAAACTCGAACTCGACGATGTAACGAGGTTCGGATATGAAACTCCTACTCCTCGGCGTGTCCGTAAGGTGGACGAAGCCTATCAATCCGTCGGTAGATGAGTCCCCGAAAAATCGGCTAATAAGAACTCCTTCTGGGTGGAGAAACCTCGCCACAATGTTTTGCAAAAGCAATACAGGAGTAGAAAGCAGCAAAAAGCAAAATACAATACAAATGTATGAAACACCTTCGCTTACTTGCCTTCTCTTCGATTGGATGAAGCAGCAGCTTCACAAGATGCCTACAACAGCAGGAACCAGCCGATGAAGCTCACACGAAGCTTCAAGCAGAAGCGAGCTCAGCAAAGCTCAAATCACAGCAGTGAAGAAGAACAGCAGCTCTGTTCCAAGGAGAAAGAAGAAGAAGAATCGGACCAGCAGAAGAAGTTTTCTGTAGCAGCCCTCAGCCATATCTGCATGCACCTGCGAAGAAGAAGCCAGAAGACAGCAGAAGACAGAAGACCGTTGTGAGCCAACGGATAGTTCTGGACCGATCAGGCTGAAGCCTGATCGGTCCAGGGACCGATCAACATGCATGTCCCTTCCTTTTCTCCCGAACTTCTTGCATTCTGATCGTTGTTTCCTGATCGGTCTGTAGACCGATCAGATAACACTCAGTAGGCTACTGTTTGGTTACTGATCGGTCACCAGACCGATCCAGATACCCAGTGTATCACTGGATCGATCCACTGATCGATCCAGAGCTTGGTTTTTGCCCAAACCAAGTCCCAAACCTTTCAAACCAACATCCGGTCAACCTTGACCTGTTAGTACATCATGCTTAGCATCCGGTCACTCCCTTGACCTGCTAAGACTCCCCACCAAGTGTCCGGTCAATCCCTTTGACCCACTTGGACTTTTCTCTTCGTGTTAAGTATCCGGTCACTCCCTTGACCTACTTGACCTTCTCAACATCAGATGTCCGATCAACCTTGATCCATCTAGATTTTTCCTTGCCCGGCTTCACTCACCAGGACTTCCCAACTGCCTGGCTTCACTCACCAGGACTTTCCCTTGCCTGGCTTCACTCACCAGAACTTTCACCAACTGCCTGGCTTCACTCACCAGGACTTTCACTTTCACCTAGCTTCACTCACTAGGGTTTTCACCTGGCTTTACTCACCAGGATTTCCAATTGCCTGGCTTCACTCACCAGGACTTTCCCACTGCCTGGCTTCACTCAACAGGACTTATTCGTCTGCCTGGCTTCACTCACCAGGACTTTCCACATCCGGTCCATAAAACGAGCTATCGAGCCCTCTCTGACCACAGTTCGGAGAACGAGCTACCGAGCCTTCTCCAACTTCCATCCGGTCCAGAGAACGAGCTCCCGAGCCCTCTCTGACCACAGTCCGGAGAACGAGCTACCGAGCCCTCTCCGACTTCCCATGTGCCAAGCTTCCATACTTGGACTTCTCCGTGCCAAGTCTCCATACTTGGACTTTTCCCGTGCCAAGCTCCCTGCTTGGACTTTTCACCATGCCAAACTCATTGCTTGGACTTTTCCCATGCCAAGCTCCCTGCTTGGACTTTTCCGAGTCATGTCAACTCACCTCGGGTCAACCAGGTCAACCTTGACCACGGGTTGCACCCACAATCTCCCAAGCTTGTATCCTTGTCAATCATCAAGATACAACTTTTCTGTTCACGTCAAACATTGTCAAACATAACTCGTCAAACATCAAAACACAACTCGAGTCAAGTCAACTCGAGTCTGGTCAACCAGGTCAACCTTGACCTAAGGTTGCACCAACAATCTCCCCCTTTTTGATGTTTGACAAAACTCATAATCAAACCCATAATCAAGTTAGGTTAACCCGATAACCTAACTTAGGTTTTCCAATGTTCTTCCCTGAACATTCTCTAGACATTCTCCATTCTCCTTTCTACTCTCCCCCTTTTTGACACACATCAAAAAGAGTGAATCAAGGTCAAGAGTTTCTTCCTAATGAAAGTCTCATACCTTTCATTGAAACTCTTAATTTCCCCCTTGATACTAAGGTCCAACAATTAACTTAGTGATAATCACATATCACTCAAGTCTTTAGGAGTAAAAACTCCCCCTAAAAGTCAACTCCCCCTTGACTAATAGGTAAAACTCCCCCTAAAGATCAACTCCCCTTGACCATTGCACCAACAATGTCTTGGAGAGTTTCAAACCTTTAGAAATCCAAAACACCAACTCCCGAGCTGAAATTTCAGAAATTTCAGACAGCACAGTCGAAACTGGCACGCCCTGATCGGTCACCAGACCGATCAGGTGACCGATCCACAACTGCCTGGACCGATCAGACTCCCTTCTGATCGGTCCACAACCTCTGATATCAGTTCTGAATTTCCTTCCGAAATTCAGAAACCTCTATAAAATCACAGAAAATTTCAAAAATTGTAAGATTTTGAGGATACACTCCTCATAACATATACTATCATGGAAAAATAGTTTTCTATGAAAATAAGTTCCATTTTTAAATCTTGATACAAAGTTCAAAAGTCTTTGAAATAGCTCAAAGTTAATTCATCTTTGTATCACTTTGCTCAATGATGAATGCTATCACTAGAAAAGCTTCATCAATGTTTTTCAAATCGATTTTGAAATGATTTTAAACCATTTAATTTAGGATCACAATCTTTGGGCTAAATGTACATGACTTGTACATAAGCTTTCCCTATGATCCCCAATTTTGAATTAGGCTCATCTAGGTACAAGAACTATGCACCTTGATCCTAGCTAACTCACAATCCTAATATCTCACACACATTTAAGGTGTATCAAACACATCCAAGTCAATTTTGATGTGAGATATGAGTTTAGGTTAGCTTAATCTAAGTTCTCATGCATTTTTCTAAATAACAATTTCATATCCATATCAAATTATGTTTTAGTCCTTAAATCAATTTCATTGATCATTAATGCACAAGATGATGACATGACATATAATTGTATCATAAATGAAAACATGTGCCAATGTCATGATGTCATGGCATAAAGTGTGAAACTTAAATAAAGCATGACATTTAAACTAACCTAAGCGTTATCATGACATTTCAAATGATCATAGATTAAATATGATGTCATGACATGGCATATGACAAACAATATATGGCAAATAACATGTCAAGGTATAGAAAATACCTAATTCTAGCCTTAGTTGCCATTTTTGATAATTTTGATCATTTTGCCATAAATTCTATATTCCTAAGTGTAATAGACCTAAAATCACATCCTCAAGACTTTTAGATCACTATGTGCCAACTAGATTGACTCTAGAAAATTCCTCAAATGTGGTTGGCACATTCTAATCACCTTAGGAATAATTCTTAATTTCATTTTCAAGGTTTGATTACACCTTGAAAATTTCTAAAGTGTCACCTTTTGCCATGATTAGGTTAACTACCTAGTCAAGTAAAGTTGGCACACCCTAAACCATCTAGCGTGATGGAATCACGCTCTTAGGAACCCAATACCTTTTGGAGCTCATTGGGTTCATTAAGTATTCACTAGGGATGACTTCCCTAGCAACCCTCCTAAATGACCCTCCTAGGCTTTAAAGCCTTGGTCATTCGGGACTCAACAAGATCAACTTTAGGGGTGACTCCCCTTGTGACCTTGGTGATGGTCTTCCTAACCCTAGGTCTTGTTCCATAATCGAATGGAACATTATGATAAGTGGGCTTGACCACTTGGGACTTAGGTTTGTGACCCAAACCTTTCTTGTCCTTGGACTTGGGTTTTTGACCCCTAGACCCTAAAGTCAAGTCCTCAAGAGCCTTTTCTAGAGAGTCAAGTCTTGACCTCAAGACTTGATTTTCTTTCTCTAATACCTCAAGCTTTAATTTATCATTTTTCTTTGAGGTATTCCTAGGCATGTGTCTAGTTGATTTGGGATTTCTACCTAGGTTCTCCCTTACCTTAGATGAGTTAATCCTAGGATTGACTTTCCTAGTGTTATCCTTATCTAGGCTCACATGTTTGGCACCTAAGCATGTGTATCGATTTCTAATGTTATCATGCTTACCATTATTAACAATAGCAATAAGGCTACTAGCATGTGTCTTATGATTATTGCAATAATGTGCCTTAGAGATTACCTTAGGGTTTGCCTTAGCTCCCCCTATCGATGTGCTCGTCTTCTTGTCCTTGTGAGGTTGCCTCCCCCTCGGACATTGACTCCTATAGTGTCCCCTTTGATTGCATTGAAAGCACACCACGTGCTCTTTGCCTTTGCGTATCGGGACTCCGGCTTTCTTGACCTTTGGCGCCGGTGGAGACTTTCTAATCCTCTTTGGACACTTACTCTTGTAATGTTCATACTCCCTACACTCAAAGCACATTATGTGTAATTTATTTGAAATTGAAATGCTTGAGTTACCTAGGGTTGAGGATGGATGAAGACTTTCTTCTTCATCCCTTCCGGAGGTAGAAGCTTCTTCCTCTTGCTCCGAACTTGAAGAGGAACTCTCCTCCTCTTCTTCTTTAGATGTTGAGTAACCCTCAACTTCTAAATCCATCCCTCCATGATGTGAACTCCTTGGCTCACTTGACTCCTCTTCATGGCTTGAAGTGGAGTTCCCCTCATGGAACTTAGCCAAGTTGTTCCACAACTCCTTGGCATTGTTGTATCCACCTATCTTACATAGAATGTCATTAGGTAATGAAAATTCAAGAATTTTCGTTACCTCATCGTTGATTGTGGATTGGTGGATTTGCTCCTTCGTCCACTTTTTCTTCTCTAGGGTTTCTCCGTCTTTATCCACCGGATGAGTAAACCCTACCTGCACACAACTCCAATTCTCAAGATTAGTCATAAGAAAATATTTCATTCTTACCTTCCAAAACGCGAAGTCGTCGCGATCGTAGAAGGGTGGAATCGTGATGTCCTCTCCGAGTTGATCCATCTCTAGCTTGTGCTCCCTCGGGTGTTAATCCGGCGAAGAGCGACCTCGCTCTGATACCACTTGTTAGGATCGATGATCGCGGCTAGAGAGGGGGGGTGTGAATAGCCGACCCCAAATTGCTCGTTTCTTCCTACGATTAGGGTTAGCGCAGCGGAAATAACTAAATAGAAACGAAAAGAGGAAAGATCAAACCTCAAACTCGAACTCGACGATGTAACGAGGTTCGGAGATGAAACTCCTACTCCTCGGCGTGTCCGTAAGGTGGACGAAGCCTATCAATTCGTCGGTGGATGAGTCCCCGGAAAACCGGCTAATAAGAACTCCTTCTGGGTGGAGAAACCTCGCCACAATATTTTGCAAAAGCAATACAGGAGTAGAAAGCAGCAAAAAGCAAAATACAATACAAATGTATGAAACACCTTCGCTTACTTGCCTTCTCTTCGACTGGATGAAGCAGCAGCTTCACAAGATGCCTACAACAGCAGGAACCAGCCGATGAAGCTCACACGAAGCTTCAAGCAGAAGCGAGCTCAGCAAAGCTCAAATCACAGCAGTGAAGAAGAACAGCAGCTCTGTTCCAAGGAGAAAGAAGAAGAAGAATCGGACCAGCAGAAGAAGTTTTCTGTAGCAGCCCTCAGCCATATCTGCATGCACCTGCGAAGAAGAAGCCAGAAGACAGCAGAAGACAGAAGACCGTTGTGAGCCAACGGATAGTTCTGGACCGATCAGGCTGAAGCCTGATCGGTCCAGGGACCGATCAACATGCATGTCCCTTCCTTTTCTCCCGAACTTCTTGCATTCTGATCGTTGTTTCCTGATCGGTCTGTAGACCGATCAGATAACACTCAGTAGGCTACTGTTTGGTTACTGATCGGTCACCAGACCGATCCAGATACCCAGTGTATCACTGGATCGATCCACTGATCGATCCAGAGCTTGGTTTTTGCCCAAACCAAGTCCCAAACCTTTCAAACCAACATCCGGTCAACCTTGACCTGTTAGTACATCATGCTTAGCATCCGGTCACTCCCTTGACCTGCTAAGACTCCCCACCAAGTGTCCGGTCAATCCCTTTGACCCACTTGGACTTTTCTCTTCGTGTTAAGTATCCGGTCACTCCCTTGACCTACTTGACCTTCTCAACACCAGATGTCCGATCAACCTTGATCCCTGGATTTTTCCTTGCCCGGCTTCACTCACCAGGACTTCCCAACTGCCTGGCTTCACTCACCAGGACTTTCCCTTGCCTGACTTCACTCACCAGGACTTTCACTTTCACCTAGCTTCACTCACTAGGGTTTTCACCTGACTTTACTCACCAGGATTTCCAACTGCCTGGCTTCACTCACTAGGACTTTCCCACTGCCTGGCTTCACTCACCAGGACTTTCCACATCCGGTCCAGAGAACGAGCTACCGAGCCCTCTCTGACCACAGTTCGGAGAACGAGCTACCGAGCCCTCTCCGACTTCCATCCGGTCCAGAGAACGAGCTCCCAAGCCCTCTCTGACCACAGTCCGGAGAACGAGCTACCGAACCCTCTCCGACTTCCCATGTGCCAAGCTTCCATACTTGGACTTCTCCGTGCCAAGTCTCCATACTTGGACTTTTCCCGTGCCAAGCTCCCTGCTTGGACTTTTCACCATGCCAAACTCCCTGCTTGGACTTTTCCCATGCCAAGCTCCTTGCTTAGACTTTTCCGAGTCAGGTCAACTCACCTCGGGTCAACCAGGTCAACCTTGACCACGGGTTGCACCCACAATCTCCCAAGCTTGTATCCTTGTCAATCATCAAGATACAACTTTTCTGTTCACGTCAAACATTGTCAAACATAACTCGTCAAACATCAAAACACAACTCGAGTCAAGTCAACTCGAGTCTGGTCAACCAGGTCAACCTTGACCTAAGGTTGCACCAACACTTCCATGGCCGGAAAGCTCATTCGATGAACAGTATGAAGGCGCCTTCCAGCCTTCGCTTACCGTTAGTCGAGGATAAAGTTTTATCCTCGGTGGATAAACTTTATCCGATGGAAGACACCTTGGACCTCTTTAGAAGTACCTTCAAGTTGATGATAACTTTTTATAAGCGCTATAAAAAAATCCTCGGACTTAGGAAATAATCATCAACTTTAGTATTCATTTTCTAGCAACTTTCTGAGCGTTCAACAAGTATAAGAGGCTTCTCCACCATCATCGAATGAGACTTTTTTAGTGCTTTTATTTGTCTTGGATTAACAACCACCTACGTTGTAACCGAGCTAATAATTCTTTTGTCTCTTTTCTTTTAAAGTTGTTCATTTATTTTTATTATAATTGTGCTACTGCTACTAATTCGAGTTGAAAGATTGGGAAAGACTTATTTGATTTTCACATAGGCAATTCACTCCCCTCTTGTCAACCCCACTGCATTAACAATTGGTATCAGAGACAGAATGCCTCAGAAGGACTAACCGCCAACTGAAGTACCAACACGATGGTCAGACTAAGCATCTACCCACCGAAGTTCGAGGGAGAATTTGCGACATAGAAAAAACTCATGGAGGTATTCTTTAAAACAAACTTTGAATTGCTTTTAATTATTAAATATAGTTTTGTAACTCTCATAAACCCACAAGGAAATGAAAAAGAAATGGATCAAGAAGGAGCAAGCAGACTTCGTAGCAAATGAACGAACCAAGTTCTGTTCGGCGTACTTCCATCTCAGGAAGTCAATCAAATCGGAGATTACGAATTAGCAAAGGAATTTCCAAAGCAAAGCTCGCGAGACGGGACCTGCTCCGGAACCAACTGACGAACCTCCGGATGGAAGAAAGTGAAACAGTCGCATATCTGCACTCATCACCGGATTCACAAATCTTGGAGAAAAAATAACGAATCGAGATTCATTAAGGTACGCTTTAAATGTATTTCCTATGACACCCAAGTGGACATTTATAGTCGACTCGTTTTATATATCTTAAGACCTCGAAGTTAGTTCATTAGAAATTCTGTTTTCTACTTTTGAACTTCACGAATCAAGATGTACAGACTTATAAAATAAAGAAGAAAAGACAGCCCATAACATAACTCTAAAGGCCAACTAGAAAGATAAACCAAATCCAGACTCCAAAGAATCAATCGATGAAGATGAAGTAGCATTATTGGTAAGAAAATTTAACAAGTTTATTAAATCTAATAAATTTAATAAGTTATTGGCGAAAAAGTATTTTCGGAGCAAAAGAAAGGTCCAATGCTATAACTGCCAAGGAGAAGAGCACATCAAGGACGACTTCCTCGAACTGAATAAGGAGGGCAAGAGCAAAAGACCAACAAGATCTTGAAAGCCACATGGGATGAATTGTCGTCCTCCGAATCCGAGATCAAAGCTTACGCTGGACTAGCTCTAATGACATACCACCAAGAAGAAGATGAAAGTAACTTAGAGATAAACATCGATGAAGGGGGAAGATCATCAGAGAAAAGCTGTGATGAAGAGAAAGTATCAGAACACGAGATAAGTGAGGTACGTGTGCTATCTCCCAAACAATCTTTTAAATTTATCAAAATGTTTTCTAAAAATATGTGTAAATTAGAAAACTAAAATATTAATTTGAAAAGACAATTAGCTAATGCATGCCCACTAGAATTGTTTGATAATTTAAAATTAGAAAATTAAAAATTAAAAACATAAATAGAGAAATTGAAAGATTACCCTGCATGTTCTAACTACATTCAACAAAAGTTTAGAAATTATGGTAGAATCAATTGGTACATTAGAAATCACCAGAGATAAATTAAGAAAATTCCTAAAAATTATGTATCTCTCAAATTTTTAGTAAATTTAGTAGGCAGGAACTTATATTGGGTTCCAAAAACTTCTTCAGGAACTTATATTGGGTTCTAAAAACTTTTTAAATTAAACTCTAATTTTTTTAATTATTAGGATATAATTTGTCTCAATAGAAAAATATTTTTAAAATTTTTTCTGTTTGTATTTTGAGTTAATTTTTTTCTATGATATCTGATGATTTAATTTACAAACAATTTTTTTTTCATATTTTATTTACTGTTGAGTTATTTTTTATAAAATTATTAACAAAAATCATACTTTGAAATTTAAATTTATTTCGTAAATTTAAATTTTGAAAATCTTATTTTTCTTTGATAAAAAATAATATTCTCTATCCATATAAATATTTTTAATTTTTTAAAATAATATCTGATTTATTACAAATTATTTTCTAAAAAAATAATTATTAACATTAAAAATTCAAGAAAATACAAATTCTGAAAATTTTATTTTATTTTTAGTTAAATAATATATCACATATATTCAAGGAAAAATAATAAAAAATTTAGAGTTAAAAATAATAATAATAAATAAATAAAATATTTTTAAAGATTTATTAATGAAAATTAGCTTACTGGTAATTGTTGTAATGTATCCTCGAAAAGTTTTTCAAATTTTTCTAATAGTTTACTTTATTTTTTAAAATTTTTTCCTAATTATTTTACGTGATCAAAGGAGGAGAAATAAGTAAAAGTTAAGGGGGATTAAGGAGAACTTGGTATAATTCCTATAATTTTTATCCTTGTATTTATTTTTTTCAATTAGCTTATTTAATTCATTGTTTTACTATATCATTTCATTACATTTTTAACTCTAACTTGAATTTGAGTTGATACACATCAAAAAAGGGAGAGATTGTTAGTACCCGAGATAGTTTTGATGTGGTCAACCAAGTTCAGTTATGTCCTGTTATGTTTGATCCTTGTGTCTAAGTGTGCAGGAGCTTAAGAACACAAGAAGTCAAGCGGAAGACGCAGCTAACGAGAAGGATGGTACGGGAAGGGAGTCAACGGGTTCGGTGCATCCGAAAGACGAGATGCTGCGGAAGAGTATACCAGTAGACGAGAAGAATGTGCGTGACGTTTGAGGGACGAGAAGTCGAGAAGGAAGTCTGCTCAAGGAGAAGGTCGGAGTTGAATTTAGATGAGCTCAACTAACCTACCCGAAGAAATCAGCGTTGAGCTGAGTTGCCCTGTGGAAGGCACCTTCCATGACTAAAAGGCGCCTTCAATGAATAGTATGAAGGTGTCTTCTAGCCTTTGAAGGCACCTTCGCTAGCCGTTAGTCGAGGATAAAGTTTTATCCTCGACGAATAAATTCTATCCGATGGAAGGTGCCTTGGACCTCTTTAGAGGCACTTTCAAACCGCGGATAACTTTTTCCAGGGATTATAAAACACCCCTGGACCTAGAAAATAATCATCAACTCTAGTATTTATTTCCTAACAACTTTCTGAACATTCAACAAATGAAAGAAGCTTCTCCGTCTTAATTGAAGGAGACTTTTTTAGTGCTTTTATTTGTCTTAAATTAACAACCACCTAAATTGTAACCAAATAACTCTTTTGTCTTTTTTCTTTTAAAGTTATGTATTTATTATTATTATAATTATACTATTGCTACTAATCCGAGTTGAAAGATTGAGAAAGACTTGTTTAATTTTCACATAGACAACTCACCCCCCTGTCAGTTTCACTGTACCAACAGACGGTCAATGACATTAGAAATCATATCTTTCTCCCTCCTTGGACTAAGATCAAGAATAATATCAATTCTTTATTTAATATAAATAATTAAATTAATTTTTTTGATTAAGATCAAGAATAGTATCAATTTTATTTAATATAAATAATTAAATTAATTTTTTATAAGAAAAAAATCATCTTCTTTATACATTATATTACACATATAAAACTGTGCGATCACCAGTTGGAATTAATTATTTGTGCCTATTGTATTTTTTAATACAATCCTCAAATTTTGATAAGATGCTTGAGTTCTTGTATTGGTTCGGTTAATCTAAAGATAAAAGTAAATAATAACAGTCAATAGCAGAGTGACTTCTGCTGGACTTCGCTGGATGGAAATGGAACGTGCTAAAATACACACAAGATAATAAGATTTTCTACACTTGAACATGTTTGACTTCACCTCGATCAGTTTGCTAATACTTTCGATGGATCCAACTTCCTTATTGATCACTTTGGCTCCGTGCTCCACCCAACCTAACCTTTCGACACATCGATGATCAATCCATCTATCGATAAATCTTACTCAAGTCACCGTGAGAAACCTTGTCTACAACTCAGCTGATGTAAGATATCTTTGACTAAGCCCTGTTCTTCTCGCTAAAATCAACCTAACTCAAGCGAACTCAAGTCTACTCCAACCACAACTCAGCTAAACTCTTTCCACCTTGATTTACTCTAGTTGACCACCTAAATCCAGTATGAAAGTAGGTTCAGAGCATAATAATCTCACAAGAACTAAGCATAAAACAACCTGCATAGTTCCTTAAAACCTCAATAAAATAAAATATGAAGCACAATATTTTTGAGTTATTTACACAGTGACATTTTATCATTAGAAAAAAAATCATAGAATCTTATTGAAAAGAAACCGACAAAATTGTTTCTATGTTTAAGAACATAGAGATATTTTTGGTTATTTGGTTAAAGATAAATCTATACAAAAGAATGTGAATATGAGGGAAGCTCATCGTCTGCAATATATCGTCAGCAAAATTCAAACCTGATTAGGGTTTGAACTGAAATCCTTTCCTCTTTTTTTTCAATTAAACCAGGGTGGCTACGAATCAGCCATTTAACCGACTGAACCCATCCGATTCAATTTTAAAAACACCATTGTGTTAAATTGAGTTCCAACTTATATATTTATGTTTGTTGTCCTTAAAATTAACTATATCTATCTAAAACTAAGATATAAGGCAAGTATGTCATACATACATTAGGGCATATCTAATAACACATATAACCAATCTACCATAGTTAAGACTATCAAGACTTGTTATTATTGTATTTACCAAGTCAGCTATATCCATATCATTTAATTACTTGGAAAGAGATCATAAATTGATAGTAAATAGTAAGCAAAATTGAGAAACGAAGTAATTGCTTGTTCACTATCGATAAAATCCACTATCGATCTAATTCTGCCAAATGATGGATAAACTCCAATTTGCATCAACCACGAATTGGCAAGTGATGGAAAGTTTTAAGGTAAAGACTTCAGGTATTTTGCTTTTCACCTGCATCTGTGAATGTCTTTTCCCCCACAATTATTGCCAGTAGCCGTGCGCTTCCAGCAATTCACATCAAAATCTTGTGTTCATTAAGCTGCAGGAGCAAGAACAAGCTTGGCGTGCTTGAAGAGAGAACAGTACAGTGTCTTGCTTCAAAAGAAAAATTTCTTCTTCTGCAGAATGCACAAGAAAGTTAAATATTAGTTTTGTGAAGAGAGCAGGACTAAAGGAAGGAAAAAAAAAGAGAGATGTTAACATACCCGCAACTTTGCCTCCTCTTGACTGTCTATATACGCAAGAAGTTCATCCTGCCTCATGAGAGCTTCATGCAGTGCCTATGGTCATCATAAATAAATATTAAAGTTGTGAATGAGGTGAAGTGTATTAGTCAACATAGATAAAGGAATTATCATAGATATGCAAAAGGATGTAACATGAAAGTTAACAGATAGATTGTAAGTAATTTACAATGAATGGGAAATCAAAATCATAAAATTGTAGGAAGAAAATTCAAATAATGAGTAGTTGATTAAACAAACCTTTTTTGTGACAATAAGCTCAGCTTCAAGTGCATCCACACGACAGACAGCAGCATTGAGCAACTCATCTTTCTCTGAGGGCATTTCAAAAGGTTTTGCTTGAAGGGCATTTGCTTTTTCTTCCAGCTCTCCTAGTTTCCTTGTAAGGCAAGAAAGGAGGTCAGCCTCTACAGATGCAGGAACAGATGATAGAAGACGGAATTCCTCTTCAGGCATAGCAGGCATAGAGTCCACTAAAAGGAGAGGGTTGCGTCTATGCGTTTGAGAGATTTTATTCTGGAGCCTCTTTGACACATGGCTGGAGGCTGTACAAATCAGTGCAAAGAGATATGTGATAACGGTCATCACACGCAGAGTCATTTGAGCTTTGACTCCTTCGGTCGTGGACGTATAGATGGAGCCTCCTGCCATAAGAACAAAACAACATCAACCTTACATGACAAAAATCATAACAGAAAACTTCCAAAATTCAAAGAATCAAGACTAAATTAAAATTGTGATTCCTAGGTGCATTTTAATTAAGATGACAGAGAGCTGTTGATGAATAAAATGTTCATGAAGACCATCAAACTCAAATTGATAAGAGTTTTTTATGTTCATGTGGTATAAAAATAGAAATAGATATATATAATAAATAAGCTTTAACTAATAAGTTTGGATAGTCAATTTCAAGCACAAAGCTCATGAACAATCCATGAAAAGAATTGTTTAAGGATCTATATTGATCTTGTTTCTTTAATTTTTTTTATTCAAATATTTAAAGATTATAAACAAGTGTATAACTTGGGTACTATCTTTTAAGTTTTATTGGTTTGTTTATGTAACTAAATTATGAGAACATTCATTAGTTGAGCTCAGTAAAAGCTCAAGCAGGCTTGGTGCAAGCTTGATAAGCTTTTAATAATCATATGTTTTCTAAGCTCGTCTTGGTTTGTTACAACCCTATAGATGGGATAGTTTGTTTGGTACATAGATCTTAGAGATAACATGTCCAAAATCAAGCTTGCAAATTACATGTCCAAAATAACAGATGTGGAATCTAAAGATTCTTTGGTTCATAGATCTTGGTGATTCAGCAGCGTATTTATTTTGAAACAGTTTGTCAATCACCGGAATCATAAATTTTAATCAAATAATTGAATAATTTCAGTAGAAATAAGTAGGCTAGGCTTACTGGCGCATTGTTCCAACGAACAACACACTGCCTATTGATTCTGGATCCAAGATTTCACTACTACTATTTGTGTAACACCTCTGTGCATTTATGCATATTTTCGTCAAAAGAAGTTGATAGGCTAAACAATGCTGTTGTATGACATAACTAAATCATACTCTAATTGGATACTAGCAAAAACTAATAATTTCCTCAGTAGTTAAAGAATTACTGCTAATGCAAAGAAAGTATGAAGGAAAACCAAGCAAGATCTAAGATGATTCTGTTTTTAGGAAAGCAGGATGCCATATATCGCTATGAAAATATTTAAATTCCATTTTAATGACATTATTTTCCATTTTCCCATCATCTTCAAGCCACGTTAGTTATGTGGGATGGATATGCAGATTTTAATGAGTTAGTAATATAATTGGAAATTAACTTGTAGATATCAGGATTGTTAACCTTTAGGTGCATATACCAATCTGTTGGAAACTTGTTTCTTAAGTCCACCAACCACAGCCTTGTCTACCATTGGAACATGTTCATCATGCTCTTGAAAGGCAGAAGAGGAACTAGCTACCATCACCAATTTTGCCTGCATTGAGTAGAAAGAGAACAGATATTGATGATAATAACTTCTATCAACATCAATCAGATATTGTTATGAAGCGGCAAACATCAGACTGTTTGTACACAACTACAATGAAAAATGTATAAAGCCTCTTTTCCCACCCAGAACATTTTTGTCCATATTTTGAAAACTAAACAGAATCTTTTCAGCAATTGTCATCAGCAAGAGGAAGCAGCAACAAAGCAATTGCAGTTGTTGCTTGTTAACTTGGGTGGATAAATAGGAGGGAAAATGGGAGGGAGTTGGGGGGAAGTTCTCACAGGGAAAATAAAACAAAACAAAACAAATCAATGATATGTATTTCTGTAGTTGTTTCCCTTTCCCTTCTCCTCCCAGTCTTTCCCTTCTCCTCCCATCTTTCCCTTCTATTTATCCAGTAAACAAGCCATTAAACACAAGAGAAGAGAAAGACACAAAAACAACAATTCACAAGAAAATGAAAAAAAAAAAAAAAAAAATAGAAAGAAGTTATTCCTATACAAAGAAAACACTTGAGTCATGCAAGTCTACCACAGTGTGAGCAAAATAAAGATACAGAGCATTTGACAAGAGTTTACAACAATAACCAAGCCTTATTCCACAAGATGAGGTCGGCTATATGGATCTTTTTATGCCATTGAGCTCTATCTCCTACTGTATCATCATCTATACTTAAATAAATTTTATCTTATTTTATTATTGCTAACCAAGTATTTTCTGGTCTTCCTTTTTCTTGTTTGATATGTGTGCTTGTCATAGGTTTACATCGCCTAACTAGAGCATTTATTGATCCTCTAATACATGATCATACCATCTTAAACGTAGGGATGTAAATGAACCAAACGATTCGCGAGCTATTCGGAGCTCGATTCGGTTAAAAGCTCGTTCGAGTTCGTTCGTTTATCTTATCGAGCGGAGCTCGAGCTCGATTTCGAGCTCGACAGTTTTATCGAGCCGAGCTCGAGTTTAAGGATATTCGGCTGGTGAGCTCGCGAACATGTTCGTTTATAGGCTCGCGAGCCAAAAAAAAATGAGCCAAAAAAACGAGCTCTAAAACAAGCAAAAAAAACGAGCTCTAAAACAAGCAAAAAAAAACGAGCTCTAAAACGAGCCTTAAAATGAGCTTTAAAATGAGCCAAAAAAAATAGCTCTAAAACGAGCCAAAAACGAGCCCGAGCTCGCTTAACGAGTTAAGCTCGTTAACTTTGATAATTGAGCTAATAACGATCTGAGCTCGAACTGTTCGCGAGCTTGATAATTCTAAAATGAGCCAAGCTCGAGCCTTGTGATAAAAGCTCGATTCGAGCTCGAACCGAGCTCAAGCCTAATACTGTTCGGCTCGGTTCGGCTCGTTTACATCCTTACTTAAATGTATCTCTCGGAGTTTTTCCTCAATAAATGTAACTCCGACTTTCTCTCTAATGCTCTCATTTTTTATTTTGTCCATTCGCGTATGCCCACATATTCACCTTAACACCCTCATCTCTGCAACTCTCATCTTCTGTTTATGTGCTCGAGTCATAGCCCAACATTCAACTCCATATAACATAGCAAGTTAACTGAATTTTCCTTTAAGTTTTAGAGGTACTTTACGATCACATAAAACACTTGATGCTCTTCTCCATTTCAACAATCTTGCTTGTATTCTATACAAGACATCTCTTTCAATTCCTCTCATCTTCTGTTTATGTGCTCGAGTCATAGCCCAACATTCAACTCCATATAACATAGCAAGTTAACTGAATTTTCCTTTAAGTTTTAGAGGTACTTTACGATCACATAAAACACTTGATGCTCTTCTCCATTTCAACAATCTTGCTTGTATTCTATACAAGACATCTCTTTCAATTCCCCCATTGTTTTGCAAAAATGATCCTAAATATTTAAAGCTCTCAGTTCCGGGCAACTCGTCATCTCCTATCTTAACAATTGTCTCATTACGTCTAATATTGCTAAACTTAAATTTCATATATTGTATTTATTCTACTAAGCCTAAAATCTTTCCCTTTTAGTATTTTTCACCAATATTCTAGTTTAGCATTTACTCCTTCACATGCTTTATCCACTAAAACAATATCATCTGCAAACAACATTTACCACGGTACTGTGTCTTGAATGTGTGTAGTGAGTTAATCCATAATTAGTGTAAAAAGATAGGGACTTAGAGTTGATCCTTGATATAACCCTATCTTTATTGGAAATACTTCAGTTACTTCGCCTAAAGTTTTTACTATGATCGTTACAACATCGTACATATCCTTAATTAGTTCAATATATGTTATGCTAATACCTCTCTTTTCTAAAATTCTATCATAAGTATTTTCTAAGTTAATCTTGCTTTTTTCTCCTGATATTTTTTAATTAGTTGTCTAAGAAGATGTATAGCTTCTATTGTCGACCTTCTAGACATGAACCCAAATTGATTTTCGATCACTGTGGTCTTCTTTTTTTTTCTATTATTTTTTCTCAAAGTTTCATGGTATGACTCATTAGTTTAATAACCCTATAGTTTGCATAATTTTATACATCTCCCTTATTTTTATAAAAGAGAATTAGAGTACTTACCTTTATTGATCAGACATTTTTTTCGTTGTCAAATATTATGTTAAATAATTTTATAAGGAATTTAATACCTTGTTTCCCTAGGCACCTCCGTATCTCTATTGGAATATCATCTAGTCCAACGACATTTCCATTGTGCATCTCATTTAAAACTTGTTCTATTTCTGAAGTTTAAATTTTACGATAAAAATTTAAATTTCTATACTCATTTTGACCTACTTAAATTACCTAAGTTAAGTCGGTCACTAAACATTCATTAAAAAGTCGATGAAAATACCTCTTCCACCGCTCTTTTATTTCTCCATCGTTTACTAGTACCCTATTACATTCATTTTTAATACATTTTATTTGGATAAGATCTCTTCCTTTTCTCACTTTAGCTATTCTATAAGTGTCTTTTTCCCCTTCTTTTGTATATAATTTTTGATATAATCATTTAAAAGTTTCATTCTTTGCTTTATTCACTACTTTCTTAACCTTTTTCTTGGCTATTGTATATTTTTTTAAGTTTTCCACGTACTTACAAATATATAATTTTTATAAGTTGTTTGTTTTTCCTTCACTTTCTCTTGTATTTTCTCATTCCACCATCAAGATTCCTAATTTATTGGTGCATAGTTTAAAACAATAAAAAAATATAAATTACCTCTTCATGTACTGGGGTCAAGCGAGGATTTGGAAAATAAGCCCTTGTCACTTTAGGAGAAGTGAGGTCTTCAGCATCCGAACCAGATTCAGCAGTAGATGTATCACTGCCCTTTATCTATTTCAGTGAAAAGACAAAAAAAAAAAGTTCATCATCTTATAGATTGGAATTTAATGGGACTAAAATGAAATGAGAAAGCTCACTTTTGGATAGGATGGCCTAGCATAAGCAATGATCTTTCCTTCACCATTGGAAACAGCCACAATTTGCCTACCATATTGTGCTTCACCATTGAGGACCATCTGCATATAAACAAAAACCAATGGACAAACGATAGACTAAAAAATGAAAGACAAGGTCGGCAAATGACAATTGGATAGAAACCTTCAGTATATTAGGATCCTTCCAAGGACCTTTTTCAGATTTTAGACAACCACCTTGCTCTGGACAGGTGCAAGAACCCCCTAAGAACTCAGGCAGCTCACTGGAAATGATACAATCAAAAGACAATGTGAAAACATCAGCCTCCTTAATGATGAAATATTCTGTAAAAATAATAGGTAAAGCACACACTTTGGTTCAATTATCTCCAACAGCTTATTCTGATATTTTGTTCCAAGAACCTAGTAGAAATTTGAAAACAATCTTAATATGAAAATTCTCATGTCTAAGTCACATCAGTGTGGGAAAGAAACTTACATGAATTTTTGAAGTAGTCTTTGGATCCAGAAATGATTTTATAGTGTTCCATAGCAGCCTAAATCCTGGGCCAGCATTGACAATAAACATACGGTGCAAGGTCTACAGACATTATTTCATCAATAGACAGGCCAATATTCATACACAAATCCAGAAGTCACTAGCCGAAAGAAGATGCTTCAGTATACCTCGGGGTAGTTGTCACTGTCAATCTTCTGTAACCTCTGAATTAGTTCTCTAGCAGTTTTGCTGAAATTCTTCAAACCCTAGAGATGATGTAATCATAGCAAGAATTGAAGATATGAATTAGTCAAATGGGCATTCTATGCAAAGAAAATCAATAATTTAAACTAGATCTGGAATGATACCATACCACCCCATAAACATCAAGAATAGTTGTACTTGAATCAATGTGCCTTTTTATAGCAAGTGAACAAGCTGGAAATTTAATTAAAAAGCTCTTTTCAAACTCCTTCACGTGGTACCTAACGTATCGCTCCATTGTGGTCACTTGCATAAGTTTGTTAGGATCAACTTTCCCCAGCCTTTCAATGTAAACCGGTCTTCCTTCCTTGTCCACACCATGATAGCCATGAGGATAATACTTCAGAACTTCACTTAATTCGGAGTACTCAAAATCCTGATGGAAAGCAACATGTGGATAGATATAGAAATTTTTTAGAAGAAAAATCAATTAGAAGAAAATATGAGCTTCTGATGTTCAGAATAAGAGAAAAAAAATGAGATTCTTTTTTGCAAATAGGGTTTCTAATTGTGTTGCAACACTAAGTAGTTCTAGATTTAGGTCCTTGTTATGAGAATATAAATATATATAATAGTTTTCAAAGCCACCCTTTTAAGGCTAGAGAATTCCAAAAGAAGTATACCCTAGGGAGAGTACACCACCAGTGGCTTCCCAGCATCGTGATCTTCGTCTCCCCTCAGTCTTCATTCTCTCCTTCTTCCCATGTCTACATGAGCTATGTGAGTCCTAATCACTTGTGACCTCCTCTCAAATGAAGCCCAACTGTTGTGCAAATTGCATGATAGCTAGGCATAAGAGTTTCCGCATCAATCTGCTTTAATTGATCCATTATGAATTTTGGATGCATTGCACTTGCCTATTCATGAGAAACCAAATATGCACTCAAAAATATCTCACAAGTAGCTTTCAGAAAATCAACAAGGCGATGATCACCACATGACCTCTAATCACATAGAAACCTTCAAGTGCACGAGTCTTCTCATTCATGTGATAGTAGCACAACCCCTCACACATTCCATTCGTGATCTAATATTCATTTGCAATTGCTGCCTATGTTGCTCCTTACACATGGTTGCAGCAACACACGTCCTTCCTTCCTTATGTGCCACGAGTAGAAAAGGGAATAGTGATCATAGGCCACGATTCTTTGCTTCCCACATGGTAGAGCGGTGAAGCTTTCAACCTACTCCCAATTCAACCAACGCAAGACAAAGCGTCACCACATCACATGGACTTTGACTCCAGTATCCACTTCCACCATCTTGCTTGAGTAGCATAACCACAACCTAGTTCCTGCTCTTCCTACAAGAGAATGAGCTTCACCTTCTTCCCAATTAAGTACAAGAGACCATAGAGAGCGGCAAATCTCTCTTTAAAGTTTTGAAAGCCAAATCAAAACCTGGCAGATCTAATCGCTTGCCTGAGCTCACTACAATGCCTTCCAATGGATGCTAGCAACACTGGTACCCCTCCACCTGTATCAACAACCACACTTCACACCGACTTGAGAACTGTCAATACCAGTCCATGCTTGAAATTTCATAGCCTACAACAATCTCACCTCACTGGACATTACCATACCAACATCTCTATTAGCATCAGCTTGCTATTCAATAGCCTAGATATGCTCACACCTCATGTAGATGCGATACCCACCACTAATGGTCTTTGCTCACACCACGAACGTCTATGTACTCATCAAATATTTCAAAAGTTTTAGACTATGAGGTTCAAGGGACCATTAGATGTCTTCATTGACTAATTAAGTTTTGTTTGTTTCACCTGAATGCAAATATTATGTTTTCTTTCATTATTGTCGTGTTCAATCAATGGTTTTGCTTATGAAAGTTTCTCTAGTTTGAATAACAAGTTGAACATAAATTATATAAATTATCCAATTTAAGTGAGAGACTCTTAGAGAAGATTAATAGGGTATTGATCCCACATAAATAGTTCTAGATTGAGTTTTATTATGATTCTAAAGATGACAACAATTTTTTTAAAAAAAAATCATCAAAATCACATGTTTAACTAAAATTTGAAATAATCCTACCTCTATAACAGTGTCAACACCAAATTCTTTTCTCCACTGAAGCATTTCGGCCCACATGTGCTTTGCCTTCTCAACATCAAATTTCCTTGCTTTAAGAAACCTTAAATGGTAAGCATGAAAATAAAGACCTATAAATCAACTAGTTCACAAGGAATGAGACACTCTGAAGTAGATATTCGAAGAAACCAAAGAAGAAAATTTAGTTTTTGAAACAATGAAACATCTTGCCAGCCGCCTATCAATACTAAAAGTAACTAGTTCAAAAGGAATAAGGCACTCAAGCAGCAGATATTTGGAAAAGCTACATCAGAAATAATCTTTAGATCAATAAAAACATCTTGCCAAACCATGAACAATAGGTATCAGAAATATTGAAATATAACTCAATACAGAGTGGCTAGAGATGAATTACATCACGGATAACAAGAAAATAACAACCTTTAAAATTAAAAATCAAGCATGATTATGAGCCTTACCTTAGCTCAGCACAAAAAATCTAAGTTATAAGAATAAAAAGGAGAAGCAAATGAAATGTTAAGATTTCATGAAAATATAATAGTTAAGCTCATGGAATCACTTCAAAATGAAAGTGAAAAAAAAGTAACAGAAGAATTTTAGAAATTTAGTTAATACAATAAATGTATGGGTCTAGCTAATCCAGCCTAGTTGCTTGCCATAAAAGGAATTTCAAAAGAAGTATGAATATTGGAAAAATAAGTTTACAGAAAGACAAGGTCAAAAATATTGATAACATCTAAATTTACCTCAACATCATATGATAGTCATCATGCCTCACAGGCAATAGTTCATCTGAAATCAAAGATTGACGGAAAACATCAACAGCCTCAAGTTCTTCAATATTTCTTATATCCTCAATAGAAACAAGTCTGTTGGCATTCTTCCTCCTATTCTTTTTCTTCAAAGAATGCTTGAACCTACTTGATGCATCCAAAGCCTTTTTCTTCAATGAACCAATTTTTGTCCTCCTTTCATCTTCAGAATTTTCAATATCTGATTTGCGTTCTCTTCGTTCATCATGAGTTGAGAAACCCTCAAAACCTATGAAAAATTAAGTTAGTTATATGTGATTCATGAAGGAAAAAATTACAAAAATCAATAAGCACAACACAATATAACAATTTGCTTTGCCGCATTGAAGAAAACTTCATTTTACTGAAAAGGAGTAAATTCAGTTTGATAGATATAAAGGCTTGGTGACCCAAAATTGAAAGAATATAACATCTAGCAAGTTCTATGATTCTGAAAAATTATAAAGAAAATTGAGAAACACTATGTAGTATCTTGTAACCAATAAATTGGATTGCAGTAAGAATGATAGAATTATCAAAGGGAGTGGTAAAACAAATCCAAAAACATGGGTAAATCCCCCAATGTAATTGTGCAAAAAAATTACTGTTACAATCCAGTGTGAATAAAACAAGGTGGTGCATCACATTGTCAGCTATTGGCTCTTAATGCTTAAGCAAAAATTACTGGCAGGAAACTAATTTAGGCAAGTACAATGTAAAATGATAAGAAAACTAAAATAAATTGTCCTCGAGAACTTCTTCAACTAGCTAAGATTATCAAACTGCAATGCAACTTGATGAAGAAACTATACAACAGATTTTATAAGCATGGGCCACTGTTAGATAATACTTAAGCTCAAGTTAATGCTACCAGACATGTCTAAGCCATATAACCCTCTGCTCTAGACTAGTCACAGGACTATTACATAGGAAGTGGCACAAATTGAGTCAACACACCAAAGCTAAACATCCACATTATAGCTGAAATTTCATTTCATAGCCCAAAATTGTTCCTAATTCACAGACTGAGGAGCCACTGAAATCTCCTTAGCCTTGCAAGTTCATAAATGATCTTTTGTGGTATACTGTTATGACCAAATCTGACAAGAAACTTTAATCATTATCTAGGCTAAAATGCTTGATAAAATACACAAAGGCTGATCAGTCTTACAGACCCCCAAGGCATCATCTCAATTTCAAATAGAAAATATGTTAAAAGTAAAAATCCGCATTATTGAACAACAATTCTATCAATGACTCCTCAGGTGCTCCTTAGGCGAAAAGAAAGCTGAGAGGAGATTCTAGTCTTGTGTGATTGTTGTGTGTCCCTTGGGATAAAAGAAAATGGCATAAGACTGTGGAAGGTACAATGCACAGTATTGACGAAAAAAAAGTGTTGACAATTAGAAATCAATATAAAATGTCAATGTAGCAGAAAAATAAATGCTAAAATTGATGTTTTGGGCTTAATAGAAATGCTAAAAAATAAAGGTAATAGGTATACATATATTGGAGAGCATTAGGTGTATATCTAATAATTGACCAATGAAAGAATATCAGTTAAGATGGTAAGGACAGATTCAAAGAAAACCCTTAAATCATGATTAGACATGTTGAATCAACTATATTTTATCAGCAATTCATTCCTCACTATAACCTTGTAGATAAGCAAGAATCCACACAATTGCAAAATGCCGAGATTACAGCAGAAGAAAAGAATATTCTTGGAAAACATCAAATCAATCAATCACAGTCATTATGAGGTGAACGATCATAGCGCCGCCACATTCAGCGCGAGATCACAAATTTGGCTTCTAGGATCACATTGATCAATGATGAGTTTAATAAATTTTAAATTGAACGAGCAAGCCCAATA
Source organism: Zingiber officinale (assembly GCF_018446385.1). Taxonomy (NCBI): domain Eukaryota; kingdom Viridiplantae; phylum Streptophyta; class Magnoliopsida; order Zingiberales; family Zingiberaceae; genus Zingiber; species Zingiber officinale. Next base: position 6,931,009 of record NC_055991.1, read on the forward strand.
ACTGTGCCTAAACCACCCCAGAAAATCTAGCAGATCAGTCTCCAGCAGATCATACTGATCTAAGGTCAAATAAAGAAAAAATAGATCCGCATTTTCTAACCATCCATGCAATCTGACAGACAAGGAGAAGAGAGCAACTCACAAGGCCTAGCGAAACGATCTAGCGGCCCCGACATATTTATAGGAGAATAACGATGATTGTTAACTGTTCAATGGACCGATTGCTCCTGCAAAGAAACTGCATTCCATTTAGTAACCTAACGAAAACCCTAAAACGTCCGGATCTCGCGGAAGACCAAGCTTGAACTACCTGCAAAATGATCGGGATGGCACGTGGAGACGGATCCGGGGCGACGCCGCCGCGGCGGACGACCTGTTCATGCGCGAGATCAATCGACAGATCGATCGGAGAGCAGAAGGAGGCGGCAGCGATCGGGAGTCGAAGTGGAGGAGCGCTGGCGACGGAAAAAGGGAATGAAGCGGAGAGTAAAGCGACGGGAGCCGAAAAAGAATCGCCGAATCCTCGGCGGAGAAAACGGAAGGCAATTTGGATTAAGAACCGGATGGACAACAGGCTGGACAGCTTGCTGGAAGCTGTCCCAGTGGGTAAATTTCACCCTGCCTGTACAGGCACTGCATGTACAGGTAGGATCGAATTAACCGTCCCAGTGGGACTGATAGGACGCCACGTGGTGCGGGGCCCAGAATTCCTCGGAGAATTGGCCCCAAAGCGGGCAGAGTCACCCGAATTCTATTTCGCCCTTCACTTTGTTTTCCTTTCCTTTTCGAAAGCCCCTGGGAGTTCCAAAATTACCAAACTCTCTTCACATTTCGCAGGTTTGTTTTTTATCGAAGAGAGTAAATGACGTTAAAAAATATTAATGAGAAAAAGGTATTAAGATAATGTGATTTGTTTAAAATTCGGAGGCTCTTTTGATAATTTTGAAATTTTAAATAAGAAGCTAAATTTTGGGGTGAATTGAAATTTTCCTTTTAAGTCGTAGTGGGCACTTTTGGTTTGGGAAGTCTCTCTCTGCATGACAATATTTAATTCAACATTAAATATTATCTTTAAGTGAAAAGTGTCTCCCAATCGTGGCGCTATCCATGCATGAATTGCTTTCTTAAAATATAAAGAACATTCATTTCACGAAATCTATATTTAATCCTTTCTATTGGTAGAAAAAAAAGGCAAAAAAATAAAGTTTATAGCAAATTAGCCATCCTCAAATTAACATCCTTTTTCATTTTTCATTTTTAATTAAAAAGGAATCTCACCTCTTCCGATAAAATAATACGACTATTATTATTATTATTATTATTATTATTATTATTATTATAATAAATGAGTTAAACTACTGTCCCCAGTCAATATGACGATTGAAACATAAAATATTATATGAGATCTTAATATTAAAATTTGATACATAAATATATATTTTTTATATTTTGATCATACGTACTAATGATTAGTCATTGGTTATTTATTTTTTCTATATTGGTCTAGGATAAATTGGCGAAGACCCTGATGATAAGTGAATCATATTTTTTTTATCACATAAATGAGTCAAAGTGCTACAGAACTATTTGATCTTTATTTTTTTAAAAAGAAATCAAATTTATTTGATTAAATTAACGAAGAGTTCGAGCATGATTTCAAATTTGAAAATATTATCGAGTCAAGCTCGAGTTTAACAATATTGAATTTGTTTTATATATATATATATATATATACACGGTGATGATAACCTGTTTGTCTTACATAAGGATGGTAATAAGGCAGGGGACGGGTTTATCATCCCCATCCTCATCCTTGAATTTTATCGTCATCCACATCCCCCGCCTCATCCCATTTTTTCAAGTTCAAGGATTCTCTGAACCTGAATCATCGGGATCAAATCATCATCTCCACTTTCATTCCCGCTTTCATCTCAAAAGTAATTTTATATTATTATTATTATTATTATTATTATTAATTTTATTATTAATATTTTAAAATTTTTAAATATTATTATTAATATTTTTAAAATAATATTATATTATTATTATTGTTATTATTATTTTCGGGACGGGTTCAGGGATGTGAACAATATCCTCGTACCCGCTCCGAACCCGCCCCATCCCCGAACTCGTCCCCATCCCCTAATAAATCAGGGATCTCCGTCCCCATTTCGGATTTTCTCCGCGGGGCTCCGAACCCGTGGGAAAAATTGACATCCGTAGTCGTACAGTGCACGACTGTGCTGCAGGATATCTACGATATATTTTTATTTTATTATTATTTTTTTTATTTTAAATTAAAAAAATTAATATTTTTTTATATAACTCCCAAATACAATAATATATCTCATAAAAACATTATTATACTCCGTAAATGTTTAAATTTTTTATTTTAATTTTTTTAACTAAATATTATAAATTAATTGGGAAACCTGAACTTAAGGATAAAATTATTAAAACAAAATTAACTTAAATACTATAACGTGATTAGCAAATTTAAATTTTAAGGGTAAAGACTTAAAAAAAATATTTTAATTAATTTTGTTAATCAAAATTTTTATAAAAAAAATAAAAAAAAAAACTTAAGAAACGCCGCTGATGTCCTGCGCACTATGGTGTATATATATATTTGATATGTTGGGTGATGCGCATGAGCGATGTGTGTGGGCGATGCGTGTATGCGCCTCCAATGATCGAAGGTGCCTCCCCGGGTGAGAGGCGTCCATGCATGTCAACCAGCATAACAAAACAATATATATATATATATATATATAGTAATTAAATATCGTAAACGAGCTTGAACTAAACTTGTTTAACTTTTAAACGAACTATTTTCTTTCGAATCGAACTTGAGTCATTCGCGAGCTATTTACTTTCATTACTAATTGAATCCAAGATTAAAAATTAAAGCTCAAATCAAACTAAAGACGACCTCGAGCTTAGGAGAAAATGAACTGAATCGAGCTCGAGCCTCTTACTATTCAGTTTGACTTGGTTCGATTACACACTGAGTCCTGGTACCTAGGCTTATCAACTAGTTGTAAGAAAAAGACAAGTTCGTGCTATTATAGTAGTTATAATAACTATAGCTTGTAGCTGCTACAATGTGAGTTTTTAGCTGCAACATTAATATATTATTCTTATATTATTATCTCCTATTTAGAAGTGTAAATGAATCAAGTCGTTTGTAAGCTATTCGGTCTCAATTCAAAAAAAAAATCGTTCGATTAAATTAACGAGCCGAGTTTGAGCCTGATTTCAAACTTGAAAACATCATTGAGTCGAGCTCGAGCTCAACAATATTTAAATTTGTGAGGTCACGAACATGTTCGTTTACAAAAGTGTTATATATATATATAAATGTTACCATACACACCCTTAGCTGAGCAACGATGGCCAACATCTGACGTGAGTGATCTAACGCTGCCCAAATTTAATTATTTTAATCCATCTCTTATCTACATATAATAACTTTTCTCTTAGTACTGATTTTTACAAATCAACATCACCTTGATGTTGATTTTCCAACACCAAGGTGGTACTGGGTGGTTTTTAAATATTAATAACACCTTGGTGTTGAGTTTTTAAAACAAGCACGAAGGTGGTGTTTTTTAAAAAAAAAATTAGCACCAGTTAATTGTTGCATTCAATCAAAGGAGAGATAAGAGAGTTGTTACATGCATAAAAACTAGTACTATAGTGATTGTTGCATGCAATCAAAGGAGAAGAAAGAAAGTTGTTGCATGTATATAAAAGAGTGATTAAAAATTTTAAGATATATATATATATATATATATATAGTTTGCATACCCTTATATCACCTACCTAAATTATAGATATAATAAATTCTTAATAGTTATTGAAATTAAATATATTAAACAAATTTGAACTAAACTCATTTAACTTTTAATCGAACTGTATATTGGTGTGGCAAAAGTAGTTTGGATCGCTATAGGAGAGGGGTGAATAGTTTGCCTGCAATTATAAAAATACTATTTCTCTTGCTAACGAAGACACACACATTAATATAATATGAAAAATAACTTAGCATAAAAGAAAAGAGATACAAGAAAAACACTACGAAAAATCTCCTTTTTCGAACACAATTCAGAGAAACTCTTACAGTAGTTGAGCACTAGACGAAAGTAAAGATTGATCATACAGATATTAAAACGAGTGTGTTGTGTTGAACTTTGAACATTAGTCCTCCTTTTATAACCTTGGTATTTGATTTAACCATTTGCTGACGTGGTGCCTTCTAGGCGCTTAGAAGCAATCCGGGTGCCTGGATTGGGTTGATGTTGATCCACTTGGCAACAATCTGTGCAATGGCTCTAGACATCCCAAGCGCCTAGAAGCGATCCAAACACCTGGATTCTGCTAACGTGGATGCCGACTTGATCCATTTTGGCAACGGACAGGCGCGGATCCAGGATTTTAGATCTGGGGAGACCATATATTAAATGATGATGCCGAATATTAAATAATGAAAATAATTATTAAATATATTATATTATAATGATCTCTTCAAATTTCCATGAATATTATATATTTAGCTAAATATATTATATTATAATGATATTTCCAAATTTACTATATATTTAGTTAGAATGTGAAATATAAAGGAAAAATTATATTTAGTTAGAATGTGGAATATAAAAGAGAAAAAAAAATTAAAATTCAATCCAATAAAGATTCAAACTTGAGAAGCGTGTTTGAAGAAAACATAATCTTACCTTAGACCAACCATACACAACTAAATCTAATGGGGTCAAATAATATATATATATATATATATAATAATAATAATACTATTTAAAAATTTTTGGGGGGTCGTGGCCCTCTCGGACCCTAACGTAAATCCACCCCTGGCAACGGGCTTCTAATGTGGTCACCTGATTCAGGTGCCTAGAATAGATCCAGGTCCTAGAGTCTAGGCGCCTGAAAATGATCAAGGTGCTTGGAATGGTCAACTTATAGAGTTGGTCATTCTCTTCTCCTGTGCGTTCGATGATGGTTCGATTGTCCGAAGTTGAGCTCACTCAAGCCCAACTTCGACCTTCTTTCTCAAGCAAACTTTCTCTCGGCTTCTCGTCTCTCGGACCATGTCCTTTTCGTTCCACCAGAGTACTCTTCCGCAGTTCCTTGTACCTTGGATGCACCAAGCATGTCGGCTCCCTTCCCGTGTCATCCTTCTCGCTCGCCTACATCTTCTGCCGTCTTCAATGCTCCTTAGCCATCGGGTCCCTATATGTTTTCATAAATCCTTGCATACTTAGACATACATATTAGATTTGCAAGTCTAACTTAATTTGTGTTTAACTCATATAAGAATTGTAGCTCAACCACTTAGGGTACTTACAATCTCCTCATTAATCTAAACTTCATGCGAAAAAGTGATTATTGAATTTTAGATTAATTAATTAGAATTAAATTTTATTTACTTTAATTAGACCTTAATCATCTCACTGGTCCAATTTTTAGACAGAAAGGGATCCTATGATTTTGTGAGATGAGTTACGTTGTATTTAAGTGTTTGGTTTAACTTGTGTTAGATTTAAGTTTAGATTTGGGTTCGACAAACATACATTCTTTAGATAAATTTCTAAGCTATGGTGAGTCACCTGAATATTATTAGAGTAACCACACCTTCGAGGTTTTTCAAATAGTCCTATTCACTGATCTTAATAATAAAACTTTAGTCTAACCAGCTAGGATTGGTAAGGGATAACTTCAGTTAGTTTCACTAAGCCAAATGCACCAAGTCGAAGTCATATCTTTCTAGACATGCATAGACATAGTTTCCCTAACGTACTATCATCCAAAACTTCTTCAGTACTATTTTTCAGGTTAAACTTTTATCCCCTTTTGATCTAATCCTAATTACCATGCCGGGTAACCTATTATTTTGGAGGTGCTAACTAATTTGAAGTCTCCCTCTAAATTATTAAACTTTTTTGTTTAGGTTCTAGGTTTATGTCGACTATTTTTGTAGTTAAAATAAACTTGATGATAATTAAATTAGCTTTGAAGTTATTTGATTTGAATTTATTTTTTCTATTTAAGTTTGAATTATTTAATTTGATTTTATTCTTAAGTTTGAAATTTAGCTTTGAAGGTTTATTTCGGTTTAGTTTTGAGTTAATAGGTTTAGTTGGATTTGGTTTTAGATAATGATTTTCATTTTTAGGCATATAAAATTGATTGAGTACTACTTACATAGTTAGGCACGCTTTCATAACCCATGCTTTAGTCAAGTTTTTGTTTTGTCTTATAAGTGATATAAAAGTTTTGTTTGTTGAGCTGAACTTATATCCGAGCTCGGACTTATTGGGTACAACTTTTTGGGTTTTAAGAATTAAATTTAAATTTTTTGATCTAGTGGTGAAAGTTTCTAATAATCTTTTAAGTTTATTAATTTCACTTTTTAAATTTGTGTTTTCCTCCTCAAGTTTTATATCTTGATTTGGATTTCTATTTTCAATTTATTTCTTGAGATGTTGATTTTCCTTAAAAGTGATTCAGTTTGTTTTTCATGTTTAATTAATTTTTTATTCAAACATGCAATTATTTTTTAAAAAATAGAGGTTAAAATAGAATATACCTCCTTTGAACCTTCGAAAATGAGTGCGGATTCATAGCTTGATTCGTCTTCGGACTCATTGTCTTGCCCCAACTCACTTTTTGATTCCGATTCGATTGCTATCAGTGCGAGGTAGTTGTGATGCTTTTGATCTTCGACATCCTATTCTTCTAAAGATGATTCATCCCACGTCATCTTAAGTGCCTTCTTCCTTCTGGTTGTTTTGAGTTTGTCGTCTTTCATCTTTGGGCACTCTTGCTTGTAGTGTTCTTTCTTTTTACACCCGTAGCATGTGATCTTCGCCTTCGTGTCATTTAATTTGATTACCTTTTGTAGGTCCTTCGAGAAATTATCTTTCTTCTTATGAACATTTTTTTGATCATATTCATGAGTTGTTCTTATTCGTCTTCTGAGTCATATTCAGATTCTGGTTCTAGTTTGTTTTTATGTTTGATTTATTTTGAAGAACCTGCAAAGAGTGCAATACCTTTCTTGACATATTTTGAGTTAGTCTGTTCATGGAATTCAAGTTCACAAAACAACTCATCTAGTTTTAATTTAGATAAATTCCTTGAGATTTTATAGGTATCCACAATAGATGCCTACAGTGCATTTCAAGGAAACACGTTTGGAGCATACCTTATCAAATCTCGATTCTCCATTTGATGGTCGATTGTATGGAGCCCATTGAGGATGTCCGTTATCCTCGCGTGCAGTTGATTGACAGATTCTCCTTCCTGTATCTTATGTTAAATAAATTATTTAAAAATAGGTCACTTTTTGTTACCTTTGCGTCGTTGGTTCCCTCGTGTAGTTCTATGAGTTTATCCCATAACTTCTTTGCATTTTTGTGTGGGCCAACGTGGTTCAATTCTTCCTTCGTTAGCTTATATTGGATTGTATTAAGGGCCTTAAAGTCAATCTGGGTCTTTTTCTTCATCTCCAGATTCTAATTTTTCAGGTCAATTGGAATTCCGGTGTTGTGATCCACTGGGGCCTTATATCCTTTGATGACACTGAACCATTGGTCAAAGTCAGTCTTTAGGTACACTTTCATCATCTTTTTTTAGTATGAAAAATCGTTTCCGTTGAAGAGGGGAGGACAAACAGTGTTGTATCCTTCGTTTTGGGCCATGAACCTTGCACACAAAGAAGAAAAGGAAAGAAATCCCAAAATTAGGTCTTAGATTAGTAGTGTGGGAGAAGAAAAAAGATATTAAGACTCGATTGGTGTTGCACCAATTCAGAGTAGTTTGCAACGGGAAAAAATTTCAAAGAGGTAATTGTACCAGTTTGGATTATATTGAAAAAGCTCAAAAATTGAAAGAGAAAGGAAAGAAATTAAAAGTCACCCCTTACTTGATTGGTGGTTACACCAATTCAGAGTGATACCTGCTCTGATACCACTTGTAGGACCGGAAAGACGCTAGAGGGGGGGGGTGTGAATAGCATTTGTCGAAAAATCGCAACTAAAAATAGGTACGCAACGGAAGAATAAAAAATAATGCTAACAAAGCCAAATTTTACTTGGTTTGGAGTCTTCAACGACTCTTACTCCAACGGTCACACTCGTTGAGTGTTTTCGTTGGGAAATCCACTAATAGCTCGAATGATTACAAAAGTTAAGTACAATAATTAACAAACAATGTTACTAACAACAAAGAAAGTAAGAAAATCTTGATCGTCGATTGTCGGAGGAGCATTACAGCGTCGCAGAAGATTTTTCGGAGCACCGAGCAAGACTAAAAGTCATAGTAGTTGTTGTTCTGAAGCTCATGGTTGAAGGCCTTTATATAGGCCCATTCCGGATGCCTGGAACCCCTCCTGGTGGCTAGACTACGTGGCTCAGCTAGTCGACTAGCTCCACATAAGCTTTTAGATGAATTTTTGGGTTTGGGTGCCTGGACTGACTCTGGGCGCTTGGACCGCTCGGGTGCCACAACACTCACCTGGGCGAGCCTAGCCCAGGCGCCCGGATCCCTTCCAGGCGCCCAAACTGTCCTTTTCTTTACCAGCTTTTTCCTTGCAAAAAGGTTAGTCTAGACAATAAAAAATATATTTACCCTGCAAAACAGAGTTAGCACAATATAATAAATCAGTAGTAATAATTAGATTCTGTCTCCTCGAGACTAGGATATAGTCAAGGTCTCAACTTAGATTTTTCAAATGGACCTAAACTGGACCGACACCTATAGTTCCCTCAACAGGGAACACATCCTCACTGAATCTCTCATATAGTTGCTTACCTCCACTTATTAACTGTAGTCGCTTGACTTGCCTTTGACCCATCTGGTCTTCCCACTAGTTGTCAGGTCCACAGACCCAATTGGATTTCGGCTGGTTGTTAGGTCTTGCAGACCCAACCGGACTTCTCCTTAGATATTGGGTCCTGCAGACCTATTTGGACTTCGCACCATCTATCGGGTCCCGCGGACGGACCTAGCTGGATTTCAACCTAGTGTCAGGTCCTTCAGACTAGTTAACTCCTGCACATTTGGTAGAAAGGTTAGACAAACACGACATCTAACTTTAACCTATTTGTCATACATCAAAATCAGATTATTAGTGCAACTTGCACAAACAGTAAATTCCTCTTTTTCTTCTTTTTTATTTTTTTCCCAGGTCTATTATGGGAGATCAGACCCAACATGGGTCTGATATGGGGAGAGATTAGGCTCAACAGAAAGGAAAAAAGAAGATTTTTTTTTTCAAAACCTCTGTACCACCCCTAGGAAAGTCAAAAATAGTAATGAAGAGCATGTTTGGACTCTTTGCAATTTTAGAAATTTACAGGACGTAAAATGGTTGCAATCTGAGGTGTCTAGGTCGATAAATGGATTTTAAGCCTAGAGACCTCAGATTACAACTATTTCTAGTCACGTGGATTTTTAAAATTGTAAGAAGTCTAAATATGTTCTCTATTATTATTTTTGACTTTCCTAGGGGTAGTCCAAAAGTTTTGAAAAAATAAATTCTTTTTTTTCTTCTTTTTTTGTTAGTTTTTGTCAAGCTTGTTATGAGAGATCAGGCCCAACAGAAAGTAAACAGAAGGAAAAAAAGAGAATTTGTATTTTTTTTTCAAAATCTTTGAATCACCATTAAGAATCCTGAAAATAGTAATAGAGAGTATATTTAGGATCGAAACTCATTGATCGACCTAAAGATCTCAGATTGCAACCATTTTAGGTCCTTCGAATTTCTAAAATTGTAAAGAGTCCAAATATATTCTCCACTGTTATTTTCAACTTTCCTAGTGGTTGACCAGAGGTTTTGAAAAAACTAAATCTCTCTTTCTTTCTTTTTTTCTTTTTCTTTTTATGGTTCAACCTATTATCTCCCCATATCAGGCTCAATGTGGGTCTGATCTCCCATAAGAGCCATGAGAAAAAATAAAAAGGAAGAAAAAAGAATTTTTTTTAAAAAAATCTCTGGTTCACCATTATGAAAGCAAAAAATAACAATATAGAGCATATTTGAACTTTTTGTAATTTTAGAAATCCACAGAACCTAAAATGATTGCAATCTGAGGTCTCTGTTGGTCCCTTTGGAGGTCGGCAAGAGGGGAGGGATGAATTGCCCTACAAAAATTAAACACAAAACCTTTCTCGGATATTCAACTAATTAACAGACACTTGTAAAAAAAAAAGAAGAGACTAAATTAAAAGATCAGACACAAGAGGGTTTACTTGGTTTGCAATCAGAGGATTGCTAATCCAAGGTAAAGATGGCGCACTATCTGATTCTCCTCTGGGCGGAGTAGCCTCTTACAGCGTTGATAGTACAAAAGAATAGAAAGCACAGAAAGAATTGAATTACAAGTGAGTTGAATGATTTGTGTAAACCAGTGCTATATTTATAGCACTGGTCAGGGAACCCCGAATGGGTTCCGGGCGCCCTGGGGGTGATAAAATTTTATCCCCCAACGATCAGATCGCGTTTGACGCGATCCTGGTCAAAATCCAGGTCCGGGCTCCTGGAAGGGTTCCGGGCGCCCCGAAGCCCAAAGTCAACAGTGTTGACTTTTTCGTCTCTGGTTCGGCTCGTCTTGGTTCGCGTCTTGTTCACTCCGACTCCGCTAGCTTGGGTGATCTCGGCCATCCGGAATAGGGCTCACCCGAACCCAAGTTCCGGCCTTTTCCTCGAGCAGCCTTCCTTCCCGGTTTCTCGTCCCTCGAACGTCGCACGTTCTTCTTGTCCACCGGTGTACTCTTCCGCGGTCACCTCGTCCCCTGGACGCACCGAGCCCGTCGGCTCTCTCCCCGTGCCTTCCTTCTCGTTAGCCGCATCTTCCGCTCGACTTCCTGTGTTTCTAAGCTCCTGCACACTTAGACACAAGGGTTAGACAACGCAGGACCTAACTTAACTTGTTTGATCACATCAAAACATCTTGGGGTTCCAACAATCTCTCCCTTTTTGATGTGAGCAACCCAAGTTAAGTTAGGGTAAATATATGCAATAAAAACAGTTAATTTGTAATTAAGTTGCAAATAAGTCTAAAGATTTTTCAATTAAAAATTATATTATCTCCCCCTAGACTTAACATACTTCTCCCCCTTTGATCACATAAAAATTGGGGTTATAAATAAGTCTGAGGTAAATTCTAAAAAAAAATTTAGTGTAAAAATTTTAAAAATTTCTAAGTAAAGACACTCTTCAGAATTTTTCTTTCGAGAAAAATTTAAGTAAAACATTTTCCAGAGAAAAACAGTCATAAGTGATAAAAACATTTTTTAAGTTTGAAACTTATTTCAACATTTCCAAAAAAAAAATTTCTAATTTTTAGAAAAAAAATTTCTAAGTTAATATTCATAAGAAACAATTCTAAGTCAATTTAAAAAAAAATCCTAAGACAATTTTTTAAAACAAATTCTAAGATAACTTTCATAAAAAATTTCTAATTCAAAAAAAAATTAAATATTTTCTAACACAAATTGAATAACTCTTTTAAAGCATTAAGTAATTTAAATTAACGCTTTTTCAGTTAGTCAATTAAACTTTTCATTTCGATACTTGGCTTCCAGGTTGTGGCGAGGCACTAGGCATTCTTGGTTATTGGAGCAACAACCACTTTCTTAGACAAAGCTTTATAATGAAATTAGTTGTTTAATTTTCTTGCTGAAAATGCTAAGTCTAATTTTAATTTTAAATTAAACAGGTTTTTGGAACCCAGTAGAGGTTCCTACCTACAGGATTAACCAAGTATTTCCTAGGTATATAGATTTTTGATATATTTCTAATTTGACTTTGATGAAATCTATAATACCAATTTAAACCTCTATAATTTCTAAAAGTAGAAATATTTGGACCATTAGATTTTTTCAATCTTTTTATTTCTTCTTTTAGTTTTTCATTTTCAATTTTCAATTTTTCAAAATCCTCTATAAGACATGATTTTGCCAAAAAAAAATTTGTTTCTAAAATTTTATTTTCTAATTTGGTATTTTTATTTTCTAATTTATATATGGATTTTGCCATTGCTTTAATACCAAAGTAAAGTTCATCAGGGGGTAAGAGGCATACCTCACTTACCATATCAGACTTGAAGGCTGAATCTCCCCCTGCTTCGCTACTACCATCTGAGGTCGCTCCCCCTTCATCAATGCTGGATTTTGATGGACTCTGTCCTTCGTAGCTTGCCATCAGTGTTATCCCGGCATATTCTTGAATCTCAGACTCAAATGAAGAAATGTCGTCCCAAGTAGCTTTTAGGTTCTTGTGCTTCTTGGGAATTTTGCCTTTGTCCTTCTTTAGTTCTGGGCAGTCTTCTTTTAGGTGTCATTCCTTTTGACACTGGTAGCAACACATCCTTCTTCTATTTCTTGGATTCTTTTTATTCTGCATTTCTTTAAATTTATTAGCTCTAAAAAACTTTTTAAAGTTTTTTACCATGAACGCTTCTTGATCATCCTCTGAGTCTGACTCGGGTTCATCCCTTTTGGTTGCGTTTAGCACAATCATCTGGGTTGATTCCTTTGTTCCTACACACCTGGTTTCATGCAATTCAAGAGTGGAGAACAGTTCTTCCAAACTACTTACCTCCAGGTCTTTCGAAATGTAGTAGGCGTCGACGATTGATGTCCATTCTGAAGTTCTGGGAAACGCATTGAGTGCGTAGCATATTGTGTCCTGATTTGTAACCGTTTCTCCGAGGTTCTCGAGACCAGTAACTAGTTCTTTTACCTTCGCGTGTAAATTGACTACCTTCTCACCTTTTTCCAGACGTATGTTCATCAGCTTGTTCCGGAGGATATCTCTTCTAGCGAGCTTTGCTTCGGACGTGCCTTCGTGGAGTTCCAGGAACTTCTTGTTCCGGAGGATGTCTCTTCTAGCGAGCTTTGCTTCGGACGTGCCTTCGTGGAGTTCCAGGAACTTCTCCCAGAGTTCTTTAGCGGATGAATAGCTTCCGATGCGGTTAACCTCTTGAGGCGACAACACACTCAGTAGGTGATATTCCGCACGGCTGTTTGCTACAGACTCATTTTGCTCATTCTTTGTCCAGTGACTTTCTTCTTTTTCTTCTCCGTCTTGATTCATCAGAGTTACAAAACCATACTTCATAATAGACCGAATTTCAAAATCAGTTCTTAGGAATACCTCCATACGTCGCTTCCAGTCTGCGAAGTCCCCCTCGAATTTTGATGGAACGATGCTTGGTCAGGCCATCTTGTTGCTTCGATCAGTGATTAGTCCTCCTGAAGCGCCTTGCTCTGATACCATTTGTTGGTCCCTTTGGAGGTCAGCAAGAGGGGAGGGGTGAATTGCCCTACAAAAATTAAACACAAAATATTTCTCGGATATTCAACTAATTAACAGCCACTTGTAAAAAAAAAAAAAGAAGAGACTAAATTAAAAGATCAGACACAAGAGGGTTTACTTGGTTTGCAATCAGATGATTGCTAATCCAAGGCAAAGATGACGCACTATTTGATTCTCCTCTGGGCGGAGTAGCCTCTTACAACGTTGACAGTATAAAAGAATAGAAAGCACAGAAAGAATTGAATTACAAGTGAGTTGAATGATATGTGCAAACCAATGCTATATTTATAGCACTGGTCGGGGCGCCCCGAATGGGTTCCGGGCGCCCTGGGGGTGATAAAATTTTATCCCCCAACGATCAGATCGTGTTTGACGCGATCCTGGTCAAAATCCAGGTTTGGGCGCATAGAAGGGTTCCGGGCGCCCCGGAGGGCTCCGGGCGCCCCGGAGCCCAAAGTCAACAATGTTGACTTTTTCGTCTCTGGTTCAGCTCGTCTCGGTCCGGGTCTTGTTCGGTCCGGCTCCGCTAGCTTGGGTGATCTCAGTCATCCGGAATAGGGCTCACCCGAACCCAAGTTCTGACCTTTTCCTCGAGCAGCCTTCCTTCCCGGTTTCTCGTCCCTCGAACGTCGCGCACGTTCTTCTCGTCCACCGGTGTACTCTTCCGCGGTCACCTCGTCCCTCGGACGCACCGAGCCTGTCGGCTCTCTCCCCGTACCGTCATTCTCGTTAGCCGCGTCTTCTGCTCGACTTCTTGTGTTCCTAAGCTCCTGCACACTTAGACACAATGGTTAGACAACGCAGAACCTAACTTGACTTGTTTGATCACATCAAAACACCTTGGGGTTCTAACAGTCTCTAGGTTGATAAGTGAGTTTCGGTCAAAATTCACTAATCGACCTAAATACTCAGATTGTAACCATTTTAGGTCTTCTAGATTTCTAAAAGTACAAGGTGTCTAAATATATTTTCCATTACTATTTTTGACTCTCCTAGGGCAGGTCCAGAGGTTTTAAAAAAATATTTTTTTTCCCTTTCTGTTAGGCCTGATATCTCCTTATATTAGGCTCAGTGTGACTTTGATCTCCCATAACTTGTCTGAGAAAAAAATAAAAAAATAAAAAGAGAATTTATTTTTTTTCAAAACCTTTGAACCACCACTAGGAATGTCAAAAATAGTAATGAAGAGTATATTTTGACATCTTATAATTTTAGAAATTCACAGGACCTGAAATGATTGTCATCTGAGGTCCCTAGGTTGATAAGTGAGTTTCGACATAGGGATCTCAGATTACAACTATTTCAGGTCATGTAGATTTCTAAAATTATAAGGAGTCAAATATATTCTTCATTATTATTTTTGACTTCACTAATAGTGGTCTAGATATTTTGAAAAAAATTAATTTATAGTGAATAAAATTTAATAGGCGAGAGAAAATATAAAAAGAGATTTGATTACTTTATATGAGTGGAGGGAGAGGTTGCATGTAGATATAATTATCATGAGGGGTAAAATATTAGTGCACCCTTTCGTATTTATCAAAGTGTAATACACCTTTTGGTTAAATCAAAAAGTTAGGTGCTCCTTTTCCTTTTGATAAATTGTCGTAGTTTATTTGCTCGGGCAATGATTAGACCCTTCCACGAATAAAGGATTGTTCGAATATCAAATGTAGTATATTATAAAAGATTTTCTCTCTAATAATAAGTGAGCATAAGAATATTAGTTATCTATACTGTTAATTAGTGGGAAACTTTATAGAGGATGGACAAATCTATCCAAACTTAGTTGATCTAAGAAACGGACACATTGTGTCAATTAAAAAAAAAAAATATATATATATATATATATTTATAATAGTTTAGTTTATTTTTTATTAAATAATTCAAATGTGGGTGCTTCAATGTAAATGATTTTAAATTCATATTAAATTTAGATTACAGTTTATTTACACTCAAAAGTCAAATTTTTAAATATTTATCTATTTAAAATTTAACACTTTACTTGTTGAGCGGGCAAAAAGTCATTTGGTAATTTTGTGGTTCGATTCAAGTGAGCGTGGAGCGGTTCGACCTTAGACATTGTGCCGGCTAAAACCGAAAGGGCATGTTTGACTACACTCAGTATTAAAAGTAGGGGCATTTCGAAAATACTGAAATGTAGAGAGTAAAGTGAAATTTACTGGAACTTTTTTTTATGGGCACTCAGTGCGGCGCTAGATAAGCCTCCCTCCGCCGTGAGCCACCGCATCCTCCTCCTCCTCCTCCTCCACCTCTCTCTCTTTCTCTCTCTCTTTCTCTCTTTGCTTCGTCATCTTTGTAAAGTTGCAGGTGGTAGTTTGTTTCTACTTCGAAACAAGTCGGATTCGTATGGCTTCTTCCACCGCAACTTTGTTCCTCCTGCCTCCAGCAATCTACGACCTCCGCCAGCGAGCCAAACCTAAGGCCGCGCCGCCTTCTTCTGCTCTGAGATGGAACCCTTTGTTCCTCAGTTGCAATCGCCTCCCGAAATGTCGGTTCTTCCCCCCTCCGGCCCAAGATAATCTTGGTATAGTTTCGTCGTGTTCTTCCTCTTCCGATGGGGTGGCAGAGGGCGAGGAAATACAGCGGCAAAAACCAAAATCTGGCGGCGGCGTTTCCTCCTTGAGTTCGCTTCTTGAAGCCTTCAGTGCTCCCAGTGGTCCGCCGCTGGTTGCCGTCTTCTTGGGTGTCTTTTTGATTGCTGCCAGTCCCTGCGCCGCCCTTTTGTCCGCCGTATCCTCCTTCCCATGCCATCTCTCCTATTCTTCTTGGTGTCACACGGTGCTCTCCTCTTTTCACATCAGTTCTACTCAACTTGAAAATGGCCGCGATAACTTCGTTCTTTCTCTTCTGCTGATGGGTTCTGCAGCCGTGACGTTGGTCGCTGGCTTCTTCTCAGATAAACCTAAGCTTCAGGTTGGTATTTGATAATTAGCTAATGTTTGGTATCTTACGAAATCTCTGAGACAATTTCAGCTTTCCCTTGTATCTTCGAACTTGTGTCACACATATTTCAGGCTCATAGTTAATTCTGCATTCATAACATACTTGTGCAATTACTCTACTAAGCTTCATAGTCAGTCGTCATCTTTTCGCTAGAAACTCTGAAGATATTATTTTCTTATCCTTTTCTCAAAAGATAACTGCTTGTCAATCACCATCTTCTTGTTTATCAAAATTGGTAGATCGATTACCTGTTTATATGCTTACACTCTTTTGCACCTGAGTACCAGCTTTAGTTTCCTTTAATATATTGAGATATAATTGAAAAGGCTGCAAATTTTGATTTCACTCCCATTACTAATGATCGGTATCCTTTTTTTCTTTTTTTTTCATATGTGAGAATTTCAGGAGAATTTTTTTATCTTCAGCTAAGCAATTACTGATACTTGTCATCATATTTTTATAGGTGAGCACGCCTGATTCATTTGCACTTGCTCTTTATTGGTCATTTGAGAATGAAGATAAAGCTATCTTAGAGGAATCGAGGAGTGTGCGAACAGGTAAACCTGGCTTTGTGACTCTAGCAACTTCTTAGAATTGTAGACTCAACATTTATATCTTTTATCTTCTGGAAGGAATCTTTTCCACACTGATTCGAGTTTGATTAACGGTATCCTGTCTTGACGGGTTCATGATATTTGTGCTTTTCTATACTACGGTAGATGTCATATTCTACTTATCTAGCTTTCTATACTTTGTTTGTCTTGCAATTAGATTGATATAGAAGTAGTAAATCACAGTTCACGAAAGCTCACCCTTTTCTCATCTGGTATTTGTCTACAGATTATTTTGCTTCACAAACTTTCTTCAAAAATCAGGGAGATGCACTTGGAATTTCATCCCTTAAGGGGAGAAAGTTCGTTATGAAGTGGAACAATCAACATGCCAAAAGACAGATCCTTCAAAGCCTTTCTCTTGATGATATACGTAGGAGTTTCATGACGGCAGTTGCTACTACCAGCCCACGATGTCTTATTCCTTCTGACTGTGATGCTAAGATATTACTTGTTTCCGACTCGGATGTTCAAGAGGTTCAAGTTGAATTAACAAATGATGAGGATGAAATTGATGAGAGAGAAAGATTGAGAAGGGCAAGGATTTCTAAAGCAAATAAGGGGAATGTCCCATGGAACAAAGGAAAAAAACACAGTGCAGGTACAGTACTGAAGTTCACTGACCTTACTTTGCATGTTTTATGAAATTCATCTTTCTCATCATCTTCATATTCATAAACATCCTTTCAGAAACACTTCGGCGCATCCGAGAGGGGACCAAATTAGCAATGCAGAACCCAAAGGTGACGTCATGTAAGAACTAGGAATGATGCAAAAGTATTCTCAAACAGTTAGAAAATCTAATCAGATTTATCATCTATTTAGTAAATGGCAACCCGATGAATTCAGAATCCACATATTTAGGAAAAAGTCAGTTCTCAGTTAATTGTGCATATCCTGTTAAGTTTATTGTTTCTCTCTAACTATTTATTGAATTTTCCATTCTACTGAAAGTGGATCAGCTTGCTAGATCTGTTTTTCATTCTTTTGACAAACTCGCCTTGAAGATTCATAAAATCCTTCCATTTCATATCTGAGCTATCTGGAGTCATTGATAACTTCTTTTTTCCGTCTTTCTTCAATGACTTGACAGATTCCAGAGATTCTAGAATCAAACCTTTTTTTGCTTCTGGAATGTTTAGTTTATTGCTTTATTTCTATTGTAGGCAAAGCATGCAATTAGATGATTCTGAATTCATCATCATCTCATGTGTATCTTGATTGGGGTGCAGGTTAAAATGAAATTAACAACTTTGGGGCATGCTCAAAGGTTTGTTGGATTCTATGCCCTAAGTTTTCTTTTATGAAAGATCCATGGATTCCATATCTATGTTTTATTTGTCTTTTCCTCGGAAAACCTAAAGATTTACAAGTCAAATTCAGTGGCATAATTCGTATGCAAAAGTTTCATTGCTAAGCAAAATTCACCAAGTTTGTAGTATCTTAAAATTGTTCTCAGTACTTTTTCCCCCTTTTTTTGTATTTTTTTAGTGAGGAAACGAGAGCAAAAATTGGTGCAGGAGTGCGTGAGGGTTGGCGTAGAAGACGACAAAGGCTGTCGGTGCAGGATGGTTGTTTTTTTGAATGGAAGAACATTATAGCTGAATCTGCTAGAAAGGGTTCTGCTGGTGAATACAAGCTGCAATGGGATTCATTTAATACGCAGGAAAGACAACTAAAGCAGGAGTGGTTGGAGAGCATCGAGAAGAGGAAACAAATGCCTAAACCCAAAGGGAACAGTCGAGCACCAAAATCGCTTGAGCAGCGTAGAAAGATTTCAGAAGCAATCTTGGCCAAATGGACTGATCAAGTAAGTCGAGGCTTTCCTCGGGTGTATATAAACTGGTTTCTCTTCAGAGGATGTCATGCAATAAAATTCATTTTAAAAATATATTTTATTGCCTGTTTTAGCTTTTTGTTTGTTCCCTTATTGATACAATTTGTCCTTCAGAAACATCTTGTTGCAATAGTTTCATGGGTAGTAGCAAAATTTGTTTTTTCCATTCTATTCTTCTTCTTTGCTCTATGAGAACTTAAAGGTACTATCTTTTTTTTTTCTATTCAAGGAATATCGAGCTCGAGTTTGCAGTGCGTTGAACAAGTATCATTCCACGTCTAATCCAAGAGAAAGAAGTCAAAGAAAACCTAGTAGCACACCTCGTACGAGTGACACAGTGCCAAAGAAAACCACAAAATCCAATAGCATCACAAAAGTGAACAGAAGCCCTAAGCAAGTAGGGTCAAAGACAAGAAAGAACTCCACTCCTTCATACAAAGACCCTATGGCAAGTTATAAATTCAAAATTCTAAAGAAAATAAAGGAGCAGCGAACAGCAAAGGAAGCAAAAGATGCCACTGAAAAGGCAAAGTAAGTTGATGTCGACTTCTAACTCAATTAAGCTACCATTTCAATTCCAGTGATACGTGCAGTCTAAATATTCAATTTATTGAAGTTCGAGTAAATCACTTAGTTTTAACTCTGAATTGGCTTCATTACTTATGTTAACCATCTACATTTTTGGTCTTCAGGCTGCTAATTGCTGAAGCTGAGAAGGTTGCAAAAACCCTTGAGATGGCTGCGCCGAAGAGTTCACTTGCACAGGCTTCACTTATGGAAACCAGAATGCTCATTGCCGAGGCAAGACGATCCATTGAGATCATAGAGGCTGGAACATCGACAATGCAGGAGTTTAGAGATGAAAAATCTTTAGACTCCAGTGGAAAATTAAATCATTTCCAGTCCAGTTCATGGCTACCGAACACTGAAAAATTAGATCAAAGGCTTGTAAATGGTTTCCATCATCCAATCTCCACTGAAACTCGCCCAAAATATATGAATTTCAACAAGTTATCATCGGAAACTGCAGTGAATGGTTGGACACCGTCAATGGCAACCCAAAGCACAGAATACATGAATGTTGGTTTGACTTTGGACACTGAAAGTGTGGCCAAGGGAGTAGAAAACAGCAACGGCTCATTTATCAGTAGGTCAAAAAAATATGAAGCAGATCCTTCAAAAGGGGATAGTGAAGCACCAGGAGTGGAAACTAGTCTACCTACCAGCACATTTCCTGTGAAATCTAAGAAGAGATGGTTTCGCGGAAGACTAGTTGAAGTTGAAGACGATGGGGTTACAGGGCAAGATAGAATAGGAAAGAACAAATAGAGATTTTGTCCATGAGAGTGTTTCATACTGATATTTGATGTCTGAAAGCTCAGTTCTTTGTAAATTTTGGCTGCGCAAGCTCTGGATTAGTGACCTTGGTCACAGTGATCATTACTGAACTTCAAAGGATGAGCCAATAGAAAACAGTCTTCGATTTTTTCAGCTAATTTCATCATGGGGGAAGTATGCTTGCAGGATCATTGGTTCCAGGACTCATGATCAGTAACTTCTGATACATATATTTGTGCATTTATCTAGATGTTGTAGAACAAGTTTCGACCTTGAGAAGAATGTTTTATGTATCCAGACTATAGTTCTGCAATTTTGCTGAGTTAGAGTAAATTCTCTAACGACCAACAACAGCACTGTTATAAAAATTCGATCCATCGGTCGCACATTATTGTTAGCATGTTTTTGGTAAATATGGTTGTGAAGTGATACATAACTTTAAAGGTTCATTGAAATTATGCTTAATAGTTGCCTTTTGTGAAGGAATTAGGAGCAAATCCAAGGTGAGAAAGATTTGTATGGTTCTTCTATATTTTTCTGTTTCCTTTAGTAAGAATAGAAAAGGGAAGGATCCTATTTATTTACGATGGAGCTTGAGTAAAAAAATTATTTTTAAATTTTTTATTAATATTTCAATTTTACTTTCTTTAAAGAAAATGATGAAAATCAAAGTTGTCATTTCCTTCTACCAAAAGAGTTTTTCTATAAATTTCTTCCATTTTCTGTCAGTTTATTTAGCTATTTCTCTATCTTATTTCTTCACAGGATTTTATTTTTACATAATAAAAGCATATTTTAGATTTTTTATTATAAAATATTAAGATAGAAATGGAAAAGAACGCCCCTTTTACATATAACATATTTTTAAAATAATATATTACTTATATTTCTATGCCTAAAAAACTTTTCACATTCTACTTAGGCGTTTAATATACAATAACAGTCAAATTTGTGGGTTATGTCGATAATTTTAAAATTCAGAAGAGTATTTTGAAAAAAGTAGGTGAAATTTAGGCAATGAGAATTTCCAATTAGGCCTATTTTTGAAATCTAAGCGGCATTAAACCCCCAACGTACGCGCAGGAAATCTGGACGGTCCATCGTTGCTTCATCTGCTTTACGATTCGTAATCTGAATGGCCGAACTTCGCCAAGAAGGACCAAAGCCCTTTTCTGTCTCCTTTCGCCTTCTTCCCTCACGAGTCCCTTCTCGCCATGGCGAGGACGAAGCACACCGCAAAAAGAGGCCTCTCTCGCCCCCATCGGAAGCGCTTCCAGTTCACCGGGTCTCCCAGTGCCCGGCGGAAAGCAGCAGGTCTTCCAGTTCACCATTTCTTCTGTCTTTTCGCTGACTTCGTTTACCTTCTCACATCTCTCGTCGCTTGCTCTTGCTGTTCATAACTAAAGCTACCTCGGCCGCGACCCCGTCTCGTACCGTTCCTGTGTGCTTCTGACTTCTCTTTCGTTCTTTTTCTGTTTTTAGCGTTTCTTTCACTGACTAGGTTTGTGGATTTTGCACCCACAGAGTGACACCGGGGCCAGTTCGGAGGATGCGCATCAAGGTTTTCACTTTTCCTGCATCGTGTGCTTAATTAGATGTGAGAGTTATCCATTTTGTTTTCCTTCGGCGTTCACCCTGAAAACGGAATACTTTTCATTAAATATGAATGGAGTTAGGAACGCAGAGGCAGACTGAAAAGCGGAGTCGCCGATCTAGGCCTGGAGTAGTAGCCTTACGTGAGATTAGGAGGCTTCAGAAGTTGACGAAGCTGCTGATTCCTTTTGCTCCATTTGCCAGACTTGTGAGTGTCATCATAATGTATCTAGGCGATAGTTATTAGCTGTTCTTTTGAGTATTTGTGATTCAGGTTCAATAAGGCTGTTGAGATTTGCTTCTCATGATGTCTGTTGTTGTATATAGATTAGGGAGATCACTGGTTTTTATAGTAGGGAAGTAACTCGGTGGACCCCTGATGCTTTGCTTGCGCTTCAAGAGGTATGTGCTTTAGATTTTTCACTTGTTTCATCTAATTTGTCCTGAGATATTTGGTCATCTTTTGTAAATATTTTTGCTTGAACTGATTGTTAGATAATTAATTATTATAAATGTGGATTTGCTTCTTATTTGTCCTAATATATTTAGTCAAATTTTGTTGATATTTTTGCGTTAATTGATTGATAGTTTTTTTTTAAAAAAAAAAGCAGCTCAGTGCATGAAGCTCCTCCTCAAATTTGCATTTACTTCGTGATCTGTCGAATAACTTAATCAAACAAGGCATACAAAATTTTCCATGTATATTACTCTGAACTGAACCTACTTGTACTTGGCTGAAGCCTGGGTTAACAAACATGCATTTGAATTGATTACCATCCAATTGGAGTTACCGTAACCTAATAGGATAGTTAGGGAAATTGCAGTGTACTCTTATTGCTTATTATGTGGAACATTGTGATGAACTCATTCTATTCTTGAAGTGATACTTCTTATTTCGTTATGGTATTATTCACTCTCTGTTTTCTTTTCTCATGAAGTGTCATCTAATGGGTGCCAAATGTACCAGATTTAGCTAACCATGAGTGATTTAGCACCTTATATTCTTTGATTTTTGCTTGGACTTGTTCTTTAAGCCACATTCAAACCCCTGTTGGTTTATATTATCTATTGCTAGTTTCATTTTTTTTAAAAAATAATTAGAGGCTCTATTTTTATCTTACCTTATTTGCTAGTTAGATAATGTATTTCAGTTTCCAGTTCTTTCACATTTGCATTGTAAATTTAAGGTAATATCTACATTCTTTTGGGACAAAACATTTTGAAAATGTGTCCGATAGCAGTTTCACACGAAAATATATACATTTGAGATAATATAGCTTAATTTTGTCATGTTTAGAGAGATCAATTGTCCTTGGCATAAATAATTATTTATTTTTATTTTAGCTTAGACATTTTTCCCAAACAAAGACATGAGCAAATATATGCGACCATTTATTATGCAACTACAGTCCTTTGTTTTCTTATTTCACCATTTGAAAAGTTAATTTTATTAAATTGTTATAAAAACTTTCTCTATGATATATGCTTTGCTTACTTGTCATTGAAGTTTTTGTAGGCAGCAGAATGCCACTTGCAAGCAATGTTTGAGGATGCATATCTATGCTCAATACATGCAAAGCGTGTTACTCTTAGTAAGTCATATTAGCGTGTATTTTAGACCTTTTCATCTCATTTTCAGTAGATAAGATGAAGTTAACTACAAGATATTAAAGAGAGGATGTAGGTGGTCATTAGGCATCTGCTACTGCAGTGGGCAAAACTTGGTGTAGAGTCAATAGGAGGTTGGCCTGATGCTCTGGTGGTTGGTTTGTTTGCATTTGGGACTAGAGGACTTGTGTGGAGGTATTGCATGTAGCCAATAATGGAGGAGTCTCTGCATGTGTAGAGCATCATGCATACTACATTGAACGAGTGTCAGTGCATGTGGAGTTGCCACAGTGATAGTGCATCTGTGAGTGTAGTTTCAGCATTGTGGTGGTCGTCAATGTTGAGTATGGTGGTGTCGGGAAAGAAAAAATGTTTAATTTCATCACAACAAAGAATTATCCTTCCAACTGTTGGGCATTTTCCCCATCATTGAAACACATTTTCACTAGTGAACCAAAGTTGTCGCCTAGGTTGGCTGCCTATCCCACATCGCTCCTGTACAAGGATTGTATACCCTATAGGTGAAGTGGGATCTCAAATAAACATATCAGCTGCCTAGGCCACTTTTCACACCATGATTGTTTATTTATAGAAATGAAAATTGTAACTTTTTTTATAAATGAATTTATATATCATCCTAGCAGGATGTTTCTTTAAACTAGTTTGATTGTTTTGCAAACCCAGAAGATCCGAATGATTTTTATATCATCCAACCAGTTGGCCTTTTCTTAAATTAGTTCTGTTGTTTTTTCAAACACAAGGAACATAGTAGGGGTAAGTCCATTTGGACTTGCCTGTTTTTTTTTCTCTAGAATTCATCATTGCTATTCTCCAAGCAATTTGTTAATATTTTAAGTTATATTGCCAGTAGCTGATCTAGGCTTTAGTTACTCTTTTCAACTCCATAATGGTAATTGTGATTTTGTATGATTGAATTCATGGGATCTCTTGGTTGCTAATCTCTAGAAAAATTTGAAGGTTCCTTCATGGAAAGGATTGCAATTTGTTTTATATACTAACACCTCAAACCAGATCCCATATAAATTTGGTGGCTAAATACAAATGGGGAAATTAATATGAGAATGGATGTTTGACAACCTGTGTTCAGCCTTTTAATAATTTTACAAACCATATAGTCTAAATAAGATTCGATAACTTATTATGTTCACCTTAAAATAGATAAACCTATTTTTTCAGTAGTTTCATGCACCTAAGCCATATAAATCCCCCGGTAGGCCATTACTTTTCATGCTCCAATCTTCTATCTTAAGGTCCTAGTGGTGGCATGTACTCTTAATTCATAGCACCTCCAACAATCACAAGACCAGCTTACTCTCATACCATTCCTAGAAAGTCGTCAATCTGTCAAATGGGAGAGTTGTTTCACTTGTTAAGTCCGACTATTATCGCAATCTACTGAAGTTCTTTTACACAGAGGGAAACTTCTTTGTAAAAATTGACTTTGATGCTTTTTGTAGAGCCAGCATTTTCAGTTCCTTTTGTTAATTTAGGTAACACGAACCAGCTACAAAGTGATAGCATCATAGTATATGATTATTCAATTAGATTGAAACTTTGAGGTTCTCTTCAACTCTCCTTACGATTTTCCTCGTATTTGGTTGCAGTGGTGAAAGACATACAGTTAGCTAGGCGGATAGGAGGAAAGCGACACTGGTGAGAAAGGCTGAAAGGATAAGCCAATCTGACATTGACAGAACCATGTGCTGTTGTTTGAGCCAGCAACACCATTGTCATGTACCTCTTTGAGTCTTTACTCTGAAAATGTTTTCCGATACATTGAAAGTGCAGCTGATGTATATTTTGCAGGAGCCAACTGCATTGAATTGCCATACTGAATCCTCTAATTATCGATTCATTTAATTACGAGATGGTCATTGAACTGTGAAACTTGCTTCAAATACTGCCTAATTATGCTCTCAAGTGAGTTGGCTAACTCATCTCTATTTGGTTTAGCTTTTGCCTCCGATTGAAGTATTGTTTTGGGTCTCTCATTATGTTGCTCATCTTCTATAGGTCAGCGCAAAATGCCAACCAAGTTAGGTTCTCCTTTTCCCTAATTCTTCCCATCTCATATAACCTTCTGTTTGGATGAGGTGTCTGAAGATTCATTAATAGAAAAAGAAGGGAGGGAAGTAAAGTATTTATATTCTCCTTATTTGATAGAGGAAAGGTTCTTTACGTAACATGTATTATCGTATTTAGGAGGATAGTAAGGGTAATAAAAGTTAAATATATAAAATTACTCATTTTGTTAAAGACTTGCGCGTTAAGAATCTTGTAGATATTTATTGGTTAAAACTTATGCATTTAAACATTTATAGTTCATTTGTCAAAGTCGGCGTCAGTGTCAAAGTCGGTGTCGGTATCGATGTCGACGTTGAAGTTAGTGTCATCGTCAAAGTCGGTGTCGACATCAAAGTCGGCGTCAACGTCAATGTCAACGAAGTGCGAGCATCGGACGGTGCGAGTCGAGCGGTGATAGTTTTTTTCGTCGTGACGCAAATAATACCTAAAATAATAATTTTTAGAATTAATATAATAAAACAGGGATAAAATTAAAATATTTTTTTTTTTAATTTTCTTTACCCTTTCTTACATCCGAAATCGGGGTGCAAAAAATTCTTTCATTTCATGGATAAGGAAGGTTAAAACTTAATTTTCCTTACATTTTCTTTTCGTAGCTCGCTTCCTCTCAAATAGGATTTCAAATTTTTCTTTCCCTTTTTACCCATCTCTCTCTTTTTCTCACCTTCTTCCAAACAAACAGTGCATAAATAGGGCAGCTCAAGGGGTTAGTTTCAAAGATATTTGGTATAGTTGATTCATTATCTATTATTTAGAGTTTAAGAAAAAGCTATGAGACATGATAAGGTGTTTTATTTTAATTTATTCTAAAATGTATTTTTTATTAAACTTATTTAATAATATTATAACAGTTTTAATTAAAACTGTTTAATATTAGTGAAAATTATATCGGTTAAAATTATTTTTATACTGATTAAAAACATTCTAACGTGAGTTAAAATTACAACATTGATTAAAATTGCTGGAAGTGAATTTAAATCATTTTACGTTATTGACAATAATATTATTTTGATTTCAAGTAAACGGTCCAATTGGCTTGGATATATTTTTAGATTTTTTTTCTCTCCCAGTAAATAAGACAAAAATAAAATAAAATAAATAAAAAAGGTATTTGATTGGAATAAGGATTTTTCTCGATTTCTCCGTCGATCCGGTTCGGGTCGTAGATGGTTCAGAGTTTGGTGTTTTTTTTTTAATTTTTTTAAATTTTATTTTAGTCCTTATCGAAGCGAAGAACAAAATATATTTTCTCCCTCATTTTCTTTTTCTTTTCAATTTTTTTTTTCGAAATAGAAGCTACAGCAAGAACAACTGAACCAACCCTCGCTCTCTCTCTCTCTCTCTCGCGAAGATCTCGCAACTCTCTCGCTCCGCCATCGCCATTCCGATCTGTCCACTGAATTCGTATCGGGACAGCCAGCCGACGGGGAGATTTCTGAGAGTTCAATGTGAAAGGTGGCCTTCGCCCTGCTCGCTTTTCAAATGGAGACGGTACGTTCCCTTTCGAATCCCTACTCGCCTGTTTCGCTTTCCTCGATTCGCTTTTCGATCTTCGTTGCACCCATTTTTTGATCCGAGGAAAATTGCTTCGTTTGGCCATGCCACTCGTCTACTGCCTTATAGGTTCGTACCCGCGATGTAGGTTTTTCGCTGACTACTATTTGGTCGTTTATTTGCTTAGATCTGGTTTGATGTGTTCTTTATAGTTACTGGAATTCGTTTCCCGGATAATACTGATTGGACCTTGTGATTTTGGGGTTCCATGTACGTAGACGTTCGTTTCTCCAGAACAATGACCGTTGGGTTTTGCCTTTTTTTCATTCTTCTGCAATGATAATGCTCCGAGTTTGTATGTTTTCATTTGGTGGTTGTCAATTTGCCGGACGCCAGTTCGGTAGGATTGATGTTCTGCTTTGCCATACGATCTGAATGTAGGATTAACGTTTGTGCATGTTTTCTTGTGAACTTTAATTTCGAGGATTTGCATAGATTTTTGATCTTTTACACCACTGTACTTGGGATTGTGAGAAGAAGTCTGCAATAGTTGTTGATGATATTTACTGAGTACAATAGTGAGTGGACTGGTGCTTCATGATGCTGACCAGTAGGCAGCTGTAGGAAACTTAACTGGATTGTCTATTCTGGCATTAGTACAATTTAATGGGGCAAGCTATTCATTAATCTATTTAATGGTATTTATGCGAGAGTACTTGACCTGTTTTGTGATTTAATTTCCAAATAATTTGTCATCTACTGTCTTTATGTAAACTTATTGATGAAACTGGTGCCTTTCTGTGAGCTTTGGACTAATCTGTATTGTCTTTTGGTTTTGCAGATTCTGAGACGAATAGGTAGGTGAATTTCTCGTTCAAGTGAAAATAATAAAGCAGCAATAAGAAGGGTTGGAATTCTTTTGCTGTGTTCCTGAGTTCTTTACTCCTTTGTTTTATTACTGCTCAAGTACTTGCTTGTGGGTTTTTAGCCTAAGGATTTGGTCACCGATATCTCTTGCTGAAGAATCTAGTGAATGGGAATACAATGGCAACAGAGAGAGATGGGGGCAATGGTTGCCAGCGTTCCCAGATACAGAGCTTGTCTAGGCAAGGATCACTTTATAATTTGACTCTCAATGAAGTCCAGAACCACATAGGGGAACCTCTTCTTAGCATGAACCTTGATGACCTCCTCAAGACTGTGTTCCCGAGTGAGGGTAATCAGTTATGCGCTGCAGAGGTTGATATGCCAGCTGATCGGCATGCCTCCAGTTCTGGTCTCCGTCGTCAGGGTAGCATGACCATGCCATGGGAGTTGAGCAAAAAGACAGTAGATGAAGTGTGGAGAGACATTCAGCAGGAGCAGAACCAGAAGAAAGTTGAGATCCAGAGATTAGGTCATGAGAAGCAGCCAACACTCGGAGAAATGACGCTAGAGGATTTTCTAGTAAAGGCTGGTGTGGTTGTTGGTGCACTTGACAAAGATGGGCATGAATTGATTGGGGATGTAGATCCAGTGGGGAATATTGATCCATTGCAGGGAACACAGAATTTTACACAAGGAACAGGTTGGTTGCAGCAATTTCAACAGATGGCTGCTATGGATACACAGATGCACGGGCAACAAAGCATTATGGGCACTTACATATCAAACATACCACATCATCAAATTAGTCCTGGAACTATGTTTGAGGCAGTGTTCTCTGAGGGTCAGGTAGATATAGCTTCACCAACACTAGGTGTGTTTTCTGATCCTCAAACACCAGGTAGGAAACGTGGTGCTTCCGAGGACATGGTGGACAAATTTGCTGAAAGGCGACAGAAAAGGATGATCAAAAACCGTGAGTCTGCAGCACGTTCAAGAGCAAGGAAACAGGTTGATAGCTACTTATTATATCATTGAATCTTTCGTAGTTTCCTTCATTATCTTTTATTGCAAGTGAAATTTGGGAATTAAGTATGAAATCGATTATGGTATCATGTCAGGCATACACCAATGAGCTGGAAAACAAAGTTTCTCGCCTAGAAGAAGAGAATGAGAGGTTAAAGAAACAGAAGGTAGACTTGTTCTCATTTATCTTGAGTTGGTTATCTTTCCTTGTTGCAATATCTTAAGATCAGTTATCAGTGGTTGTATGGATATCTGAAGTTTTTCATGATCATATATGTTTTTTTATGGGTGTCCTATCTGTCTTTTTGATGATTTTTTTTAGTGAGGTCATTTAAGAAGTTAATTTCACTTCTGTTGTTAGGAGAGTTACTGGATCGCTAGGGTTAAGTTTTAAATGTTCTTGCAGTAGATCTTGTTAGTTATATAAGACAGATCACGAAGGGGAGCATTGAAGCAATGGTAGAGTTGTTGCTGTGTGATCTAGAGGTCACGGATTTGAGTCTCGGAAATAACCTATTGCAAAGCAGGGTAAAGGAGGGTAAGGCTGCATAATAGACCTTTCCTCGGGACTTCACATTGGCGGGAGCTTTGTACACCGGACTATCCTTTTTTATATAAGACAAAGACCACAAGTCTATTGGATCATTTGAGATTGTAAACAAGTGAAAAATAAACTAACAGAAAAGAGGGCATGAAGAAATTACATTAACAGACTCTTATCAATCAAAGGTTCGTGAAAATGTTGATTTCATTGTGATCCAAAATATCAGAATGAATTTAGTAATTGCTGATTGTGATTTATGGTTGTAAATAATGGATGGTTTTATCAAATTTACTGGTGCGGATAGCTTGGTGCCAGCAGTCTATATCGCACTATCGTAGTCAACATCTGTTCAGGCTGAATCAAGCTCAACCCACTGTCCGTTAATCACTGAAATTTTATAATAAAAGGTAGCTTTAGCCCTTCTTTCTGCTCAGCTCACTTAAGATTTTCGCTTTAGGCTCAATGTTGGTTAAAGGCAGCTTTAACCACTGCAATATTGCTATTAGCACTGGTTCCCAATGCTAATAGCCTGAGGACCACAAGAGACATCTATAATTGGTTTACCTCTGGTTTTCTTCTCATTACCTACCTTGTAAAAAGCTTATCCATGGCCATGTTCTTTTCTTTTCACTTTTCATTAAAAAAATACAGAAAGTACTAGAGACATATACTCCAGGACCACAACTTTTAAGGAAACAACATTCTGCAGCAAGTCCTGTGTTTTTTTTTTGTTTTGTTTTTGCAATGTCTGCTTCTGAAACAATGTAGTTGTTTCGTCAAGAATTATTATCCAACATCATTTGGCAATTACGTCCGTAATTTATTCATTATGTTCTGCCTTATCATCCAATCATACTGTATTTTTTGCTGCATCCACATGTGTGGCTATTGTCCTTGACTGTTGTTTGTATTCATGAATTGCTTCAGGTATGCATCATCTGCTATTCTGTTATTCGCAGCACAGTTAGCTAGAGATGGAAGAAATTGAATGTTCTTCTGAATTTTATTGTGATACCACCTATACAAGATCATCAAACTTCAAAGATATTTGTTGTGAATAACATCAGCATGGATCTTGGATCTTGTGGATATCTGTTGCAAGTTTGATAGAATTAACGGGAAAGATAACATCCATTCGCCAATCTTAAATATTTGATTTTACATTTTTCAAATTTTCAATTTGTTGCAGGAGTTGGACAAGTTGGTGTTCTCCGCACCTCTTCCAGAACCGCGGTATCAGCTTCGTCGAACGAGCTCTGCACCTCTTTGACTCACTTGTACAGTAGATGGTCATGCAGACATTGTAGCTCTAAAGTTTGGAGGCAACCCTAGGTATTGTTCTAGCCCTTTTTTTTTTTTTTATTCTGTAAAGGCTCTGTTCAATTGTTAATGTGCTTGGAGTGAGCCTTTTTTATAAGTTAATTTGTAAATATCGAAACTTAGGGATCTTGCGTCTTCAGTTTTGTCCATTGCCATATATGTAACTAAATCTCTGAACTTAGTAACGTAAAATGTGAGGTCTTTGTAGTGGTAGTAGTTATATTTTCTCTCTCGTCAATGGGACAAGCGTGTGAAGGCCTGCCTACGCGTCCTACATGAAGCCCCTTTGGACATTCGTAGGATCACGTAGGGTTTTAATACTAGCTCTACACGCACGGGGCGCGCTGGACAAAAAGACCTCACGTGAACATAACTTGCAAGGTCAACTCACGTCTATGTGTCCACGTGCACACACATGTATCACGTGAAAAAAAAGTTGCAAATTAACTGAAAAATTCAAAAATATAAATAATTTTGGCGGTGAGTTTAGTTCGAATACTTCTAATCTTGATTCGAGTAATTTGATTTGGAATATTTTAATCTCAAATTAAAAAAAATATCAAATATATTCAAATTATGTTCAAATTTAATAATTTTACTAATCAAATTTTTTTTTAACCAGTTCGAAAAACTCATGAACAAATTTGAATGATTTGCACCCAAATATAGATGCACGTTGTTTACTCGAACGAAGAGAATGCCTAATGTTTTTCAATATTTGAGAAGTTTTAGTTAGCCTTTTAGAATTTCGAATGGACAAATGACTCGAAAGAAAGGAATGAATGTTCAAATTCATCCTCTTAGGCAAGGAGAAAAACACGCTTGATATTTAATACTGAAGTTTCAACAATCTTTGAAACAAAAATGCCATGCTATCATTTTTTAACCAAAATTATTAAACCTTTTTTATTTAAAGTTCAGTGCATAAACTCTTTAAGACTTTGACATTTATTATTTATTTATGATTTAGGTAACCACAGGAATACAAAAAAACAAAAAAAAAATCAAGAAATTATAAACCAAACACACCTACGAACAATGTCATTTATTGTCTCAACTGTTAATTTCACTGCTGAGTCGCATGGCCATTGTAAGCTTAACAAAATGAAGCCTATTCAAGAAAGCTTCATAGTTAGAAGGGGGCAGTGAAAGCTAACTTACTTCCGCACAAGCACACTGCAAGTAATTGGCAAGTATTCTGTGAAAACAGTTTGAAACAAATACTAAGATTTTAAATACAAAATGGTTTTTTATTACCAAGTTAAGCGGACACAAGTTTGTCGAGAATGAAAACCCTTGCTCGGGTAGAATTAGTAACAAAGAATTGCTAATGTGAGACGGCAAAATATACCCTCATCGTGGAGTGAAATGGAATCAACAAGGGTTAGGGGCAATAATAGGGGGCCAAAAAAATCGATCTACACTGGTCCAAGTACGGCATCGATCCAGTTAGAAGTGCCAACCTACTACTCTTCCGACTATATAACAAATGGATGATATGCAACCGGCTAAGATATGGACTTACCTGAAACGCCGTTTACGAGATCTATACTCGCAGCCTACTTCCTTAGATGTTCTTCTTGCACGACGACTTCTGAGTGTTTGTGAACCAGCAGTGACAAAAAAAAACTCCTTTTCCAATTTTTTTTATTGGTTGACTCTTGATGGTTGAAGTGTTGGTTGATGTCTCAGCAGCAATTGCAGACAAAAATGCAGGCAAGTTTTTGGTCTCCTCTTCAATACAAAACTAATACTTGAGCTTGTGGCCGAGGCTATGGGTTAACATTGCATTCTTCCATATATCGCTCATCTCGTGTAAGGTACTTCTTCCAGGAGTTCTTGTATTTGGGAATGGCTAAATCGAGCCAAGGCTTCATGTTGCCGTTGTAATGCAATGCCGCTGCATTCTTCACAGAGTCCTCAGAGACTTCGTAATCATGGCCAAGCCCTTGCTGAACTAAAGTATTGTCGAGAGCATATATATGACCGTGAAAAGCAAGTAAATTTGCAGGAAGTGCAGTAGCTCTCCACTGTGCCTCATTTTCCTGTTTTAACTGTCATGGGGCAAGGAAAGAAAAAATAATAATTAGACAAATGCATTTTGAATGTTACTAATTTGAGTAAAAATAACGAAGAATTCTATACCAGTACAGCCTGAAACTAAAAATAGGACTATGGAAACTGGAATGGTTATTGATATTACAAGAAACAATTTCTAATCCTAGGCAATTACCTGATCAACAATCCTTCCATAAACTCCAGTAATATCAAGTTCTCTCCATTTCTCCAAATCAATTATGCTTACGCCAGACATCCAGGCACAAGCGTTACTGTCATACACTGCGGTGCCCAGATTTGATTTCAGATGGCCCAGTTTTACTCCACAAAACTCAGTAGCGCCGATTACTTTTCCACCTAGATCAAGATTCCACAAAAAGGATATGTCCTTTTGAACAACCACATCATCATCCAAAAGAACTACCTTCTTTAGATCCTTGAACATATCGGGAAGAAGAAAGTGGGAATGACCAAATACGGAGAGGTATTTAGTTCCCATCTGCAAAGGGGTTTGTTGTGAAGTAGCGTGACTAGAGATTCGGAACTCCTCTGGCATTGACATCTCTCCAAAGTCTAAGTTGGAAACATGATTAGACTTTAGCTCATCAAAGTTCATAATGTGAACGGTTGCATTTCCATATGAGTGTCTGACAAACCAATGTTTCATAGAGTAAAAATTCTGTTTATCTGTTATCACGTGAATGACGATGCTATCAGATTCCTGTAATACACAGGAGAGAAGTCGTTAAAAATTATGGAAGAAAAATCTTCAAAAGAGAATCACAGGAAAACAGGATCAAATGCCAAACCTTAGAATTTGTCACAGTAGAGTTGATAGTGACCGATACTGCTAGTATATTTCTTGAGAAGATGACATAGTGCAGATAGCTTGGATTGACACTTTTAGAAGCAGATATATGCTCCACATTAGATGCTGGAGATTTGAAGAACTCTACTGTCAATCTCATTAAAAGACAATGAAAAGTTTTAGACATGGTCTGGACACCAAGCTGATATAAAAATGCACTTTGTTTCATATGAAAATGAGCTTCATCTTCTGTAAGATCAAGGATCTGCCTGAGTTTCCTATCAACATTATTGCAATCAACAGGGCATGACTTAGCTTTTGCAATGACCTTGTCCATATTTGCAATCTTCTTCCCCACACTAGAAAGAGAATATGTTAATGATTGGATCTAAATGGCAAAAGAAAAATTGAAAGGAAATGCAAAATTTTCATAAGATTTCCAATGGATTAATCTCATGAAAGATAAATGGAGATACCATCTCTTGGAACAAGAGAGCATCCCAATCATGATATTCGGATAACAGTTTACTTCAAGTTAAATGCTCTACAAACAAAATAGTGTTATGCTGCTTGTTTCTAGGCTCAATTTATTCTTGACATCGTCAATATTCTCATACAAATGAGAATATCACTTCAAAGGAAACAATGAAGCAAGCAGGAAATCCTAATTAGCATTCCATAGCAAGTCTAATGGCAATCCCTGTGTTTTTTCTATCAACTAAATCATGATTTAAAATTTCGTATCATGCTAGACGAAATGGGTGAAATTTGTCAATCCATCTGCCATTCGGCATTGGTACCAGTACTACACCATGTGACCATGGGACGCCGCGATCTTGCGGCGACCTCCGCAAGCCCGAGGGGGTGCCGCGATCACATTTTTTTTTCTTTAAAAATATTTTATTTTATTTTTATAAATTTTAATACTCAAATTAAAAATTTATTTTAAATTAATATATTTTATATTTAAAAATACCAAAATGATATCGTTTTGGTCATAAATTGAAACTCCGATATAGCACAAAATTTTAA
Organism: Zingiber officinale; assembly: GCF_018446385.1. Lineage (NCBI taxonomy): Eukaryota > Viridiplantae > Streptophyta > Magnoliopsida > Zingiberales > Zingiberaceae > Zingiber > Zingiber officinale. The sequence goes on from NC_055991.1 coordinate 6,965,554, forward strand.
CCAAAAAACAAATCACAAATATAGGAACAAGTCTTTTTCAAAAAAGACAAATAAAAGGAAAAAAAAAAGCAAAAGTAGTCCTACACATGATGTCACTTTCATTTGGGCCCCTTCATTTTTTTCTTTTTGCTTAAATGGTGTCCGTTAGCTTTCAAATTTAAGCCATTTTAGCCAATCTATCATTGTTTATTTGATGGAAACAGGAGAGACGTTAACTAGAATAGCTGGTTAACATATTTAAGCTAATGTTTAGTTGAAGGGGATGGAGAGGGGAAAGGACAGAACGATGTCTACTTCCATGCACAGAAAGAAAGATGTGTATTCCTTTGTTTTGTTCACTTGGAAAGCATTATGGTAATCATGGTATTCATCCCACCAAAATAGTTGTGCCAAAATTGCAAAGAAAGAAGAAAAATGTTGTTCATTGAGAGGACAAACAGAGCCACACTACATCCACTTCAGCCCATCACCCAATGAGATTCTCCATGTTATCTCCTTGCCTATCCGATATACTGCAGTCATCACCATGCTCTCTCGTCAATGATGGCCGCTATTTCCTTCCAACCACATATACTTCAACAAACAATGGATATCAAAAAAAGGTGAGCAATGATTGAAAAGCAGAGGCTGAGAACTTAGCTTCTTGCACAAGCAGCAAGAAGATCTACAAAATCCCTTCTCCAATTTGCGTATAATTTCAACGAAAATACATGAATGGACATTTCCCATCCCCTTCTTTCTCTTCTTTGCATCCACCACATTTTGGACTAAGACAATCAATACGGAAAATTGTCAGAGAATTCCTAGACACCTCTCCCACACAAATTTTGCACAAAGCAAATAGCAGAAGGGGCTTCTATAATTCTGTTCCTTATCCATCACTGCTGATCCCACATCTACTTTGCCAAAGTACACAAGGCCTTAAATGCATTCTTACCTCCTTGTTTTCCCTGTCAACTTACTCTAATATACTCCAGAAATTTTAACAACTTCCTACTCACTCTTCCTCTACCTCTAATTGTGCTAGGATGCAACACAAGGTTATATGCCTTAGTGAGTTGGTGACCAAGGACAAGAGAAACAAGTATACATGAATACTATCTTGAACAATAGACTGATGCCTTATAAGATTCTATAACCCAAATAATTATATTATACCAACTCTAACTAGGACTAGGGAAAAAACAGAGATTATGGATAGTTTGGATACATACAGAAAAATAAAAATAATATTAACTCAGATACCAAAATCAATCTATTTTACTTGAACCACTTTACTTATTTGCATCACCCTCCCAGTTCTCTTCCTCACTTCGTTTGAAATCCTCTTCCACTAGCTCTTTCAACTTCTTGTTCCTCATGGATATAGAGAAATAAGGCTTGAAAAAAGTTCAGCTAGCAACTTCCCCTTAGCCTAATCACTCAATCATAGGGCAGCTTCAACTTTACATGTATCTGCAATAACCTTGGCACACCAATTCCATTCTCTCTCTTCCCCATTCTGTTTAGACTATGGGATTGCATTTATCCTCCCTATTTACTCCAGTCAAACCTGCCCTTGCAGTACTCCAGCAACATTACAATATCCTTTCCCAACCTCTTCTAGCTAGCCACATTCTCATTTCCTTTGAAGTTAGCCTCAAAAGGGGTCATGTACCCTTAATCCTTATCCTCACTAACTTAGACATCTTCTCAGTCCTTTCCTAATCATAAATTTATTACGGGCGGGCGAGGAAAGAAGGCATAGGGAAAAACTCATGGAGTTTGTTCTAGGTCCAGGCAGAGATGGCATTTTGTTTAATGGACCTAGGGTGGGGTGGATGTGTAGAAGCTTTTCTAAGGAAAAACAACTGGAAAGCCAACCAAAATCTGAATATTTAATAAACTAATCATTTAATCATGGGACTGTTACTAAAAAGATATTACTACATCTAAGATGTGTATTCGTGTGGTGAGAAAGGGGCTACCTATGTCAAAATAGTATATTATGCTAATCAATAATACACACCTCAGATCAGGCACTTCCCATGTGATCAGGAGCTTAGGTAATTCCAATAATTGAAAAAAGTATTATCAGCCATTTGATTAGAACTTCCTCTAAGTCTTGCTAATATTCTTAGTTGGCTCCAACATAAAAAAGAAGGGTGGGCCACTAAAATGGTCGTCTTTGAAACAATCAAAGGAATTTTAAGTGTTTTTGGTTGATTTTATCAAGAACAAACAAAGATGTCCATAGATTCCAAGTTTTATAAGAAAATACTCACAGCGGTGGTAGATCGAGATCAGAAACTGCTTCACTAAGCATGCGCTCATGATCTTGAATATTCAGTTTCAATTCACGAGTCAAGGTTTCCTTTCCTTGAATTTTTGCGATGCTAGGGTAATAAGCTCTTGCCACAAAAAGCTGGTCCTTGAGTCTCTTAACAATAGAATCTTTCATAACTCGTCTATGTTTTCTGGACCAAAGACAATAGCTTCCGAATTCATGTTCACAAGATCTGTCAGTCTCATATACACTCATAACTATATCATGGCTCGGCTTGCTATCTCCTACACCAATCTGGAAAAATAACAGTAATTAGGCAATCTAAAAGAAGTATAAAATACAAACCATCTAGCATAAAGAGCTAAATTAGTAGTATATAAGTGAAAGGATGAGATAAGGTAAATTCAAGACATTTACGTCAAGAAAAATAGCACTTCACTTAGCATACAAATAATCATCATCCAGACTTACTGCACATTGCTACCATATTCAAGTAGTAGTTAGTTTGGTACGTCAAACTAATATTTCAAACAATATTCTCGAATTGCTCAAGGTGTCAAGAACCTACTTTAGTATTAGGAGATGAAGGCTCTTTTGAAGCACCAGCATGTCTTTTAACAGGACCTGCAACTCAATGGTCAAGGATGATTAAAAAGAATATAAAAAGCATACAGACGTTAGGTAAGAAAGAATTCACATAGAAATACCCCTTACATACCGTTTGATTTGAGCTCATCACCCCTTGCCTGAGAGCTATAATTCTTGAGTTGTGATGTGGGTGAAACAAGGGTTTCCTTGATTCTCTTGCTCAATTCCTCAGGAGGGGGCACATGAAGAACATCCTGATAAATAAGCAATTAAAACATACTTTAAAGAAAATCTGCCCTTAGAAGTCAACAATACAAAAAAAATAATAACAAACTTGCATTAACTTTAAATTAAAGGTGTTCGTTCATAGATGGATCAGTAGTTACAACTTAAACGATAAAAAAACCTAGGAGTTAAATTATAGACTACAAGAATAGGCAACCTCATAAGTGACCAAAGCAATGAAACCTTGGAATATGTGGAGTAAGGTTAGTTAGAAAGTTAATACAGAATATGTCTGAATTCCAGCACTTACTCATCCATATGCTGACTGGACAACATAATATAGATAATTGAGATTAAATCCAATTATAATTACCTATGGATAGAGACGGGTAGCTACCATAACCAAAAGCATCTTCATTATTCTAGTAATAGAAGATCAACATATACAAGCATAGATTAATGGATAATATACTGGATAATTATTATCTCCTGCTTCCATTTCTCCTATTTATTTCAATTCTGCCAATACATACATACATACATCAACTATTAAAGGAAGCAAAGAAGAATACTATCAAGTTCAGATCAAAGAAATTATACAAGGTGTTGCAACTGCAAATAATGATACAGAATTCCAAGTATTATATAGGATGAAAAAAAGCAAATCATTGTCAACTTGAGATAAACAGCAGTAGAGAACCTTCAATGAGATCAGCTCTTGTTCGAGAGTCACATTGCGGTAAGTGTCAAAGTTACTTTCCTGGATATTGATGCAAAAGAAAATGATATCAACTCAACAGATCAAAACCGAAAACCCAAGATAACGCAATCATAACAAATTCTCTGACCTGCTGGGAGCGAACATCGGCTAAGTATCCTGCAGAAAATCACAGGTACGATATAAGAAAACTTCACCAACCACATTTCAAATTCAAAACAGACAATACTATTAAAATAACAGCAAAACCCCCCAAAACATTCAACGGCACGATTCCACAATCCAATCACGACTACAAACTGGACCGGATCAGGAAGAATCATGTTCCGCGGCGAGATGCGGAGGATATAAGGGGAGCAGCTCGCCATAGCGAGATCTGGGCAGAACGACTATGATTTAACGAGGAGAGATCTGGCGGAATGACGCACCGGAAGGGAACCGGTTCTGGAGGCCGAGGAGGAACACGAGGGGGACGAGCAGCGAGAAGAAGACGAGCGCGAAAACAGCCGCTGGCTGTCCCTTCCACCTCCGCTTCGCCGCCTGCTGCGCGGCGGCGGACAGCCCGCCGGGGCCGTAGCCTTTCATATCACTTCGCCGCTATCTCTCCGCCTCACCCTCTCGTACCTTCTCCCAATGTAGAGGCTCAATCGCCGTCGGATTCCCCTCTCCTCCTCCTCAACCAAATCTCCCTTCTCTCTTCCAACAAACCGCGCGGCTCTCCGACGATTCCGATCGCGATTGCATGCGCATCAATCAACGAGCAGATCTCTGGATTTCTCTTCCCCCTTCCGAATCTCGCTCCATTTCGATCTACGGCGACAATCTGGAGTTAATCTTCGCCTCTTCGACGATTTGGAATGTGGATTTGTTTCTTTCGAAAGTGGTACACGAAACTCAGAAGAAATAATAAGGAAAGAGGAGGAGGAGAGAGAGAAGGCGGCGAGGAGGAGAGAAAGGAGGCAGCGGAAGCCAGGAGCGATTGGTAATTATATAATTGTTTTAAAAAAAACAGAAAAAAAATATATTTAAATAATAAATAAATAAATAATACGCGATCAAATTCAATGACAGTTTCATCTTTTTATGTATTTTTTTATTAGAATCGTAAGGACATTTCTTTTTTTATTTATCATATAACTGTACTTATTTTGTAAATATACATAAAAATTAAGAAATTATGTGGTAGCAACTATAGATTAATAAAAAATCTGATCGAAATTATTCAATATTATATTATAACATGGCTTTTACTTTATTCAATAGTAATAATATTGTATTATATCACATAGAGTTCGTAATATTTATAATATGGGCATTTTATCTCGGTTAATATTGATCCATTATAATCAGTATTATATCATAATTGTTATAATTGATCTTGTAGTTACAATTTCAAAAATAAAGTACAGTAGTAAGATGGACCTACAATGAATGAAAGAGAGATGCGGCAAATTCTAAAAAGGAGCGTTTGGTTTGATTTTTGGTCAAATAAAAAAATTAACCCACTATGAGGATGCACCCAAATTAACTTTATGCCCACGATATAACGCGAAAAGAAAACGAACTAGCCAAACTGTCAAAGTAGGCAATGACCTGTTTGTGAGCAAGAAGAAGAAGACAGTAAGTTGGCAAGGAGACAGTGAACCTGTCTGACGATAGCAATGTGTAATCTTTACAGCAGTCTTTAAAACCCTGCAGAGGTGCTGGCTCCGGAAAGGAATAAAATTGAGAATGAGAATAAGAATGATAGAAGTGGAGAATAGGAATGAAGGGATTTTTATTCTCCTTATTTTGTTAACTAATGGCTCATTTCTAAATTTGGGGTATTAAATCTGTAAGATCCACCATCAATTCCCTAAACCAAGCACTATTTTCTATTCTTTTTCTATTCCCTACTCCCATACCATCCAACCAACCGCCTCTTAAATCTCAAATTTTGTTCTTCAACAATAACAATAATCAAATTTTATTTCATTAGATAGGTCGACTATATATGCTATATGAATCCTTTTGTATCATTAAACTCTATGTCCTACTATATCAATAATATCATCATCTATAGTTAAATAAATTTTATTATGTTTTATTATTGTTAACCAAGTTTTTTAGTTTATGTGTTTGTCATATTTTCATATCTTCTAACTGAAACATTTATTAGTCATCTATGTACATATTCATACTATTTTAAATGTGTCTCTCATAAATTTTCCTTAATAGATGTAACTTTGATTTTCTCTCTAATATTATCATTTCTTATTCTGTCCATTCTCGCATGTCCACAGATCCTTATCTCTGCAACTCTAATCTTTTACTTATGTATTCGAGTTATAATCCAATATTCAACTTCATATAACATAGCAAGTATAACTGTAATTTTATAAAATTTTTCTTTAAATTTTGAAAGTACTTTATGATCTATAAAATACCTGACACTCTCCTTCATTTCAACCATCCTACTTATATTTTATGTAAAATATCTCTCTCAATCCCTCCATCATTTAAAAAAAAAAGATCCTAAATATCTAAAATTCTCAGTTCCGAACAACTCATCATCTTCTATTAACAATTGTCAATATAATATTTAATATTGTTAAACTTAAATTTCATATATTATGTCTTTATTCTACTAAACTCAAAACTTTTTCTCTATTATTCCCACTAAGATTCGCCTTAAACCTTTCACTTTTAACGTTTCTCGCTAAGATTTGAGTTTAACATTTACTCTTTCACATGTCTTATCTATCAAAACAATCTCATTCGTAAATAACATGCATAGAACTTAGAGTTGATCCTTCACGTAACCCTATTCTTATGGAAAACGCTTCAATTAATCCGCCTCTTCACTATTGTCATTATATCCTCATACATATCCTTAATTACTTCAATATATGCTATGTTTACACCTCTCTTTTTTAGAATTTTCCATATAAATTCTATTAGTATTATATCACAAGCTTTATCTTAGGTAGCCCCCAACACCATGCTATATAAATGTTGTTTTATTGTCAAATCACATACATAATTAATACATCATACCCATAACAGGAATGGTTTTAAGAGCTTACTTTTCAAAGTGCTATATTAGCTCCCAGTTATAGTGTATGCTAGCTGTGTTTAACAGTTGGATCAAGTTGGTCTTTAATATGGAATATAAACTATAGAAAATAAAATTGTTGAATTTTAG